>NW_022103905.1:20248436-20256479 GCF_000313985.2 Echinops telfairi
TTATCAAGGGTGCATGAAGGAGGGGGGAGCCAGGAGGGAGGGGAGAAAGTGAGGAGCTGATACCAAGGGCTCAAGTAGGAAGCAAATGTTTTGAGAATAATGATGGCAACAAATGTACAAATGTGCTTGACACAATGGATGGATGTATAGATTATGATAATTGTTGTATAAGCCCCCAATAAAATGATTTTTAACAAAAATAGAGTCGTGAAAAAGGAGAGGAAGCTGCGTGAGCTGAATTGACGGACATAGTTACTATAACCCTGGTTCCATCATGGAGACGATGCTGAGGAGTACCAGGACGGGACAGTATTTCATTCTGTTGTGCATAGGGTCGCTATGAGTCAGAACCACTTCAATTGCATCCAACAACAACATATATATTACTCTGTGCCTATTGTTAGACTTGTCACCGTGTGTGAGGATTCTCATGATCTCCACTGAATTTCTATGAAGCTCGGCTCCTCGCCTGTTTGCTTCTACTAAGCTAGGTTCCTCAACCTCTCGTCTTTTTCGATCTGAGGCGTGAGGGCCATTTGCGGCTCTTTCAATATGTGCATGTGGCTGTGAAGTAAAACTGAAAAGTGTTGAAGGCTATGATTCCGTTGATGGTGAATTCATTTGTTTGTACACATATATTTATGGCTCTAGAATAATTTATAAATTGTTGTGAGGGACAGGAGTGGCTCTTCCATTTCAAGAGTCTGCCTACCTACAGTCTAGGGTAAATGTTGGCTGTATGATCTCCTTGAGATGACTCTTTAGAGCATAAGTCCTCCCCTCCCCACCCCCCCTACTGCCCCCTTGTCAAAAAAAGATTCACTCAGTGCTATCTGGCAACTAGACACTTTGGTATTATAGCCCATAATGCAACATAAAAGTAGGTATCTCCTTTTGAAGTCCCCTTGAATCATTCCAGCACCCCCTGAGGGTGGTATGGTTTATTTTGGTAAACATAAGTAGAAAAACAAAAACCAAACTCATGACCATTGAGCTGATGCTGACTCATGGCAACCCATTAGGACGTGGTTGAGCTGCCCCTTCAGGTTTCTGAGACTCAACTGTTTACCGGAGTCGAAAGCCCCATCTTTCTCCCTTGGAGTGGCTGGTGATGTCAAACTGCTGGCCTTGTACATAGCAACCCAACTCATAACCAGTATGCCCCCCAAGACTCCGACATCGATGGTGAAACCCAGAAATCAACAGAGATTGATTATGTGCTGTGTGTTAGCCTCATGTAGACCTTATCCCATTTCTCTCTCAGGCTCACCTCATACAGTAGCTCTCATCACACCCATGGAAACAGCCAGGCCCTGTTAGCTTTGCCCGCCCTCAACGCCAGGCTCTTCTCAGCACATCCATTTCTTACCCTGACGACACTCACTCACATCCTCTCCAAGCACTATCAAATATGGAATAGCAACACTTTAGAGAGATAAAAAGAATGTTTAGTAGCTGTTTCCTAAAAGAGAGAGCTGTCAGTCAGAATACCATTTCTCTTCCTCATTGACCCTATCCCAGGGAAGACAAATCTTTAGACTGATCTTCGGTATGGTGGAAGATGTCATTTTAAACCATTATTTACCAAGAAGAAGGCTACCTTTTCAAGGTTAACCCAATATTCAGGGTTGAAAGCCATCCTTTGAAGGGGCCACAATGGTAGGATTGAGAGATTCTAAACCAGGAACCACCAAGGTTCCTATTGAACACAAAGAACAGACTCCCTGCCTCCTGCTGCACACCCCCTTCACTCAGGGGACTTGGCATCAGCATGCGCCCAGGAACAGTTCTCATTTATCCTTTTCCAACCCTGGGGAGCCAGAGAGCTTTATTCAAGGCCGCAGAGGCAAAGTCTCCCCCATTTCCTCCTGGCCACCTCCCTCCAGCCAGGTGCCAGCTGAGCTTGATTGATTCCAACAACGTTTCTTCTCATATCTGGATTTCACAAGCATCTGAGTAGTCTCCACAGTGGGCTTCCCCCCCTCGTGTCCCTGATAAACCAGGTCCTCACACCTGAAATAAAGTCGGTATCCAGAGAATTTGCCTGGCTAGTTGTGCAGCTTCTCAGCAGGTTGTTATACTCTTTGGGGCGTTCCGAGCTTCAGAATCTAAAATCAGATGCTTGGAATGACAGCCCAGGAGATGACCCTGGAGGAAACGTGCTTCCCTGTTTGTGGGATGGTAGCTGCTTTAGAAATCTCACGAGGGCTCTCTCCTGACTGAAAGGCTCTTTGGGAGAAGGAACTAAGGGAGGCTGAGCCACGATCATTGTCCAGGGGTGGCATCCGATCCTGCCTGCTGTCCTGGCTGCTACCCTTTGAGACCTTTGACTAAGACCCCCAGAGTGGTCCAGGGTCTGCAGCCTGGATTAAGGAGGGCTTTCCATGAAACTGCTTCCTCAGCGAAGACCAGGATTCAGAAGGGATCCGATCAAAGCCTCCAGAGGTAACGATGAAAGGGAGTTGGAAGTTGAACTCTGCCTTGTTCAGCCAACCCTACACAGACGGGATGACGAGGGGGCAGCCTCCATATTGGAAGGAAGCCATTGGGGAACAATTGCAGAGGCCATTTGTAAATAGACCCAAAGAGTGGTTAGAGAAAGGTGGGGACTCAGAAATCCATACAGATTACAGAAGAGAAGTCAAGGTCTTTGAGTAGGGTTTGCCATAATTTTTCGAAATTGCCATTAAAGACATACATTTAACAATATTCTCCTTCTATGGCACCCCAGACAGATGACATTCACAGGCACAACTCATAGTTCCCTACCGATGGTCTCTGGTGCAGGTACCTAAACGACTGTATTGTTTGCCTAAGCAAGCTTATGTCGGTGAATGACAGTAGCATCGCCTGAAATGCTTGAAGCACAAATCATTCTAAATGGTGACCGCAACCCCTCAATGGGCTTCTGTCCTGTGTACATGCTCTGTGGAGCCTGAAAGGGTCTCAGTCAGGGGGCCCACTGAGCTTGGGATGTGGCTGAACTGCTCCGTGAGAGTCAGGATCATGGGTGGGGCTTCCACTGCTATTAAACTGATCTTTAGGCCCGTGCCTGGCACTAATGGGTGCTCTCCCCAATAATTAATTAATCAATTTAATCACCCCACAGTAGTGGTTTCCTTTGCTGGCTAACCCCACCCCACTTTAAGGGATACAAATTAATGCCAATCATGAGGACCGAGAGGACTTGGAATATGTGGCTTGGGCCCTACTCTGGTCTCAAATGACAGCGTGATGGTGAGCTGAATACATGTCCTATAACAGGTCCTTCCAAATGAGTCCAGGATCAGAGCCAGTAGAGAAAATTCAGGAGTTGAAGCCAAGTCTCATAGGCCAATCTACTGAAATGGAATCAATTCCAGTTCATGACAATCCTGCAGAACAAGGTAGAACTGCCCTGGGATTCAAGACTAGAATCTTAAAGGAGGCAGGTTGCTTAACTTATCTCCCAAGGATCTTGGTTAACCACAGCACTGCTAGTGCACGCTGGGCCCTAGGAGATGGCTAGGAAGGGACCAGCATATTTACCGCTTCAAACCACTATTCGTGTGATCCCTCTCCGGGCAACTATTCATGTAACAAAGAAAACAAAGTCAAACAGAACTACTATTTTCAAAGGGGAGGAGGGAGGATTCCCAGGCATCTGGACTTGGGCTGTGTTTATGTTTGCAAGGGGAGAGGAACTTGGGCTGTGTTTATGAACTAGGTATTTAAACTTGGGCTGTGTTTATGAGCTCCTCAAGGTAAAGCAGACACCAGATCGGCAGATGATCCCAGCTCGGGGCAACAGTGTAGGTTTGCCCACCTTAGATCTCTGCCAGCTCCTCGGCCATGAGCAAGTCACCGATCAGCTTCCGTTTTCTGATCTTTTAAATGGAGATTATAAGTACTTTCCTTGCAGTGTGATTCTAAGGATTATGTAACATAAGATATAGAAGAACTTACCTAACACCACTCTGCAGACATGATAGGAACCCAGTGAGCCCTGATGGCATACTGGTTACACACTGAGCTGCTAACCACAAGGTCAGTAGTTCAAAAGCACTGGGGGAGAAAGACTAGGCTTTCTACTCCCACAAAGAGTTACAGTCTTGGAAACCCACAGGGGCAGCTCTACCTGTCCAATTGAGTCAGTACCAGTCAGCAAAATACTGACTCAGTGGCAGTGAGTTTGGTTTGGGGTCTATTATTATTTATTGCCTGCTAGCTAAGCTGGGTCAGGACATAGGGTTGAGACATGCCAAAACTAGGCAGACAGCTATAAAATTGACCCCAGCTTGCCTTACCTGTCTGGTGACTCTCTTGTCATTGGAATGATACTTAGATCAAAAACAAAACTTGCAAAGGGTGGGCTATCCGAGTAGCCAAGTCTTGCCTAGGTTCTTAAAGTCTCAGAGGCTCATAGGATGCATCTAAACACAAACGATTGAAAACAAGCCTGGAGAAGTCATCTAGGCATGTTCTTACTAGAAAGAAAATTAAGCTCCTCTCTTAATAGCAATTGACAGCTGTCCACATGGAATGGTTCGGCCTTTGTGAAATCATTAGCGGTATATTGGTGACTGACTGGTTACTTGATGAAGCAGGGGAAACAAAGCATTTGGGAAAACTCCAAACCGGAATACCAAATTGTCGCATGTTCACGGCAAAGGCCAGGACCTTATGGACAAAGATTGAAAGCAACCACAGGAAACCAAAGAGCATGTGCCATCGCACCACCCAGGGAACCACGGACAATGAGAGAATACATGGGAGATGCACAGTGGTGAACATGCTCAGCTGCTAAGGCTGGAGGTCCATGTCTACCCAGAGGCACCTCGTAGGTAAGGCCCGGCGATCTGCTTCTGCAGAGGCAGCGCAGTTTTACTCTGACTCAGAATAAACTTAACTGCACCTGTGCTCCGAATATAGGAAGGGGTTTCAAAAAGTCTGTGGGAGAAATGCCATTATTGTTTCATTCTATATTTCCACAACTTTGAAGAGAGAGAGACTGTGTGTGTGTGTGTGTGTGTGTGTGTGTGTGTGTGTGTGTGTGTTCATGTAGAAGGCTCCCTGGTGGCATACTGGCTAGGTATCAGCTGTTAACCAAGACTGGCAGTTGGAATCCACTTGGAAGTTCCACAGAAGAAAGACCTGGCTGTTTGCTTGGTAAAGATTAAGCG
Source organism: Echinops telfairi (assembly GCF_000313985.2). NCBI lineage: Eukaryota > Metazoa > Chordata > Mammalia > Afrosoricida > Tenrecidae > Echinops > Echinops telfairi. The sequence continues at coordinate 20,253,599 of NW_022103905.1, forward strand.
TCTAGGACACTCTATGGCAGTAGTTACACTATGAATGAAAATTGGGCCCATGGCACCCAACAGCATGTATATTTGAGAATACTTTTTTTTTAATATTACTACGAAATTATACAAAGTATGCTTATAGAAAACCATCAAAACGGGAAGCTATTGTTTCTTGGCATAGGCTCTATTGAAGTCTATACACTTTTGAAAGTGGGGTTCCCATGCAACTTGGACCTCTTTGACAGTCTCAACTCATGTTCCTTTGAAATAATCTCTGAGTTTGGAGAGGGGGAGGGAAGGTCTGAAGGGCAAAATGAGGCTGTAAGCTGGATGGGGTAAGCTTCCCAATGAAATTTTTCTGGGCTAGCCCTTGCTACCCTCAAAGAGTGAACAAGTACATTGTCACAGTGGGGGGTGGAGGGGGGATTCCTCTACACAACTTTCCTGGCATTTTTCTTAACCCATGTAATTCCAATTTTCTTAAAGCATCTTCCTAATAAGTGCCTATGGTCATCCTGGGTCCTTTGAGAAAACCCATCAAAACGGCCCCCTTGGACTCTGCCAAAGGGGCCACCCTAACCTGAGCTGGTCCCTCTGCCTCAAGTTGCACTGGCCCAGCGGACCCCTCGCAAGTCACCAGGTTGATCAGACCTTTTCTGGAGACGCCCTAAGGAAAGTAAGACAAAGATCTCAAGAACTTGTGTGCGAGACTCTCTCTACAGCCACCGACATGACAGACACGGCCAACTACGTTTTGTTTGGAATGAGCTGAGCCCTAATAGTAATCCTTTCTGACTCAGCCTGGGATGCACTCGTGCATATATTTAAATCGACCGTGTCTTCTCAATGTGAAAACAATTCATCACCAGAAACATCAGATGGATTTTTAACCTTCTTCAGCCTCAAGCCCACTGTGCACCTCGGGCCGGGCTGGCATGGGCTGCTCCCAATTACCAGCTCCCCAGGGGCCCGGGCTTTCCCACGGGCCTCTGAGGGCCACGCAGCCTCGTACAGCTTTCAGCCTTTAAAGGCAAGACCCAAAGAAACAAAAGCCCGGAGAATGCCTACATTTGAAGCCAACTGATTTTTTAAAGGATAAAATGAAGGAGGGAGAGAAACCTAGAGCGTGTGAGCGAGAAAATGATTCTTCCTTCACAAATGAAGTCAAGATTATTCATTCTTGCCTCCCCCCATCCCCAACACTTTTTTTAGGACAATTAATGGGAACTTCTGAAATTCAGAATGTCGAAATCATTAGTGGCTGATCACTTGAAGCATGAATGCAGCTGTTATGATTAATGGCTGAATTTTAAACATTTCAGAGGGATCAAGGAAATCTCCCACACCACCCTGCTTTCCGCAGCTTGTCCTATGTGACTCCCCAGGATGCTGCCAAGAATGTGAGCCCATCCCCTCAGGCCCTTTCCTCACTAAAATATCGTCTAATTCAAACAAACAAAAACCCCTAGCTGAAACGCAAACCCACTCAGTCACCAGCCAGCACGGGTTAGGAAGGGCGGAGCGCAACGAGTATCTGTGAACGTAGAAAGACAAAATGAGCATCGTATTTGCTGTGTCTTTTTGTACAATGGTCGGGACATCACGCATCTCCCCCAGCCTTGTGTTTCTCATCTGCAAAATGGGAGGAGGAGTTATAGAGACTTCATTTCTGGATCTTCGGAAAGTTCTTGCAAAATAGTAAGGGCTAGTCAAGCGGCACGGACTCTGGGCAGGACACGTGGACATTTGTGACACAGGATGAGGGGACAGGAATATTAAGAATAGGATCTGAGCATGTCTCTGAAGAGATTTCAGGAAATTGGGCACATGAAGTCACGTTACAAAGCATCATAGCATGGGAGAGACGAAGGACGTGACATGGAACACTTCTCATGGGCATTTACAGGGGACTCCCTGCTACCTTGGAGGATGATGAAGACTTAGAGAATTCAGAGAGGAAGTGATGTTGAAGGACGAACACGGCTGAGCCTCGATGGCTGTGGTTTCTGAATTGGGCCGAGACTGTGGAACCACTAAAGGAAAGTGACCCCTCCAATCCCCTCACTGAATCGGAGACCAACGGTTCTGGCTAAGTCATTTAAAGAAACAAAGCAAAACCAAACAGCCACGGAGTCAATGTCGACCCCTAGTGACCCTACAGGACAGGACAGAACTGCCCTTGGAGTTCCCGAGAATCTCTCTTAAAGGAGTAGAAAGCCCCATCTTTGGCGGAGTGGCTGGTGATTTTGAGCTGCTGATCATTGGGTTCTCAGCCCAACACATCACCACTACCCCACCGGGACACCTCAAGTCACTCAAAAGCGTGACAGAAACAGAGCAGGTCAAGGACGTCTCCACAGCAAACCATTCTAATCTCTCCAGCGCTACAAGGCCAGTATCTGGACGGCAAGAATGTGCTCTTGTTCTTGCCGATCAGTTATGTTTAAGCCAAAAAAAAAAAAAATCACCCTCAGGACTCTGAGATGAAGGGAAAAGAGAACAAGGTAAAATATACATCAATAGCTAAATGATTGGGAACAGTGGGGGATTCTGAGCGGCGCCTCTTCAGACCACGATGAGCAGTATGAAGTTCTCATAGCCAAGCCCGTCCTATTCACACGTCATCGTGGCTAATCTCCTTAGAGCACAGTTTTGACCATATCAGTGTAGGCTCAAAAGCTTAGACTGAGTCCTCTGGTGCCTACACAAGTGAGGCACCATTTAAATGATAAAAAATCAAAGTTCTCTGCAACAGGGTCCTAACTGACCTTGCCAACAGTACTGACCATTCTCTCGTGCCCTTTTCCAGCCCAGATGGACAATGTACTTTGCCCTGAATCTGCTTTGAAGTCCCCTACTTCAGACCCATGCTCTGATTTGCTGAACCTTAAAGTCT
>NW_022103905.1:20256961-20282469 GCF_000313985.2 Echinops telfairi
CCCCCCCCTGCATCTAATGCATGTGCGGACACAGATTCACTCTTTAAAACTTAATTCTGCTACTGAAAGGGACCACTGGAAAGTAGAGAGACTGGTGTCCCTTCAGTTGAGCTGAGAAGGAGCCAAGAGGGTTTCCAGGTAAAAAGGGAACAGACGAGGGTTGTCAGGCAGAGAAAATGGTGTCTGACAAGGCCAAGGGACAGGACAAAAGATGATCAAGAACATGGACCCCTTCAAGGGAGTTGGACCCCAGAGTGCACGAGGCAGGAACAGCAACTTAGAAAGGAATCCTGGGGTCAAATGTGGTCTGCATGTAAGGCAAACCATTGAACATGAACCCATAGGTGTGAGAGTCCTGTTAAGGTCATTTTATAGTGTCTCTGCAGACTTAAAGGCTTGTTTCCAAACAGACAGCCATTTAACTGAAATGTCAACTAAGTCCACATGGACGAACCGCTCCAACATCAGTGACCAATGATTGCACATCATTTAATCCGAAGCTGAGGAGGAAATAGTATCAGAGTCCAAATAGTGAAATCCTGGTTTGCAAAAACTATGGATGACAGTGGGAGCCCAAGATACATTTGTGAGCTCTATACAGGAAATAAGCCTCCAGTGATCTCCCTCTGTCCATAGTGGAGGGATAGGAATAAACTGATTCCAAACAGAGTTCATTAGAGAGATGACTATAGGAGATCAAAATGATAAACCTGAATTAAACAATTAAAACCTTCTCAGTTGATCCCTACCATACATGTTGGGCCTGATATTGTTTTCAATATTTTATGTGTCTTTTTTCTTTTTCTTCATATTGGGGTTCAGCTCTGATGTATTTAGTTATTGGGGATAGCCCTCGTGAATTTCTGCTATATGATTTTTCTGGTTTTCGGTATATGAAACCCAGGGTTGTTAAACCTATAGAGACAGTGAGTAGAATAAGGATTCCTGGGGGGTACAGCGTGGGAGGGTGGGGGGTAAAGGGGGTAATATCAAGGTGTTCCAGAAGAAAGAGAATGTTTTGAAACAGATTGTGGTAGCGATTATACAATACTGCTTGATGTGATTGAACTATGGAATGATATGATCTCTGTAGGACCCCTCAATAAAAAGGTTTGGGGGAAAAAATAAAGGTCATTTTAGGAGTGATGTTTGATATTACGTGTTTGATCTTGCCCGATAACTCTGGGAGCAGCGTGGAGGGAAGGCTGAGCAGTTAGAAAGTTATCACGATAGTCGATATAAGACCTAACAGAGTCTCTCCCAGGGTGCGAGCAGTGGAAACAAAATGAAGGGAAGACATAAGGACCCTAATCTATCAAGACTTCTCTCTAGGCCCCTCATTCCTGAGATGATATTATAACTTGTCACTTTTTGCTTCAACCACAGCCAATATTCATTTCTATTAGACAGCATTTTGCCTCCTAGCCTAGTTTTGTTTTTTCCCTCCTAATATTAAACCAGAAATCCTCAAGTCTAAATCATCGGAACTCATTGCTGAGCCGATTCCAAGTTAAAGCAATTCCATAGGTGGAGCCATCCACAAAGGCTTTCCAGAGCTGGAATCTTTATGGAAGCAGACTGCCACATCTTCCTCCAACCGTGTAGACCAAGTCTGTGAACCGCGGTGCAGCCAAGGCTTCTTTAGATCCGCAGGTGCTCAGAAGTGGGTGAAGAAGAAATTCACATATAACGGTCTTCGTCAGGATGGCCTAGTTGCCCGAAACAAAAATCAACTCCAGCTAACTTCAGGAAAGGGTGATTCATAATTAGCAGGAAGAGATAATTAATGGGAACTGGGGGAGAAGAACCAACCATGACCTGAGGAGAAACATGAATCTTTTAGGTAAACTACAAACTGACTCCCACAATCTGGAGATCTCATGACATATTGAAAGAGAAGAGCTTATTGTCTACCCCAGGTCCAGTCAGCCCTGCTCTGGGAGGGATGGTGTTAAACATGGCAAAGGGATTCCATCCCTTTCCATTCTCAGAGAAGAAGGGGCACAAGTTCAACAAGTATCCCCAAACTTTTTTATTGCAAATCCTGGAATCTAAGACTTCCATCTTTCTTATCTATAAGTAATGAAGTAGGCAACTGTGTTTGGGTCCTCAGAGTGCAATTCTCTCCATAATTGATTTCCTTTGCCTAAACATTGAGGGTTTTGGTAAAAGGTAAATACGTGACAGGAGAGGCTAAAACATTTCCAGCTTTTAATCGTGTTGTTTAGTTAATCCATAATTTTGTCACTTTAGAAGACTTAGAAGAAAAAGCATGTCATCAAAGTGAGGCATTGTGAAGGAAAGGAAAGTTTTAGAATTCTGAATCCTAATTGTGAACTGAAGGGTCACTGTATCTAGAATATACAATCCAGACCTCTAGCATAGAAAGAAGATGGGACTTGGTATGTAGACAGTCAGCTCATGGGTACTGGCCTGTCATTGACCTTGTAGCATTATTTCCCTCCCTGCTTCTCAGCCATGTATCTGGAAAATAGACTAACCCAAGGTGGTGGAGGGGACTGTAGAGGTTTATCAACTGGTGACAACTCTGTTTGATAAGTAGCAGCATCCGGTTGTATTGTATTGAGAAGGATTATGAGGCTATGCACAAACTCAGTGGGGGGAAGTTCTGGTAATTGATGGTGATTAGGAACATCTAACACACCAAGAAAAGAGAGAGAAGCAGTATAACCCATTTATGTCATACAATCACTTAACACACAGACAAATTTAATACAACACAGTGCTTGCTGTCCAAACACAATTTCGAGAGAGGGTCCCAAGACCCCACTTCCAGTAATTGGCACTCCTGTGTGTCTTATATACAAAATCATAGAACAGGCCCTGAGCACCTATCAGGTAGTCACTTTGGGCTGCATTAAACAACTACTAGCTATCTGTCCATTTGTCATACTGGTGACTTCCACACTGCGATACTGGAAAGTATACCACAGGTATTTCAAAGGCCATTAGGGTCACCCATGAAGGGGAGGTTCTCATCAGAGATTCTGGGATAAGACAGACTAGGAAGGAGGGCATGCTGATCTGCTTCTGGGGACGCGAAAAGGGCTACTGAAAACTTTATGAATGGCAACAAATACTGTCTGATCGACTGTCAGAATAGGAGACCCTCGGGCTAGAAGGTATCCATCGTGTGACTGTTGAAGAGCTGCCTCCTTAGAACACACTCAACTATAGGACATGAAAGAGTCAAACTTGCTGAACATTCATTTGCTGATGTCACACAACTCCGAATGACAAGAAACGGTTTCAAACACCTACCGATAATGTGGAAATACGGACTGTAGAGCGTATGAATCCAGGAAAATTGGACATCATCAAAAATGAGATGCAAAAACCTGACATTCTAGGCAGTAATGAGTTGGTAATGAACCTTTTTAATCACATAATCATATAGTCTTCTAGGCAGAAATGACAAATTCACAAAGAATAGTATTGCATTCGTTGTATTTAAAAGCTCTATCCTGAAGTACAAAGCTGTCAGTGATAGGATAAGACTCATATGACTACAGAGAATATCAGTTAATATGAATACTATTCAAATTTATACATCAATCACAAATGCCAAGATGAGGAAATTGAAGAATTTCACGAACTTCTGCAATCTGAAGCTAATCAAACATACAATCAAGTTGCTTTGGGAATTTCTAGTGATTGGAATGGGAAAGTTGGAAACACAGAAGGGTCAACAGCTAGAAAACATGGCCTTGGTGATAGAAATGAAGCTGGGTATCACATGACAGAACAACTTCTTCCTTGCAAATATTTTCTCTCAACAACGTAAATGTTGACTATACATGTGAACCTCACCGGACAGCATACACAATAATCAAGTCAACCACATCTGTTGCAAGAAACAAGGAAGAGACTCAATATCATCAGTCAGAATGAGGTCAGGGCCCAACTGCAGAGCAGACCACCGATTGCTGAAACCCAAGCTCAAGTTAAAGCTAAAGGAAATGAAATTAGAGCAAGTCTACGAGAGCCAAAACACGATAATGACTTTGAATACATCCAACCTGTATTTAAAGATGATCCCAAGAATAGAATAAATGCATTGAACACTAATGACCAGAAGAAATATGATATGATATCAAGGGTATAATATATGAAAAAGCAAGTGCTCATTAAAAAGACAGGAAAGAAAGACCAAATATAGATGTCAGAAGAGACTCTGAAATTTGCTCTAGAATATCCAATAGCTATAAGGAAAGGAAGAAAAGATGAAGTGAAAGAGCTGGGGAAAAAGATCTCAAAGGGCAGCTCAAGAAGATAAAGTAATAAAATGTGCCAATACGTACTGTGAGAAAGCTAAAAGGGAAGATTAGGCTTACCGTTTCTCAAGCTGAAAGCACTGAAGAAAATATTCAAGGTTCAGGTTGTATTAACGAAAGATACTATAAGCAAAATATTAAATTACACAGGACACATATAAAGAAAATAGAATCATCTCCAACGCTAAAAGAATTGATCAACCAACCAGCTCAAGAAATAGCACATGATCGAGAGCCAATGACAATGAAGTACGAACTCCAAGATACACCACCACCAGTAGTGAAAAACTAGGCTTCGTGGACTGACAGAATCTAATTGAAATGCTTCAATAAACAACTGCAACAGAGGAGGTGTTTACTCTCTATACAAAGAAATTTGGAAGGCAGCTTCCTGGCTGTATTAGGCCCGGCTGACTAGAGAAACAAATTCGGGGCTACTCACATATGTGTAAGAGAGAGCTTTATATGGAGAAGTAGGTATATATCAGGAAAACACCCCAGCCCAGTCCAAATCAAGTCTGATACTAGTCCATGAATCTCACCTCAGATTCACGCAGCCACAAACAATGATGCAGAATGCAGGGAGATCACAGGCCGGTGGGTGCAAAGTCTTGTGGATCCAATGGCGGTGAACCATCTCCAGGGTTCTGGCAGGCCTCCAGCGGTCTCTGAGTGGTTTGCCAGCAGGAAGGTGAAGCAGAGAGAGGGGCCAGACTCCAGCAAACCATTTATCTCCGTCACCCTCCAATCAAGCTGTGAACAGTTGACAGGGTAAACTCTGCCCACATGTTCCTATGAGAGCCAAGTTGGCACAAAAAAACCTAACTATCACACTGGCCAACTAACTGAAAGAGGTCATCAGAGAAAGGCCCAGACCACTAAAGAAAGGTGAGCAAGCAAAATTCAAAAAATATTGAACAATATCATTAATATCACACACAAGCAAAATTTTGCTAAAGTTTAACAATATATTGACAGGGAACTGCCTGCATTCCGCTCAGAATCAGAAGAGATCATGGAATGAAGACTATCATTGCTCATAGCAGATGAACCTTGGCAGAAAACAAAGAATACCAGAAAGATGTTGACTATGTGAATCATAATGAATTTTGGATAACATTGCAAAGAATGAGAATTCCAGAACCCTTACCGTATATACTCGTGTTTAAGCCCATTTTTTCAGCACATTTTTAATGCAGTTTTTGTGGTAAAATTAGGTGCCTCGGCTGATATCCGGGTCAATTTATACTCAAGTATGTATGGTAACTGTGTTCCTGAGGAACCTGTACATGCAGCAAGAGGCAGTCCTTCAAATCGCATGTTGGGTATTTAAAATCAGGAAAGATGTTTGTCAGTGTTGTACTCTTTCACTACATTTATTCAACGTTGGGCAAATAATTGAAGAAGCCGGATTATCTGAAAAAGCTGGATTCTATGAAAACATGGCATCAGGATTGGAAGAAGGTTCAGAACGACCGGAGATATGCAGATGACGCAACCTTACTTAATGAACGCCAAGAAGACTGGAGGCACTTACAGATGAAGATCGAAGATGACAGTCATCAGTGTGCATTATACCTCAACATTAAACTAACAAAGAGTCCTCAAAACTGGACCATTAAGCAACATCACAATAAATGGAGACAAGAAGATTGAAGATTGAAGACAAGGATTTCATTTTGCTTGAATCCACAACCAATGATGTTGGTAGCCCAAAACACCACCACCCCCCAACACAAAAATAACTCTCTGCTATCAGTCAATTCTGACTGGTAGCCACTCTATGGGGTATAGTAGACCCATGTCTTCAGGTCTCCTAGGCTATATGTCTTTATCAGACCATAAAACCTGATTCTTCTCCCTGAGAGTGGGTTTGAGTTGCTGACCTTTCAGTTAACAGCCTGAATTATAACCCTGTACTACAACACTAGGGTTCCTTAAATCTTGACAGGAACAGACAGCCTCATTGCCTCCTGCAAAGCGTGAGTGGTTTAAACCCCTGAGGATGCAGTTAGCATTTCAATGCATAACTCACTGTGCCGCCAACGCTAAAACTCAGTACCACGGAGTGGCTTCAGACTCACGGTGACTCTGTAAAACAGTAGAACCACCCACTTGGGATGCCAGAGGCTGTAAATCTTGACCAGAGAAAAAAGCCTCACCGGGTGCTCAAGGAGCGGCTGATGGTTTTGGACTATTTATCTTGCAGCAGCTAGCAGCCCAATGTGTGACCCACGACATCACCAGGTCTGCAATTCGGAGATCAAAGGGTCATATCGCTTTGGGCAAGTCTGCCACAAAAGATCTCTCTAAGTATTAAAAATCAAAGATGTCGCAATGAAGACTTGGTTTACTTGACTATGGTCTTTTCAATCACCTCCTATGCATGTGAAACTGCACAATCAATAAGAGTTGGTGACTGAATTATAGTGTTGATGTGCTGGTACATGTACTGGTAGAAGAACGAACGAATCTGTCCGGGAAGAAGTCCAGCCAGAATGCTCCTTAGAAGGAAGGATGATAAGGCTTTGTCCCACGTACTTTGGGCGTGTGGTCAGGCGGGACCACGCTGCTGAGAAGGGCATCATCTTGGTCAGAGGCAAAGGGGCAGACCCTCAGTGAGGTGAGTCGACTCAGAAACTGCAGCAAGGGGACCCAAGCAGAGAAGAGGTCATCAGGATGGCACAGGACCAGTCGTGCTTCCCTCTATTGCACACGGGGTCACTGAGTCAGGACCATCGCAACAGCAACTCACAACAGCAGATCAAATGCTCTCGTGACTGTCTCCATTAAGTTCGACCATCAGCAAGAGCCTGTGGGCCATCTACACTGCCTGTGTTTGGGGTGAGGGCATCTGGTGCTTGTAAGGCTCTGCCCGTTGATCGGTGTCCTAACAATGCCCTCCCTGGCTTCATGGAGAGCTGGGCAATGCAACTCCATTTGGGGAGGATGTCGACTGCCACTTGGTCATTCTCACCCTCAGCTTCATCATCCGCAAAACGTCAGGAATACAATCCCCTCTCAGTAGGCATGCATCACTTGGAGTGCCGTGGGTGAATCCACTTGCAGAGCCGAACACCCAATTCCACGTACATTTCTCAAGCTCAACGCTCTTTAGACCAGTCCGTGATGTTTGAAAACATCCCTACACATCCATTCACTAAGATGTCCTGAGCACTTAAATGAGCCACATCTGGTGCCTGGGACTGGAGAGAAGAATAGCAGAAAGAGGAGTCGAGTCACCGTGCCGACCACTGAGGAGATAAGGTGCCATTTTCAGCCTTGATGACAGGGAGTTTGGCTTGGCTTTTGTCACACAAGCAACGTGGCAAATGAGGAAGGAGTTTATGAAAATCACCGAAACTTCTCCCCAAACTTTCTTTAATTAGTTCAGGTACTCAGTAATATCCTAGAATTATTTTGTTCGGCAATAATATTTAAGATTAATATATTCTCTCTGGTATCTATAGTAACTGGTCTTTCGGCGTAGTATTAAGATTGGGGATTTATTTATATTTAGGCTTCACCCAAGAGGAAGATTTTTGTATAATTTATTGTTACATTTAGAGAGCATAAAACCTTTAGGCCACAATGTGTAGTTAATATTCAGAATTAAGTCAGTTTATTATGCATCAACTGGTAGGTCAAATTCAGCTTTGTGTGCTATAATTTATAATACAGGTTTTTGCCTGGAGCTACATGGAAGCCCTGAAGCAGTGCTGTGAATTATTACAACTAAATCGGGCACTACCTGCCAAAATATACCCCATTGCTTGTATTTCTCTTGCACGACAAAGACTATAAACATGGTTTCTGAGAGTCCTGTGCTGCAAGGACATCTAAATAAAATATCAGTTTCATGACGAGTATCAGCCTTTAGAAACTTATTTCTTTTACTTGCAGCTGACACATGTCTGAGTTTCTGTGGTAATTCCCGTCTGAGGCACTCAGGCGATGGCAGTTTACAGGCTTCAGGACCACACGTAGTGGGTGCAGTGACTACAGGGCAAGGTGTTTTCGACCATGATTATAACTGTATTTGGAAAGCAACCTTAATTGTGGCATTTAATACACCAATATTTCTTAATGAAAGATGCAGTGCATACTTAAGTCTTATTATTAATTTCTTTGGTGGAATATCATTTGTGTTTTTGATCACTGTTTATCCAACTCCTTGCTTAAGATTTCTCCACCAAAATGTGTTTGAGCTCCTTTGGGGGGTTGTGATTGTCTGAGTTACAAGGAATAATTTATGTCCCACACAAGGGTTACCAAATGTGACCATTTCTTTATTATGAATGGGTGGATTTCCTATCTTACAGCTCTGTTAAGCATCCCAAAGTAGAAGATTAAACTCTGGGATATGCAGTGCATGTAGGTGGCTACTTTGATGATATTTTTAAAGATCACATGGTGCAAGTGCTAAATTCTGGACAAGCCTCTTCCAGTGAAGGTCAAAGGCCAAAAGCAATTTGGGAAACACAAATGCAGGAAAACACACTTACAGTAAAATGGCATCACACAATCCAGGCACTTGGGCAATGAGGTATGGGTGTTTCAGTAACCCCTGTGCCTCTCTAAGCTTTAAATGATGTTGCCAAGGTATATGATATTGGGATCAGTGGAGCTAACCCCAAAAGATGAGACAACACAAAGCCCATTTTTTCCCTAATAAATGTTAGGTATTTCTGGTAGAATTTTCCAAAGAGAATTGTAAGTGCAAATGAGGAGAGGATGTACTTAACATGTTTGAGGAACAAGAAGATCTCTGTGCGTGGAATGAGGGCAGTGTAGAGAGAAGTGTGTGCGACAGAGGGCTGGCCAATGAGAATCGTCCTGGAATTTCGTACATGGATGAAAGAAGCAAGATGCCCTCTGTCCTTGTCAAGGTCACTAGCTGGGGGGATAAGAGCTCAGAGCACTGGAACCAGACTACTCCTGACCCCATTAGGAGAAGGGAGATCAAGAGAGAAGTAGAGGTCAAAGAGAGATTCAGAGGGGAAATCAATAGGGATAGAAATAGAAATGTGAGAGAAATCAGAAAGGAGCAGTAGGAAAAGGAAGAGGCAGAAAATAGAGAGAGAGAGAGAAGCTTGTTGATATGAAAGCTCTAGCTCGAACTAAGATCAGAACTAACTACGTCTTGGTCTTGGTAATTACACAAGTCAATACATTTTCCCCTTGTGCCTCTTTTTGAAAGCAACCTGCTTTAATGTAAATGTCCATTTTAGGGAGGAAAAGAGTCCTGATTCCAACTTTGGGTAAACTAGCAAGTTTTTGTTTATGAACACCAAGTTTGAATAACATTCAATAATTTATTTTGCAGGATGCAAATAAGTAAATCGCAGTCCTATACAAAAAATAAAAATCAAGAATACCCCTATTTTGTCCATAAGAATCAAAGTCATGACCTTGGCTTTTCCATCAACTCTTTGTCCGTTAGGAAACTGTCCACAAATCAAGCTAGAAGACGAACCAGACTAGACCAGAACCTCTCACTCTTGTTTCAAGTTGAGGCACCTGGACTTGCTCACAGGTTAGCCTGTTGATGTTGCTGCCCTGAGGCATTCAGGAACACCCAGGCAAGACAGTATGCCGGATGTGAACATTAGCACGTGATGCATCACGTCCCATGATGCTGGCAACAGGACGCTCTTGGGTAGCAGGATTAGGTGAGGTCAGGGTCCTTCCCAGCACAAAGATTCTACAACCTGTGCCTTCTGATTCCAACCACTAGATGTGCAGCCAACAGTGTGCTCGTCGCTCAGCAAGCATGTAACCAGAACCTTCTCCACCATGGCACACAGCCTCCAAATGGCGATAAGCTAATAAGCTGTGGGAAGATTTAAGACATGTTTTCTATACTTCTGGCTTCCATAACAAGCATGCAGATGTAGGAAGATAACACCGCTACCAGACACAGGGATCCACATCCACCTCCTGTCACCTGCAAGGGGACCCCAGGCATGCATCAGAACGAGAAATTTGGCTTCCACTATAAACACCTTTCCTTGTCTGACTAAAGAAAGCAGGTGTGTGACCACCTCATCCAAGGGAACTCGCTGCTCAATGGGCCACGTGACCAGGCAGGTGTGCAGCCTGGCAGGCAGACCCCAACAAGCTTCTGCAAAGAAATTAGACAATGACTATAATGTGCCAACGCGCTGTTCTTTGATGTTTGCCTCATAAGCCCACGGGCTGAGTGCGTGCCCAAGCTCTTGCTACTCAGACACCAGTGAGAACCACCGGTAGCATCTAAGAGGTTCAGAGTCCATGTAGCAGGTGCTCTTTTGGGCCAGTAATCACCAACTAGGAATAGTTATGCTCCAAGAAGCCTCCAAAGTTCAGTGAGGAGCTATTGTTATGTTCTTCACCCATTCAATAAATATTTGTTCAGCACCTACTAATTTCAATCGTCCTAAACAATTGTTGTCAATCTTACATTTAATGGCTACCAGGTCTCTCTCCCATAATTTACTTTAACATTTGAAGTCTCAGATGTATTGTTACAAAACGGTAGGAATAAGAACTATGCGACATAGGGATGTGTCACTTGCGTTGTATATGTCTATAACTTTTGATTATAAAAATAAATAAGAATTTGTTTATGAAATATTTTAATTACTTATGGGAAAAACAAAAAAATAACCCATAAAGTCAAAAGATAACAGACAAACTGAGAGAAAATACTTGTAGGCTATATCACTGAAATGTACTAATATCCCTAATATAGGAAGAACCCTTATAAATGGAAGAACAAAGTACAAAAAAACCCAGGGGAAATTGGGAAAAAATAAACAATTCCCCAAAACAAAGGTATAAGAATGGCCCTTGGATGTAACAATGTCACTGGAACACACGCATAATTACAGAAATGCAAATTAACGGGATGAGAGACTATTTTTTCACTTAGTGACTAACCGAAAATTCAAAAGGAAGACAACCTTGGTAAGGAAGACAAACCTGTAGGAGAATCAGCGCCTTCAGACATGAAATCGGTAGCAATTCCAGTAAGTTTGGAATCGCCAACCTGACAGAAGGACCCCTCTCACACTCTGCTTTGGATGCAGCATTTCTCTTGCCAGGAGTTTCCCCTGAAGACATACATCCAGCTGTGTAAAACGGCGCAGGCACAAAGCTATTCACTGCAGCAGTATTCGTCATTCCAAAATATTAGAAATAGCCGAAATACCCAGCCATAGGAGATTCATTTGATAAACTACCATGTCGCTGTCGTTAGGGATCACCGCATTGGTTCTGACCTCGAGTGACCCTTTGAGTATAGTCAGTAGAAACAACACTCTTCGGTACCGCACCAGTGCCCAATTGCTTGGGTGTGTGAGCCCGCTGCTGCAGCCACTCGGTCACTCCACCTGGCTAAGCTTTTCTCTTCTTTACTGACCCTTTTCCTTTCCGAGCAGGACGTCCTTCTCCAGGGGCTGGTCCCTCCTGACAACATTTCCAGGGTAGGAGAGGAAGGCTGGCTATCCTCACTTCTAAAGAGGATTATGATCGTATTTCTTCCAAAGCAGATTTGTTCATTCCTATGGAAGTCCACTGGATACTCAATATCCTTCACCAACATTCTAACTCAAGGGTCTCAGTTCTCTGATCTTCTGTATCCATCGCCCAGCTCTTGCGCATACAGGGGGCGAATGAAAAGACCATCCACCTGAGTCCTCAAAATGACCTCTTCACGTCTCAGTGCTTTAAAGAGATCTTTTACAGGGGGATGTGCCCAGTGCAATCAACTAGCTACCACTAATAAAAGAAATGACACCGTGAAAGAGCAGAATGGAACAATTTAAAGATTGTCTAGAAGACATAAAGCATTGTAATGAAAAGCCCATGACCTGGAATTAGGAAACTGGAAGGGAAGAGCATGCTCAGTATTTCTCAAGCTGAAAAAAAAAACTGCAGAAAATATTCAAGCCTTGAGTCGGAATATTGAAGGATTCTATGAACAATATAGGAAGCATCAAAAAGAAGATGGCAAGAATACCTTGAGTCATTGTACTTAAAACAATTGATTGGCGTTCAACCATTTCAAGAACCAGATTAAGAACAAATGATATTGAAGGACGATGTCCAAAGTGTAGTAAAAACAAATGGTATTAAAGCTTTCTTCACTAAAGGAATTGACAAAAAAAAAAATAGGCTTCCAGAATTTTTGAAGTGTTCCAACAAAGTAATACAGTACTAGAAGTGCTCACTAAACTATAACAAGAAATGTGCAAGACAGGTACTTGACCAGCTAACTGAAGGCTAAAACTTTACTGTCAAAATGACAATTACAAAGTGCGCATTCCAAAGAAAAGTGATTAAACAGAATGTGAAAATCATCAAACAATATCATTAAAATCACATGCAAGTAATTTTTTTCTAACGATAATTAAAAAGCAATTGCAAGGGTAGGAAACTGTCAGATACAAGCCGGGTTCACAAGTGAGCATGCAAGGAGGGCTGTCCATGGTGACACCAGATGAGTCTTGGCAGAAAGCAGAGGATACCAGAAACATGTTCACCAGTGCTTTATTGATTATGAAAAGGTATTTGACTTGTGAATTACAACAAAAGATAGATAACATTGTAAACAATGAGAGTTCCAAACATTTGACTGTGCTCGTGTGGAACTTGTACGTAAAACAAGAGGAAGTCCTTCGCACAGAACGTGAAAACGCTGTGTGACTTCAAACCAGGAAAGATGTGTGGCCAGGTAGCATCCTTTCATGATATTTATTCAATCTGTGTGCTGAGCAACCAATCCACAACTTTGGATTGCATGAGAAAAACCCAGCATCAGGATTAGAGGGTGACTGGTTATCAGCCTCTCAGATGCACTGACACAAGCTCATTTGCTGAAAGTGACGAGGACTCGAATCACGAAAGGTCGAAAGCTACAACTTGCTCTACGGATTCCATCTCATCATAAAGTAAACTGAAACCATCACAACTGCCCAATTGAGCAGCCAAACAACTAACGTGGAAAAGACTGAAGTTGTCTAGGATTTCATTTTACTCAGATCTACAATCGGCACCCACGGAAGCAGCAGTCAGGAAATCAGTGGGGGAATTAACTGCCATGCGTCCACACAATGGAGGGAGAACTGGGCGGTTGCAAGGAAGAAAGACAAAGCTCTATCAACTGAGTTTAAGAAGTGGCGGCACCTCCGTAGCAAAGAGCACACTTAGCACCCCCATCTTACGTTCAGAATGTCGTCTTTGGTTAAAAACAACAACTAGGATTTCTTAGAGAAATGACAGATTTCAGGACTGGGGCGGGGCCGAACAAGATGAGCACAGGACATTTTCTGTTACCAGAAGTAGGATGGTGCTGGGAAAAGAATGCTGCCCAAAAGAGCCAACATGGAAAAGCTCCTAATAACTAGATCTGACACCATTTAAGCAATAAGTAATAATTGTAATGAATTATTGCATGAGAAAAACCCAGCATCAGGATTAGAGGGTGACTGGTTATCAGCCTCTCAGATGCACTGACACAAGCTCATTTGCTGTGTGCATCCTAATAAGAATTTCTAAATTAATAAATAAGGAAATGTGGAAATGGTATCCATCTTCCTTACAGAATATCCCAAATATAAAAAGAAGTATGGAAACAGAAAATTGGCCATTTTTTTCCAGACAACACAGTCGTACGTGTTCCAGGCAAGAACCATAATGGATTCTGAAATTACTGGATGAACGTATGATAAGATTGAGGATGTTAAGGTGTCTCACAGTGGGACCCCACAGGATACTTATAGTTACAAAAGAAAAAATAGTCACGTTACAGGAGAGAAATCTTCTAGATACCACCATACCCAAGAGATCAAAGCGATCACCAATAGTAGGTCAAACGGGCATGATGCAGCCCCGACAAGGTGCTCGAAGAAGAACACATTGTATCTGTGGAATCCCTGCGAGAAACACATACTCTGAGGGTTTTTTCCTGCAGAAAATCCAGACTAGGCCAAAGTGAAGGCCATTCTACAAAACATCCGTGACTAGTTTTCTTCGAAATGCCAAGGTCATAAAAGATAAAAATACTAGAGAATTATTCCAGATCGAATGGTGCAAAGGGTGAAGCACTCAACGAGGAGATGAAACGTTAGAGGTTTTAACCTGCCCAGAGGTACCTTCGAGGGCAGACTGGGCCGTGTGCGTCCCCAAAGCCCCAGCCTTGGGAACCCACTGGAGCAGGTCCACTCTGCACAGCCGGGGTAGTCGTGAACTGGAATTGACTTCGCAGCCAGGACAGCCACAAAACACAGCCACGAAACGTATCATGAGATCTGGAAGAATACTGGCAGAATGTAAATAAGGTCTATAGATCATTTAATGATCCAGGGCTAGCTTCTTAGTTACATAACTACGCTAAAATGACCAGCGCTAGGAGAGGACTATTCAGAGGGCCATGGACTGCCAGAAGAACAACCAGATCCGTCCTGGCAGAAGGACAGCGAGAAAGATCCTGAAGGGAACGAGGGTGAGACTCCGTCTCGTGTTCTTTGGACACGCTGTCAGGAGAGACCAGTCCCTGGAAAAGGCATCGTGCCTGGTAAAGCGGAGGGGCAGCAACACAGAGGACGACCCTTGGGGTAGGGTGGAGTCTATAAAGAAACAGAAGCCGTGATGCCTGTGTGTGTTGTACATAGAAAGATACTGGCATGAAGAAAAGGTTTACCCCGTTGTAGAAGTCGGTCCGTTCAAGTCAGGCTTTTCCTGACTTGCCATGACTTGCAAGCCGGCTGCATGGCAGCGAACGAACAGGAAACAACAGGAGATCCGGGAACTGGACCGGGACGTGCAGAGGCCATCAGGACCACACGCTAGTGGACGCAGAGGTTGGAAGCCAAAGGAATGAATCCACCGTCAGTAGTCAGCGGACATCTCTTAGACTGAGACCACACAAGATGAGACCGAGGAACCAGGTGCAAACACCCAGCTCTGGCAGAAGGTGAAGGACACTGTAGATTCAACTCGCCTGGTGTCTCCTCTTCTACAGAAAGCTTATGACATGAAAGAGGGGTCATTAGGCCGATGGACACGTTTGACTCCTTCCCTGCACAGGAGTGTCTAGTGGACAATCCCTGACCATCACAGACCACCCTCGTCAATTCAACACACTTATACAGATTCTATAACCACTCATAATCACCAAAGACCATCCTAAAACCATACCGGCACCCCAATGATACAACCAACAGGCCTGTATACAACTGAAAATGCACTGACCCCGTTCTCCTCCTGCATTTTACAAGTAAACAAAACAAGTCTATTTGGAGCGTGCACACTGACACAGGGGCTGCGCAGACTGAGCCGAAACCTATGACCGACAATGATAAGCACGGCACGAGGCTGAGGGCTGGGTGGCGTTCTGTGGGCATAGGTCACGAGGAGTCAGAACCAGCTAGATGGTTTCTGACAACGATGTAATATCTTCACACACAGGGAAGAAGATAAAGGTTATACTGAGTTTTTTGGTCTGTTCTTGTGACATTTTAAAAGTCTAGAATTACTTCAAAATGAAAATCAAGAAATGGAAATAGCCTGGCCAACAATGCGTGTTAAAATTCCAGGGTAGCACACACACCGTGAGAAAACAACCAGCAGGAACCAAGAAAATGGAGCAAACTAAAATAATTGCACAGAAAGCAGGAACAGGGGGACAAAAGAGTAAGAGAAAAGGCGTGTTAAATGGAAAACAATCAATAAACTGGCAGAGGTAAGGCCGAGTATAACAGTAATCACAGCAAATAAATTGAAGTTCGCCAACTTAAAACAAAAGCAGAGACACTCAATGTACTACTGCACTTTGCATCCAGCAATATTATGCAGCTGTGTGTTGTTGTTTTTAAAAGGACACATCTAAAGCAAAGTACACGTGTAACTTCAATACAAAGGCACTGGTGAAATTTGAACCAAACAACGAGTTGAAAAATGTGTTAGGGAAACACTAGCAAAATGAGAAAGAGAATTTATGGAATGATGCATAATCATAAGAATGTGCTTAAGGTAAGTGCTGCTAGCTGTGGTGACTGACCACCCCTGCAATCCCAGTGACTTGATAAAAATAAAGGTTTCTTTCCCCCTGACGGAAAGCCTACTCTGGGTTCTGAGGCCCTCTCCCATAGAGTAGCATCGTCACGTGGAACACAGGGCTTCCCAGGGCAGCATGGCAGGGATGACCTATCTCCAGGAGAGACTATCCCCTCTCACCATCCATCCTACCACAGACCAGGGCCCCCGTCCAGCAGGAATGCGGGCTAGGAAACAGAGAGTATCAATGCTCTGAACCACAAAGGGAACCAGGTCTAACAACAGAAGGGGAGGCCGCCCAGGATAAGTAACAATTGTGAATTGCTGTGCACGCAACAGTACCTCCTCACGTAAAGCAAAGCGTGACAGAATTGTACTGGGAGGTTGACAAATCAGCGCACCTAGTGGAACGTGTTGACATCTCAATGATTGCAAGATCAAGCTGATGAAAAATTAGACTGGCGCGGTACCGTTTTGAAGCTTGACCTAAGACTGGCACAGAGAACGCTACAACCTAACAAGTAGGAAACATGCATTTTCCTTCACACACGCGGTCATAAGTTGACCACTTATTAAGTCATGAGACTTCTCTCCAGAGATTCCAAAGAATCTGGATCACAAAGCACTCACCAGATAATTGGATGCAATCAAAATAAACATCATATAGAAAAATATAAATAGTACAAATTTGGGAAGTAAAAGCACACAGGGAACTAGTGAGTTAAAGAAAAATATCCCACAAGAGTTGTGGAATATTGGAAACTGAATAATAATGAAGGCACTTGCCCTCAGTTTTATGGCAGTAATGAAACAGGGAATCACAGAGAAATGGGGAGTCATAAATCCATGTGTCAAATATTGAAAATAAATGAGTTAAACATCCAATTCAAAGTAGGAAAAAGAACAACAGATTAAACCCAAAGAAAGTAGAGGGGAATAAATAAAAGAGGTAGTAAAAATTAATGGAAGGAATATAATAAAGATCTAGAAAACTTAAATCTGGTTTCTCAAATGACTAACAGAAAAGAAACAATTCAATCAAGATTATCTGATTCTAAAACAAGGCATAAGTACAGTGATAATAATGGAAATGAAAAAGGGAAATTGAATATGCCTTTTTAAGAGGATCGTATGTAAAATCAGAATTCCGGTTAATCCAAAAACAGATAGCATAATAATGATTCCCAAACTGGTTTATGTATATGCTTGTTTATACACACAATTGACTAAATAGGGAAAAATGGGAAATCTGAATTAATTGACTAAAGAAACTGAATTGCTAGTCAAAGACCTTCCAATCTTATCATCCTTCCATCTTTCTAAAAGAAAAGAAAACCAATCCAGATAGTTTTATAGTTGAGTTTTATCAGCCTCTCAAACAAAATCCAGATAATTTCTATATTCTTCTGTTCCAAGTAACGACACCAAAACAAGATAAGGATCTCTGTTGAGAGCAAAGAAGAGTGAAATAAATTGAAGACAAATAGAAATAATATATTCAACGGATTAATGGGCTACACGAACCTCAATCTCCATGACCCTGAGACAGACCATCTAGATGGTGTTTGGTTGCAACTCCCCAGCACCACACTGAAAGGGAACACTCCCAGGATAGAGTGGGAGACAATGGTGGTACAAAACGTAAAATCATAAAAAAGGTCAGGCTTAGCAGTCGGACAAATGTGTGGAACCCCCAAGACTATGTCCCTTACTTGTCTCCCTTAGCACTGGAACATCACCTTGATTCTCTTCTCAGATAAACAATGTGTGTCCCCAAGACTGTAACTACTTTCCGGGAGTAGAGAGCCCAGTCTCTCTCCCAAAGAGCTGATGGTGGTTTTGAACTGTCAACCACGTGGATCACAGTACAAAGTCTTACCATTACACCATCAGGGGCCCTGGTCAAGCAACAATGAGCAACGGCACTAGGAAAGTAGACATTCGTTAAACTAATCAACGATTCTAGATCAAAAGGTCAACTTTGCCCCCGGACAAAGTTCAGAAGGCTGGAAGACTTAGAGAAAAAGGAGGGGTGGAAATGAGGAATGCAGGGAAGAAGATGAGGGATGCTGGACTTTGGGGATTACAATTCAATGAAAGGAAACCAAATGAGAATAAATTGTTAAATGGAAAATTGCATGCTCTATAAACTTTCATCCAATTTATAACAACAAATATTTTAAAAACCCAAATCGAACCTATTGTCCTTGACCGGATTACGACTCACAGCAACCCCACATGCCAGAGCAGAAGTGTGACAGCACAGGTGACAGAGCTGTTCATTCTTTATGGGAGTAGAGCACTTCATCTTTCCTCCTTGCAGCTGCTGATGAGTTTGAACCACTGACCTTGCAGGTTAGCAGACTGATGTTTAACTCACCACACCACCAGTCCTCCATAAAAACAAAACAAAACAAAAAACTATATATGACCATTTTTAAACAATCTCACTGTGAATCTAAATTGAACAAAAAAATAAATAAATAAAACATCAGCAAGTCAATCCCAGCAATGTATTATACTAAAAAATAAATAAATAAAAAATTTAAAACATAGCCAAAGTGGTTATGGAGTGAATGATTAGTTCGGGTTAAGATACATGTGAATGTGATTTATCATGTAAACACATTTTCAAAAGAGAAGGAAAAAGTGCTTACTCTGAAAGAGGAGGAAAAGTATTTCTAATTCACCATTTAGTCTCCATTATTTTTATAACTCCTCTCATAGTCCTTGCAAAGAGAAAACGCTCTTAAACAGATACACATCATACTTAAGGATAAAATGTTAAAAATCTTTCTATTAAATTTAGGAACTAGTCAATTGCTACTTATCAGTCTTACTGTTCAATGTTGCGTATTGGTCCCTAACCTTTGTAATAAGGTTATTAACCCTAAAGCACCAGGATTGGAAGTCAGAAGCAAATTACCTCCATTGGGAAAAGAAGAAAAGGCACAGAATCATCAACAAAACTAGCAGAAGAGTTCAGAAATTGATTTCATGAATAAACAGTACACAAAATTCAACAGCAATATTGATTCTTTAATTACAGCATGTAAAAGTTCACTCACAGGATGAATAAGAAGTATTAGAAACTGACAGAAACTGAGAAATAAAAATGGCAAAATATGAGTAAGATCTTACAGAGAAAATTGCCAGATTACTGACTTACCTAAAGAAGTTCTCAATAAATAGAGATCTGTTCCTGAATGAGAATACTCATCGTAATCAAGAATTAACTTCTACCCAAATTCATCAACAAATTCAATATAATTTCCAATAAAAATTCCAACTAATTTTCTTTTGGAACCTTGTCTAACTCCAAAAACCATATGGTAAAAAGAGCGCCAACACTGGCCAAGAAGAACTAAGACAATAAAATAATTTTCTTACCATATTAGCATAGAGTATTCCGAAAATTTGGAATTTGATGCTGAAACAACAATAGATTCTAGAAAAATCAAGCATACATTTTATGAATGAAATATAGAGGAGCTACTGCAAATCCATAGGGAAAGAAAGAAGATATCAATAAATGGAAAAGGACATAACTTAATCGCAGGCTCATTCCAGGCACAAAAATTAACTTCAAATACATTATATGCTTATAATAAAAAAATATGAAGACTTTATGAACTGGAGCAAAAAGTGCTGTTTAAAACACGATGAGAAACAAAAACCATAAAGCAACTATATCAAGATTAAAAGTAGAAACCTAGAAGATGATGTTTGCTAGCTTTGTGGATTTGAATACAGACTATGTAAAAAAAAAAAACTCTGCCAAACTCACTGTCCACAAGTCCGTTCTGACTCAGTGACCCTAAGAGACAGAAACTGTGGAATCCGGAAGCTGCAAATCTTGATGGGGGAGTGAAAGCCTCATCTTTCTCCCATGGAGCAGCTAGTGGTTTTGAACAGCTGTCCTTGGGGCGAGCAGCCCCACACAAAACATACTCTGTCACCAGGGCTCCCCAAACAAATACACCACCAGAAAACTGGTGGAAATATATAGACAAGTAAGTCCTAGCCGATAAAACCATTATGGTAATAAACATAGACAAATATTCCCTCTCCCTAATAATCCAAGAAATGCACATTAGGAACTGGGAGCTAATACCAAATGTTAGAGATAATGTCTCTAACTCTCACATAATACTGGCAAAAGCCTAAATTAGTACCAATGGTTTGGAGAGCAATTCAGCAATTAAAATATGCCTATTTTGTAGTTTAAGAATTTTATTCCTTTTTATATACCCTAAAGAAATTCTCGCGTATTTGTGCAAGGAGAACAATATAAAAATGCTCACTGCAATATTATTTGAAATACCCACTGTCAATAAAAAAGAAATATCCATCCATAAGGAAGGAAGTACTATTGTCATAGTGCATTCTGTGTCAGGAGCTCAGGAGGCTGAAAACCATTCTCCAAGGGAGAAAAAGGAAGCTTTTTGCTTGTGTAAAGGTTTCCAGTCTCAGAAGCCCTATGGGAGTCATGCTCTGTCCTATAGGGTCCTATAGGATCGCTGTGAGTCAGAATCAACAAGATGGAAATGCGTTGCCTTAACTGAAGAAAGTTGACTGTAGACTATAGGATTGACTACATACTATAAAATTGACGATATAATTGCTGTGTAAGACTAGACAGCAGTTAAAATGAACAAACTGCTGCTAAATGCAAAGGCACAGTTAAATTGCAAAACACACAAACATGACGGCAAATAGCAAGCAGAAAACGTAATGTCTGGTCTGGCATCGTTTGTGTAAAACAATTGGTTGTTACATGTTCTGTGTGGTGAGGGCACCGGGTTTCCGGTCCAAGGCATATGATGGAAGAAACCACGCTCTCACCCTTCTTGCGACGTATGAGCGCGTTATTGCAGCCACTCTGGCAATCTCGCTCATTGAGGGGCTTCCTCTTTGGGGCTGAGCCTCTACTTTAACAAGCGTGGGGCCCTTTCCCAGGTAATGCTCGGTACCCACGCAGGAATACCCAGATTTATAGACATCACATCAAACACGTATCAGGAGAGACCAGTCCCTGGAGAAGGCCGTCAGGCTTGGTAAAGGGGAGTTGCAGCAAAACAGAGGAAGGGCGTCAAGTGGCTAGATTGATGCCGCGGTTGTGACAAAGGGCTCAAACATAAGAACAATTGTGAGGATGATGCAGGACGGAACAGTGCTTTCTTCTGTTGGACACTGGGGCTCTATGAGTCAGAACAGTTAGACTTCAATTGTCCTGCAGACCAAAAAAAAAAACCAGCGACGTTCACATGGACCCCTGTCCGGGTCAGTGCCTGCACAGATCTCCCCAAGAACACCAGTGCAAGACAGCAATTTCTTTCACCAAATTTGAATCATTTGTATATGTTGCATCATCAGGACGGTAGCCAAAATATTCGTCTTCCATCCTTTAACCCTTCTAAGCACCAAAACACTGCAGATGGCTCTCCGGGCTGCTGGCAGCCACGACAATCTCTTCATCATGGCCGGGGAGCCTGGCAAGCAGTCATTTCTGGTCCTCGTGTTCATCTTTCAGGCCTGACCACCGACGAAAGTAGAGTACCTTATTTGCCCAGCAGGGCTCCCCTTCCCTGATGGAAAATCCCATTGGAGCAATGTGGCAGAATGGTCATTCACAGTTTAATGAATTCACAACTCGGCCATCAGGACTACTAGTCTTTCTGTATAAGCCTAGGCAAGTCAGCTACCTGCTCTGTGCCTCCATCACTCGATGATTGCCTGTCAGCTGCCGGGAGTCATTCCAATCCGTAGTGATACCAGGTAAAACAGCAGGAAACTCTGCCCACCTCGCTCCATCCTCACAACTAGAACCAGGTTTAAGTCCATTGTTACAGTCACGGTGTCCATGTATCTCCCCGAGGGTTTTCTTCTTCACCAAGCATGATGTCCTTCGCCAGGAACTGGTCTACAGTCAAAGCACAGGAGCTGAAGCCCCACCGTCTTCACTGCTAAGGAACTTTGTAGCTGTACTTCTTCCAAGACAGAGGCCTTTAGTCTTCTGGAGACCCGTGCGATATCCAACAGCCTTTGCCAGCTCTACGATCCAAACACCTCCTTTCTTCCTGAGTCGTCCTGATTCATTGCACAGCTTTCCCAAGCAAATGCCTCCATGGCTGCTTCCATAACACGTCAAGAAGTCTCCCGGGACGTTTAAGTCATGCCAACTCTGTCTTGTTGCATGACATGTCTGCCACGAGGCTAAACACTTTACCTAGTTTCATTTACTTAACCCTCCCAATAATCTTACGAGGTAGACCTGTTTCCATCTCCATTGTACAGATGAAGAAACTGAGGCACAAGCTGGTTAAGTATTGTACCTACATTTACACAGAAAGCAAGCAGCTTGATCCTACATTTTGAGCCATTAGACACTACGCCATACTGTCCTCTCTGCAAGGGGACAAGAAAGTTCTCATAGGAGCCTCGGGGCATCAAAAGCAGTCCCTATCTATTCCCAGGCTATCTAGCATCCTAACACTACCCTGGCAGAATTTACCAGACCAGGTGAATCCCTGAGCAGATGCTAACACTCCTGGAAGTCAAATCTGAGACTAGCGGGTCTCTGAATGAAAGGGTAAGCGAGAACTCCACTCTTCTGGTAGCCACCACAGCTCTGCCTCTGTCAACCCACGCCATCGGCCGACAGGAACATCAGCCCTAAATTGTTTTCTGCGCTTCAGGCTGCTACAAAGGAAGCCAGTGATTTTAACTGATGGTGGCCCATGTGTGTCAGCGGAGAACTGCGCTCCACTGGGTTTTCATGACTGTTCTTTCAGATGTAGACTGCCAGTTCTCTCTTCTGAGGCACCTCCGGGAGCACTCAACCCTGCTACCCTGAGCACGGGTCAGTAGCTGCGCGTGTTAACCATGAAGCCGGGTAATACTGCAGATTCTTCTAGGATAGGGATTCCTCATGCATCACCTCCCCAAATCTAACTCAGACCCAGGATTCTTACAATGATGTATCTCTTTGGTACTAAATAATAAGCGAATGATTGCAGTTATAGAAATAGGGTTTTGTTTTAACCTAAAAGATGGATCATTTTTGGAATGGGTCAAATTTTTGAAACTCAAAGTCAACTATAGGATCTGAAGAATGAATCAGCAAGAAATCTCTTCTAACATGTGACTAAGAAAATGCTTATTGTCAAGTAGGGTACCATCATATACACAAACACAAACAGTGAATAGAAGTCTGCAATAAACCGTATGGTGCCTTTGCTCACCCCCAGCCTCGGCACATACAGCTTTCTCAGCCTGGCACACTCCTTCGTTTTTCTTGCCTCAAAAATTCTTATTTAGTCGTTGCAAGAAAGCTCGGATGGCCCCTTCTCGTTGACTGCCTGCCTAGCATGCCACCCTGTTATTCAGTAGCCCCACGACCTCACTGCGAGCCACTTCCTCATCACAGGTGCTGTTAATTTTCTCCACACACCTGTCCCTCTTTCGGGACTGTGAACTCTTGTAGAACAAACCAAGGGTTACTCCCGTGTGAGCACCTATGCCAGGCCTTACCTGAGTATGTGGCAGAGAATCAATAAACAGTTTTGTCATTGGATCTTTGGGTTAAGAAAATAAATACTTTCTTAACCACATACTTACTCCTGTATAAGAAGAAAGTGCTCCTGTTGCCTTCAACCACCCGTTAGCCTGGTCAGAGGTATGGTAGAGACAGGGTCTTGTGAATCCACAGATTCACTGAAAACGAGATCTCATTATGTTCATGTTCGTTATACGCTTGCTGAAAAGTGAATGTTCTCTTCGGTTTGGGGTCCAAGGATTTAAAAACAGCCTGTTTACGATCAGCTTTGTCCTAACCAGGGTCCAGTAGCTTCGGACTCGGTCACTGCTCTGAAGGACCCAGGGATCCCTGGAGAAAGGCACCTGAACTGCGGGACCAAAGGAGGCTGCAAGAGACGAGCCACTTGGTGTGGGGAGGTGTCTGACACCCTCTGACCGCACAGGGGGAAGAGAAGCCAGCTCAGCACCTGCCCAGGGCTGAGTCTCCCAAGGCAGAGATCCGGTGTGCCTCCAGCTCCTTCCCATTTCTGATGCCGATCATCCTGCCCACTCTCCACGTCTCTGCTGGGTTCAATAATCCATTGGGATGGCTACACAGACAACAGTTCTACGAGGGAAACTAACCAGCTAGAATCCAGGATCAGAAGTGCTCAGGGTACAGCTTTTATATCAGGAGCACCTCTTCTAAGCCATGCCCACAGGCACACCTCTCTCTGGTCCTCAGTCTCTGTCACCCAGTGACGGGCTCTCAGCTTTGCCCTGGGAATGCTACGGAACTCTTAAGGGTGCTGATAAATACCCCCAAATCACTCCTCTCTGCTTTAAATAAGCCCCAACGTAAAGGCCCTTAGCTCAAACTCTGTAGGACAGCAAACCTAGTGCTCCTGGTAAAATGTGTGGAGTGCTCGGTCTCATGCTCCTAGTTCTACTGCCGCCACTCCTCCGGGATCACAGTTCGCAGTCTCCTGGATCAAGAGGGTCAGCACACAGGGATCTCAGGGTCCAAGTGGCTTGCTCTATACCTAGATCTTCTTGATGGTAATAAGATCTCCCATTCCTGCCTCTGAAACCCAGCAAGATGACAAAGCTGGCCAGTCCCCACATTAAAGTTCCATAGATCTTTTTTTGGCGTGATGCCACCCAGCCATTTGGTGGGAGTTACCAAGACAATGGCTAGAAAAGCCATATCAAGTCATGCATGGCATCACAGGTGTTCTAATCAGTAGCCCGCGTTTGGGAAAGAATCAGTAGTAAATAGAAGTTACTAGAGCTAAGAAAAGAGATGAGCTGTTTGGGAGAGAGCAAAAGGAGCAAAAGCTTCCATCTTCCTTCTGTCCTGGCTCCCTCAGATCCAAGCAGAGGAGAAAGAAAAACTATTTACCGTGGAAATGCAGCAGGGAGGTCAAGGACAAGCAAGATGGTCACATCTGACAGCAAGATAGATTGCCTGAAGGCAGTCAGGTTGGGTTGTAAATTATGGAGAGGCAGGGGCCGTATCTGTAGCTTCTGTCACAGCTCCATACGTGTTTTTCCATTATTGTGCTTCCATCAGCTGATTGACAACTGGGCTCAAACAGGCTCAGGGAGACCCTTAAGCCAAGGCAGATCCATTTCTCTCCACTGAGATTAGAACAG
>NW_022103905.1:20284102-20288897 GCF_000313985.2 Echinops telfairi
CTCCTTTCTAAGAGGCATTCTGACTCGACTTGTTTTGGATTTTTGGTTCTTCAACATTCTTCACCAGCACCATCATTCAAATATATCAATTCTTCTTCAGTCTTCCTCCTTCATGGTCCATCTTTCACAAGCACAGAGGCAACTAAAAAGTGCTAGGTGCCCCTGAAGGTGACGTGTTTGCTTTTTTAACAGTCTAAGGAGAGTCTTGTGCAGATTTGCCCAATGTATCAGGTTTTTTGACTGCTATTTCCATGGGCAGATTGTTAACCCAACTAAAATAAAATCCTTGGCAACTTCAATATTTTCTCTGTTTATTATGATGTTGCTTATTAATCCCTATACAAGAGGATTCAGTTCATATACTTAACTGGGCTAATATGAGCCTGATAGGGATGCCTAGTGATCAAATGAAACAGCATATGCAAAGTATCTATCACAAAATAGACATTCGGAAAATGTTTTTTCCTTCCCTTTTGATGGACAGAGGTGGTGACTGGGAGAAAGGAAGAGATAAGCAAAGCCCTAGAACGTAGTAACGTACAAGCCAAACCATGGAGACTTAGGCAGGGAATTAAATTATTGTCAATTTAATGCATTGAAAATCACTTTCTTAGTGAATAAAGGTTTGCTTTTGTCAAATCTTGGACTAGATACCAAAGGCTTAGTTCAACAATATGTGAAAAGAATGGAAATATTATTGCACCAGCAAATAATAAGCATAAGAAATGAGTCATGCCTGAGGATCCACCAAATATATTCCCTCCACAATATCAGCGAGTTTTACTACAACTCAAGATCAAGGCAGAAAATAAAATGAATAAAATAAAGAAAACGTAAGAAGGAGAAACCATCGACAAAACTAGTCCATGGGCTATAGGCACATACCTCAGAGTGTCCCTGCCCTGCAGGGCTTGGTGATTGCAAGTCCAAGATCAGTGTCAGCACCCGTGAAACATCGGGCTGATCTCCGTGGAGCTGTGCATGTCTTCAGGGGCCTGCAATCGAGCGTCCCAAAGCAGTCAGTGTCCAGGATGCCTTCCTGCCTCATACTTGATGGACAGGAGGATTCTCTGTCTTGCTGGACATTTGGAAGTGGCTTCTTAGATGATGAAGAACTTCGCTCACAGAGAAGTGGCTGACTAAGAAGCATGAAAATCAGACTCTAACCCACCGGACCCCCACTTTCATCTTTGGTGTGGTTTTAAGCCTACCCTTCTAAGAAGCTCATTTCCTAAGAACTTTCCCCCACCCCCGAATTCACGACAAAAGAGAATAGGTCACTGTTACCGGCTGCTGTTGGGTTGATTCCAATTCACGGTGACCCTGTGTGCGTGGAGTAACTCTGCTCCAAAGGGTTTTCAAAGTTCTGATCATGTGGAAGCAGATGGCCAAGCCTGCCTTCTGAAGTGGCTCTCAGTAGATTTGAACCACCAACCTTTTGGCTGGTAGTCACATATTTAACTGTTTGCACTAGGCAGTGTATCCTTGAGTAAGTGGTGATAAGGACTCTTGGTACAGCTGGTATAGCTCCCAAAGCAGAGTCATATCCATTTTGGTCAGAGCCTCACAGCATTGTTGAAAGGAAGTCTGGGAAATGGCAGATTTTCTCCTTCACAGCTGAAGAATATGAAATTCAGAGAAATGTAAGTGGCCTGTCAAGAGCAAATCCGGAGTAGAACTGGCCCCAGTCCCAATGCCCATTCCACTCCAACCCGCTGCCAATTTTTGCTACAAAAATGCAATTGATTGTAAATTATTCATAAAATATGGTGTTTCCCTTTATATACTTTTATTGTTTCCCTTTTTACCTAAGTATTGCATATTCATTGTAGAAATTTCAGAAAAGACCAAATAAGTAAAAGGAAGAAAAGATGATGAGCCAGGATGCCACCTAAACATTCTGATCCTTTAAAGTAAGATTGTAAGACAAAACACCACAATACTAATCACCTAATATGACTGAAAAGACGGTAGAGCTGAAGAGCTCGTGGGATTTCAGACGCCAAGGACTAGACGCCCCGGGTGGCAACCACAGCGCCGGCTTTGAAGGGATGCGATTCTAACAGGAGTGACGGAGCTGCAGTGAAAGGGGAGGAGCAGTCAGTGAGCCTTGGTTTTCAAGTAGCTCTGCATAGGAAGATTCGATGAAAAGGTAGCAGGGTGGTGTCCGAAGAGGAAAGGGGGAGGCTTGTCCAAGGTGCTATGCAAGTGGACGTGGTGAGACCTTTTATCTGAATTGTCCGTCTGGAAGGCACAATAAATGGGCACCGGAAAGGATGCGGCGGCGAATTCCGGATGTTCTTTTCTAGTGGGTCTCCACTTGTTCCCCAGGGAAAGAGGAGGTCAGGTGCACGTGCAAGTGCCCAGTCGAATACTGTAGGCGTTGAATAGAAAGAAAATAGAGCTCTTTTCTCAGACAGCAAGGGAGCAAATACGCTAGGGGGAAATGTGCATGGTTCTTGGTTTTGTTTGTTTCTAACGCTACATCGGCACAGGCATGGAGTACATGGATTGGGTGAAGTCAGAGTTCACCAAAGGAGTGCTCGTGGCACACGGCCAAGGGGGAGCTGCTCCCCTCACCTAAAGGTTGGAAGTTTAAATCCATTAATCCATCTACAGCAGAAACAGATGGTAGTATGTTTCCACAATGATTACCGCCTAGGGAAACCTATGGGGCAGCTCCACCCCGTCCTACAAGGTGGCTGTGAGTTAGAAGTGACTCAGTGGGTGTGGGATTGATTTGGGAGAATGAACTAATGGGAGCGGGGGAGGGGAGTGGAGGTATGTGCAGCGGTAAAGGGAAAACCAGAACATAAGGCGGGAGGATCCGTGGCTAGTGGGCGGAGCTTGATGAAGATGCAACAGGGAGCGATACGAACTAGGAAGGCAGCAGGTTAGAGAGCGGGGTATTTGAAACTGAGGTTGCTGAACACCTTGCAGTTACTGGTAATGACTAGGTGTAAGGTGTGACCTTGGAGGTAAGTGACTGAATTAGGGTCAGGCAAAATCCTCGGCCACAAGAGCGCAGACATTGAAACGGCCGAGGAAAGGCCGCATACGATGAAATGACGGAGACTGATGGTAGAAGCGTGCTGCAGAAGGTGAAATGAAGATGCCGACACGTGGCTAGTGACACACGATAAAGAGATAATGTGCCGGTGCACCCGACTTTGCTGAGTATTGCGAAATGTCACGGGAAAACATCACTGCACGTTGGGCTGTGGAACCGAAAGAATAAAAGTATTTAGAGTGTGATGTTACCTGATTTAAAAATGCTTCAAGGATATAGATCCACCACCACCACTCCATGGGAATAAAAAGCAAATAAGCAGACAAAGCATATAAAACCTTCAAAATCACACAGCCCCAGCCTTCTTTTACAGACTTGTACCACTGAAGACTAAGGTATTGTGAATGGGACCCAGAGGCTCTTCTGAAGTGTTGAGTTTTGTTCCTGTAGACATGTAGACAACAGCTGCTGGGTCACCTTTGGACTTTGTCAGAGTGGAGTGTGAGGTCCTCTGTCCTGGATGTGATCGTTGTTGCCTGTCTGAGGTTTTGATGAAGACGTCAAGATATTTCCCATGCTCAGTTTGGCAGGACTCACACGCTACACGTGGTATCCTTGTTGTTGGCGGTGGTGTTAGGTGCTGGCAAATCAGTTCCAACCTACGTGACACTGTGCACGACAGAACGAACCCAACAGAACACCGCCCAGTCCTGCTCCATCCTCACAACTGTGGTGATGTGTGAGCCCATTGTGGAGGCCACTGGGTCAATCCACCTCGTCCAAGGTGTTCCTTCCTGCCTCGGTCCCTCTGCTCTACAAATCATGATGTCCTTTTCCCAAGGACTCCTCTAATCACACGTCCAAAATACAGAAGGCAAAGTCATGGCATCCTCACTTCTCAGGGGCATCCTGGTGATATTTCTTTCAGAACAGGCCTGATTGTTCTTTGGATAGACCGTTATACTTTCAATATTCTTTGCCAGCACCACGTTTCAAATCCCCCTGTCACGTGCATATGCCATGGCTTGCTTGAAGCACACCTTAGTCCTCAAACTCTGAGCCTTGCTCTTCAACGCTTTACACAGATCTCTCCCCGTGGTAGGCAGCTGATAAAATCTCTGCTGAGCTTTACCCGTATGCTACCTGTCCCTTTTCTGGAATCCGGGAATAGCATGCTGCACCGGCACAATTCAGAGATCACCAAGACCCATGGGACTTCATACATGGGCATTTGGGTCCTTGTCTGTCAGTATGCTGTGCCTCAATTGTTAGTTGCTCTCGCTGTCTTGACCGGGATTCAGAGTGTGGCTTTTTGCTTGAGCTTGCCCTGCTGCACACCACACTGATCAGGGAGCGCCCTCCAGGGAAAGCGTTGTCAGATGGGCCTCACCCGATGACACTCCCTTATTTCGATGATTCCATTCTGTCATTTGCTGCATGCTCTGGTGTGCCTTCCAGTGCCTTCAAACAGTTGTTTGACATAGCACTCGGAGTTTGCACCGGGGTTAGTTGAATAAAAGCCACTTCGTCATTACTGGAAGCCGAGTGTGTCCGAATGATCCCATTCAAGCACATGGTACATCCTATTTCTTCTCAACTGAAAACCCTACACAGCCTAGAAAGGCCCCCATTCCACACAGAGTCACAATCAAATTTATTCCATAGCTTATAGGGTTCTGTGCAATATGCATCCTGTTACAAAGAAGGTTTTTCAGAGGAGAGAGTTCTAAAGCTGAATATGAGGAGAAAATGGCTTCAATGTTTGAGGGAATATCATGTTTAAGG
>NW_022103905.1:20289388-20291270 GCF_000313985.2 Echinops telfairi
TATCTGACCTCCTAAACGTACCTCGATAGGTATTGAAAATAGGCTCTGATACACCATAGGTTCTCAATAAATGCTTAATCAATGAGTGACGGGAAGACTCAAGGCAGCAACAAGTGAGATGGTTTGTATGATTAACTGCCACTTCCACTCAGTATAATTCCAAACTAAATATCTCTATCTTTAAACACCGTATTTATATATTCTTAAAATCTCTTTCTAAGTTCTAATCCCATTCAGAAAGCCTTTGGACTCAGCCTGCCTCCGTTCACCAAATTTATAGGACAGACAATCTTGAGCCATCTGGTGCCTATTTAATTTTTAACCACCTCTCCCCTTGAAATATTTCTTTCTTCATTCTTATTTCGTCCTAAAAACTTGGCTAGGAGCTAAACTGCACCATCTGTGACTTCCAGTAAATACAACTGTTGCTAATGAAATTACCCAGTTTCATCATTTTGATTTAAATGCCTTGCCTGGTTTTCCTCTGACCTTTTGTTGCCTGCCATCAAACTCAAGCTTTTGTGAATTTAGACACATACGTCCATGTAGGTCAGTCTTGAGGAATAAATCTTCTCTGTGAAGCGCAAGAACCTGGGCCAAGCCGGCTCAGCAGGCTGACATGTGAGGCTGGGTCTGGGACAGTGCGCGGGAGTATCGATGGCATTTGTGCCCGTCTACTCAATGTGTGCAGGGCCCTAGGGCAGACCCCCGCCATGTGACCAAGTGGCCGCTCTGTCTGGCTCGCCAGCTCCCATTTGTTAAGATGCTGACGATATTAATGAGTTGGGGTGTAAGAGCCCATGCCTTGGCCTTTGGTGTCCGTTCGTCCCTGCACAGAATTGCTTGACCTGATTGAAGAGAAGGAAAGTTCAGAAACTCCAAACTTCACCCAAGTGGGGAGAAGGCCTTAGAGAAAAGCAAAAACATTAGAAGACGCCAGCTACCTCACTTCCATTCAGGTAGCATGCCCATCTTTGTCGACGGCCCCAGCAAAGGAATTCAAGGGAATGAGGTAAGCATTGAGCCACCAATTCATCCGGTCATCCAATTATCATTGGTGTCATTTATTATACTAGACAATTAAAGACTGGAACGTTATTATTAGCAGGAACTGCAGTTCAGCAGAGTCTTGACTCTGCGGCAGACACTGAGCTACACACCTTGCGTAATCAGTTCATGTAATCCTCACAACAATCCTGTCCCTGAGTACTAATATTATCCCCACATTATACCTGAGGAGGCCTGCCAGTGTCGTGGTGACACATTGGGCTGCTAACTGCAAGGTCAGTAGTTTGAAACCACCAGCAGCTCCTCGGGAGAAAGAGGGACCTTCCTACTCCCGTAAAGGGGTACAGTCTTGGAACCCCTCAGGGGCCGTTCTACCCTGTCCTAAGGGTTGATTTGAGCCACCTATGAGTCAGCATCGACTGGATGACACTGAGTCAGGCAGTAAGACATCCGAGGAAGGGCGCCTGAAAGACGTTCTGTAACTCCTCACAGGGCCCCACAGATTCTATCTCATGCCCATAGATAGCCTCCACGCCGCCTTGCTTTGCTTTTCCTGAGGCTACGTCGTGTGCTAAGCCCTTTTGGGGGGACTGAAAAAGATGCCGTCCTCACCCACAGCGCAGGGAGCAAGAGATAAAAATGCAAACAGTGCACCACCCGAATGAGGGGACGCAGGGTGGGAAACTCCTTCCGGAGCCACAGAGAAGAGGAAGGTTCACAGCACGGGAAGTAGTCAATGGAACAGGGATTTGAAGAAGGAATGGAGTTTGCCACCCAAGAGTCTCGGGGAGGAGATGAGCCAGTCAGGGTGCGATGTAACAATGATGAGAAATACAACTTTCCTCTAGTTCCTAAAGGTTTCCTCCCCGCTCCC
>NW_022103905.1:20292992-20304195 GCF_000313985.2 Echinops telfairi
TTTGCTTATGCACCCATTTGTCTTCAGTGATCGTGTCAGAGAAGGGCTCACACTGTTTTTTATGCTTGAGCCCATTGTGTCAATCCATCTTGTCAAGGCCCTTAAACCAATGGTCTGTTTGTCTGTCTTGATGAGTTCTGTGTAAGCAACTCAGGAGCAACTCGGTTAACGTTGCTAAACATGACTTCCTCAATCTCTAAAATGAAATTGTTGAAACTAGGTTTTTTTGATTTTTAATAATTGACTTTTGGTTTGGTAGGGCAAGCAAGAATCATCACTCTTTTTAATCAATTTCCCAAGTTCCTATAGTACTATGTTATCTTTACAACAATGCAGTGGATAGTACTAACATAACCAAAGAGAGCCTTGAAGATGAGATCCGTTAAGCATCGGGCTGCTCACTGAAGGTTGGCAGTTTGAACCCACCAGCAGCTAGCTCCTCAGGGGAAAGTGTGACCAACAGCCTTGGCAGTCGTCCTTTGGAGAGGCTACGAGTCTGAGTCCCCTGACAGCAGTCAGTATGGGCGTAGGTAATGCAATAAGCAACGTCACACATTTGAGAAGCTAGCCTTCCCCTTATAGCCAACTTATTTTCCTCTTGTACATTTTCTATCATCTTTGATGCCTCCGCTTAATCTTTTTTATTTTTGAAATGTTTTTCTTTTTCTGAGCAGCTTCATTTTTTCCACAGGATGAAGAGGGTATGTGTGCATTAGGTGAAGGCTTCGTCCGTGATAACAGCTGAGGTTCACCAAACACCCTCCACGCTACACTTGCACTGCCCATGACAGTCGACCTTTCTCCCAGCGCTGGGGCCCTGCCTTTAGCTGCGCCCTCTTTAAAGTTCCCAAAGGAGCCCTCGCTGTACATCAGAACTGACTGGATAGCAGTGAGTACGGTTTCTTTTCCGTTTTTAAATCTCCTAGCACTCCTGGGAGGGGCAGCAGCTTAAGTCCTCCAAAAGCACTAAGACCTTGAAGACCAGAGAGGCCAAGGACAGAGAGGTTGCACCATGTCTCAGGACCCAGCAGGGCTGGTCTCAGCTGAAAACTAGACATCTCCCGCGCCACGATTTGTTCTCAGCAGTATTAGCTGGGTACACCAGCGTGCTTCAGAAAGTTCTTGGAAGAAACGGAATGAAAAACTGGTTTGGTATTTGATTTTTTCATGGTTTTGGAAGCCCCTCTCATACTCGTCATTGCGGCCTTTTTATTTTTAGGCGCTCTTTGCTGAATCTCTGTAGTTGAAATCCCAGTTAAACTTTTGAAATGTTCATAAGCATTGAAAACCACTGTTGGTCAGAAGCAAGACCCATTAAGCTTGGGTCTATGGTTGCTGCTGTGATCCCTAGCATGTTCCTGACACCCGCTTTCTGATCCAACCCCAAATCTGGAAACCAGGCTTTCAAAGTGTCTCTGGGTGCCTGTACTTCTGTCTTTTCCCTTTTAATTGGTTGAAACATCATTCTGAGATCCAACAATAAATGAATGAGTGAAAAAAACACACCTGTATATCCATAATCCATATATATACACACACACACATAAAACATATCTATATCCCCCAACCCACATATCTTATTGAAGCTGCTCTGTCTGGGAGATTTACAACACTTTGCGTAACAAAGAAAGTTTTAGAAAGAGAGACAAAATGAAAGGAAGCAGCGGCTGCTCCCTAGTGCAATTACTGTGTCAAATGCCCCCTAGGGAAAGGAATTTGCTCTGATTGTGAAATAAATTAATCCAGAAACCAGACTCCTGCAGTAACTTTTCTTTATCCCCAGGCAGTATCTTCCCACTCCCTCTCTCAAAATTCACTTTTGCCGGTACACATATGGGAGGTTGGAAATAGCTAAAAATTATATGCTTGAGTTTTAAATATATTCCCATTTCCATAAATCTTAGCAGGTCCCCAAATTATCAGGAGGGCACAATCGTTTAGCGATTGGCTGCAGCAGAAATCAATAGCTGGTTCTCGCCTCCCTCTAGAAGAGAAAGGCTTTCTCTGGCTGTTTTTTCAACCTCCGCAAATCAGGATTCCTGTCCCAGCTGCTGCCACTGCCCAGAAAATTTGGAAGGACAAGCCCCATTGCGCTGCAAGGGAAGTGCAGAGATGGGCAAGCTGAGTTCGTCCTTTTTCCAAAACCAGCAACTCAGTATTCACCGGGTGCCTCGCTGCCCGAACTGCCAGCACAAGCCCTCTGCGATTCCTAATTAGGCATTCACTGTTCAATTAATACCCCATTAGCCTCACACCCTGTTGACTTCAAACCACTGGACAGATTTCTCTTCACCTCAGCCATGTTATGAATGGGTATAGCTTGCAATCAAACCGTAAAAATCCACGTCAGCTGAAGCTCATTCTAAGCGAATCTTAAATCAACAGTATGAGGACAGTGTATATAAAATTGATTAGGGAGGGTCTCACCCCATCTACGGAGCAGAGAAGGGTCTTTTGTCTAAAAGAAGGCTGTTCAGGGGGAAAAATATGTAATAAAAAAGTGTAAATAAGTATTAGATGGGCATGAAGGTAGTAATGAAATGCTCCATATTGTCCTTTATGGTCTGAGCTTATTCTGGATCCTCCTTTCCCAGTAATGGGAGCCAGGAAGGCATGCTAGTCCCGGCCTCTTTTCATAGCTCTGCAATATGCAGAAGCCTCTGTCACTAAGTGAAACAATTACAACAAAACATAATAACAACGAACATTTTGAGCCTTCTTTCTGTGCCAGTTTTGAGTGCTAGAGTTTCATGTATGATAATAGGTTAAATCCATACGACTCCAAAAGAGAAGTGCCATTGCGATCGGTGTTTCCTGGAAGAAAGACCGGAGAGACATAAACTATCTTAAAGATTGTGACAGAGACAAGTAGGCCCTCCAGGTCAGAGGCCCAGCGTCCTACACCACACATGCTGTCTACCAAGCCAAACCAAACCCCACGCCAACTGCCACTGTGTGATTCCAGTTCACGGTGACCCAACGTGTGCAGGCTAGAACTCTGCTACCCAAGGTTTGGGAAGCCGATCACCAGGCCTGTCTTGCAAGGTGCCTCTGAGTGGGTTTGAATCTCTCTTCAGTTAGTGGTCAAGTGCTTAAAGCGCTGCGGTGGCACAGTAGGTAACATTGAGCTGCTCACAGCAAAGTCAGTGGTTCAAACCCAGCAGCTGCTCCACAAGGTAAAGATGAGGCTGTAGAGCTTTAAAGTCTCAGAAACCCAGATGGGTCGATCCACTGTGCCCACAGGCTCACTGTGATTGGAAGTGACTCGATGGCAATGATGAGTCAAGTCCTTAATCAATTGTGTCACTATCAACTACAGGAAGGCTTTTTAAAATGCCAAGACGTTTAATAATTATTATCTGCCATTTACGAAGCACCTATTACGTCCCTTTAAGGATAACCTTACTGGTGACACGGTGGGTTTCACTTGACTGTTAGTTGAAAGGCTGGCCATTCAAGCCCACCAGGTGCTCTGTGGGAGAAACATGAGGACATCTGCTTCCACAGGTATTTGCCATTTTGAAAACCCCATGAGACAGTTCCGTTTCCTACAGATGAGCTCTAAATTGGAATGGACTTGGCAGCAATGGGGATTGGGTATTCCTTTGGTGTGCATGTGCATTTGTGTGTAGACTTATTGTGTGTGTCTACTAGCATAATAGCCACAATAGGTTCTGTGAAATACTACAGTATGTGATTTGCATGTTCTGTGAACACCATATTATATGCAAGTGGTCCCTGGATTACAAACTTAATAGGTATTGGGACCACAGATGTATGCGAGATCAGACATTTGACCGAATAGGCAATATGTCTGAGCGAGCATGGTGGGACAGCGCAGTGCATGCACTCGCTCTTATTGGGGGAGTGACACTGACCCTTGCACACACCAATGAAACGGTGGCAGCAGGAGTACAGCTGTGGAGCCAGTCTCTCTCTTCTCAAATCTGAGTTCTACCCTAGCTAGCTAGGTGACTCTGCACAAATGAGGTGACCTCTCCAGCAGCCCCTGTTTGACGGAGCCGTTGTGAGGATGCAAGGAGATATGCAGTGGGAGTGTTAGGATAGGGATTGGTAAGTAATCAAAGCTCAGTACATATTGCCATCATTTCCCTGTGGTGATAGAGGAAAGATTTAATAATGAAGCGGTAAACTGGCTTGCATGACTTCTCCCCTAAAAGGGACTGCAGACTGCTTTTCTTAAGGTGTGGCTTGGTGGGGTTGGGTGTGGTTGGGTGCGGTTGGGTTGGATTGAGCTTTTCAAAGAGCATGTCTGATTCGTGTCTGGTATTCTCTATAAAGCACACGGACTGAAGTTGATCAATCCAATGGTGGGTGAGAAGGGGCCCCAGAAACAAAGAGGGAGGCCGTAGGTATTTTGTAATGCCAAGAAATTACAGATCATTTTCACTGAAAGGAATGCTAAGGCCTCACATTATTTTCTATTAATTCTTACTATAAATAACACAATCTCATGGCAGAGATTTTAGAATGCAGAAAAGTTACAGATGACCTTAAAAGACAAAAAGAACATCAATTAAAATCACCAGTCTCCTATCATAACCCCAATTCTACCTTACAAATCTGGCCAGACAAACGCATGTACATGGGTACAGATAAAAGCTGGAAACACAGGGAATCCAGGACAGATAAACCCCTCAGGATCAAAATTGAGAGTAGACATACCAGGAGGTTACCAGGGGAAGGTGGGAGGAGATAGGGGGAACCGATCATAATGATCTATCTATAACTCCCTCCTAGGGGGATGGACAACAGAAAAGTGGGTGTGTGTCAGTGTAAGACATGAAAAAATAATAATACTTTATAAATTATCAAGGGTTCATGAGAGAGGGAGAGGGAGGGGGGAACTAATAAACTGATATCAAGGACTCAAGTAGAAACAAAATGTTTTGAGAATGATGATAGCAACAAATATACAAATGTGTTTGACACAATGGATGGATGGATGGATGGATGGATGGATGGATGGATGGATGCATAGATGGCTGGATTGTGATAAGAGTTGTTCGATCCCCCAATAAACTGGTTAAAAAAAGAACAATCACCATCAATGATTTACCACTGCTAATTCTTGGAGGATGGATATTCAACCAGTAAGCACAGGGTGGTCATTTCCGTGAGCATACAGGTGTCCATTTTGATTGGCAGATGCCCTGCTCCAGCAGCCACTAAATACTTCCCCTATGCCTGTACATGCGTGTATGCAACTGTTTCTTTCTTGGTTTATTTGTAATAATATTAGAAGCATACTCCATATAGGTTTATTCAGATTTTTAAATTGTTTTATCACTTACAAAATAAACTATTTCTCATTAGACATTCTTTGAGGGCAGTATTTTAAAATCATCGACTAATACTGCAATATAAGCATTGGGCTGCTGATAATAAGGTGGATGGTGGAAACTCACCAGCAGCCCCTCAGGAGAAAAATGAGGCTGTCTATCCCTGTAAAGATTCACAGCTTCAGAAGCCCTTTATAGGGTAGTTATGAGCTAGAATACACTCAACAGCAGGGGTAATAATAAAATGGCATACATAAGTAATCATTTATTTAAACATTCTGTTATCATTGGATTTGGGAAAATGTTGAGGATGTTTGCTCCTGTAAAGATTTAAAACCACACAAACCCTATACAAGGCTGAGAGCCATATAGTTTCCAATTTTTTGTTGTGATTAAAATCTTTGCATATAAAATGTTAAAAATGTTTTTATATGTCTCAAGTGAAAGTTTCCAAAGAAAATTGGTTTTCCATTCAACAATTTGTATGCATTTTGCTTGATGGCATTGGCTGTGGTCCGCACCGCGTAACAGGACTCTTCCCACTGCCTTTGGGTTTATTCCAGGACAAAGGCTGCCCTTCGGGTTGATTGTTCCAACGAAGTACATCCCTCCTGACTGTGGTTGTTGACTCTGCAGGCCTATTATTTGGCTGAAATGGAGTCATTGTGGTGAGCTCAGTTCCAGGCCCGAAGAGCAACCAAGGACCCTGGTCTTGTGGGAGCCCCAGTTTCCACCAGATGACTTAGCCCAGTCTTGTTTATGATTTAAAATGTTGTTCCACAATTTCCCCCACTCTAGTTAAGGACACTCTCTTGCGATGCCTTTCTGAGCAGCCAGCCACGGTAGCCAGGCAACATCTAGTTTTTCTGGGCTAAGAGTAGTGGAAGCTGAGGTCTGTGTGGTTCATGAGTTCTTTAGACTAATTGTTTACAGGAATTTTTTTTTCCCTTCACTATTCTTTGCTCTGGACAGGGAGCAGCCAGTAGTTGCACTTGAGATGGCTAATTGCCAGCTTTTAAGGTTCCATTTGGTACTCATCCAAGTAGGATGCAAACATTGCCTTTGTGAATGATGCTACATTTGTGGACCCTGAAAAAGTCCTGGGGGCAGAGCTGGCTGCCAACAGTAAGGTCTGCAGTTGGAAGCCCCCAGTCCCTGTGTGAGTCTGGGTACTTCAGAGAAACAAATCCACAGAAATGCATGTATAAGAGAGAGTTTTATATACAGGGTAAGTGCACATCAAGTAAACTTCTGAAACCAGTGCTGCCCAAGCCCACAAGTCCAACAATAGCCCATATGGCCACACGAATCCACAAAGTCCTCCTCCATCTCACAAAACACACACTATGATGCTGACTGCAGGAGGAAAGCCGAGTCAGTGAATGTGAAGCATCTCAGCGCTGGCAGGGGTCTCCACACGGCTGCTCCAGCACCCGGGGCTGCATTGGGGTAGGTCCATGTGGCTTCTCCTTGGGGATGTCTTGCAGGATGTTAGCCTTGCCAGCTGAAGCAGGGAACTGGCTAAGGCAGCTGCACCCTGGTCTGACCATCAGAAAGCAAGAGACCCGAGAACTAGAAAGGGGAGGCTCACTGAGCCATTTATCCCCCTGCCCTTCAATTAACCCCACATGTGTTTATCGGCCAGCTTGGCACAATACACTAACTCCTTCACCACTCCGTGGGAGAAAGATGATAAAGAAGCTCCCATAACAATTTGTCTGGAACATTCTCAGGGGCAGTCCTGCTCTTTCCTAGGGGGTGCTATGAATCAACATCCACTTGATGGCAGTAAGCATTGGCTTTGATGGCCCCTGACGATAGTCCCAGGTCTCCGGGCTCACTGGCTTGTTTATTCCGGGTATTTGGTTATGACTATGAAGTTTACCTATCTTTGTCCCTTGTTTATTTTGTCTTAAACATGAAGCTATTGCAGCACATGTAAATGTGTTTGTAGGATTGTCCTCCATAAGCATCGTCCCTTTTCTCTGTCACACCTGTTTGTCTTGTCTGTTGCCAGAAGGTGAGCCTCCAGGGGAGGAAGGCACTCAAATTACGACTAGGACAGGGTGGCGTCCTCAGTCATTTTCAATGGCATGAACAGAGCAAAGCTCCAAGACCTGCACTGACTGAAGAGAACTAGCTTCAACATGATAAGAAATAGCTTCAAACAAAGTAAGAATCAGAGCATGGAATGTTACAAAGTATAAATCTAAGAAAGCTTGACGTTGTCAAACATGAAATGGAATACATGAAGATCAATAGTGACTGAAATGAACTGGTGTTGACCTTTTTTGAGTCTGATAATCACATGGTGCAGAATGCCAGGGAAGACAAAATCAAGCGGAATGGTATCACATCATCATCACAAAGAACATTTCAAGATCTCTGTTGAGGTGCAATCTATATGTGAAAGCATAATATCTATAGGACTACAGGGAAGACCAGTTAGTACATCATCACTCAAATCTGCACACTACCCACAAAAACCAAGGACAAAGATTTCTACCAATAGCTTCAGTCTGAAATGGATTAAGCACGCTATCAAGATCCATTAATAATTACAGGTGAATGGAACGTGCAAGTTGGCAATAAAGAGGATCAGTAGTTGGAAAAGTGGCCTTGGAGATAGAAATGGAGCTGATGATAATATAATTCTGCAAGACCAATAATTTGTTCACTGCCAATATCTTTTTAATTGACTTACATGGTGAGTATACACATGGACCTCAACAGATGGCATGCAGGGGAATCCAATTGAATATATCTGTGAGACGAGATGGCAGAGGTGCTCCATATCACAACCAAAACAAAGCCAGGGACAACTGTGTAATAGACTAGCAATTGCTTCTAGGCAAGTTTAGGTTAAAGCTGAAGAAAGTGAAAACAGGTCTATGAGAGCTAAAGTAAACCATGGAGTACAGTCCACCTGAATTTAGAGACCACATCCAGAACAGATTTGATGCACTGGGCACCAATGACTGAAGACCCGATGAGTTGTGAAATAACATCAGGAAAATCAGACAGGAAGGGAGCGAAGGGCCATTTAAAAGACAGGAAAAAAGAGAAGGCCAAAATGGATGTCAGGAAATCCTCTGAATCTTGCTCTTGAATGTAAAGTAGCTAAAATAAATGCCAGCAAATATTAAATAAAATAACTGAAGCAACATTTCAAAAGACAAAGTAAAACATTGTCATAGGATGTGCAGAGAGCTGGAGTTAGAAAACCAAATTGGGAAAACATACTCAGCATTTGTCAAGCTGGAAGAACTGAATATAAAGCCCTGAGTTGCAATAATGAAAAAATATTATAGGCAAATACGAATGATGCAGGATGCATCAACACAAGCTGGAAGGACACCACAGAGTCACAATACCAAAAAGAAATGGTTAACATTCAACCATTTCAAAAGGCCACCTATAAGCAAGAATCACTGGTATTGAAAGAAGAAATCCAAACTGCAATGAAGGCATTAGAGGAAAAATAAGCCTTCAGGAACTGACACTAAACCACTGAGAATGTTTCAACAAACTGGAGGAGCACTGGAAGCATTCTATGCTGTGCCAAGAAATGTGGAAGGGAGCTGCATGCACAAATAAAGAAATCGACACGTGTGCCCATTCTAAAGGAATGTGAGCCAACAGAACACTGAAGTTTTCAAACAATATTATTGATATCATATGCATATAAGATGTTGCTGAAGATAATCCAAACATGGCTTGAGCAGGGCATCCATACGTACTTGCCAGAAATTTTAGCTGGATTTGGAAAAGGATGTGAAATAGGAGTAGCATTGCTGACATCAGATGATTCTTTGCTGAAAGCAGAGAATACCACAAAGAGGCGTACTTGTGTTTCATTGCCTACGAAAAGGCACTGGGCTGTGTATAACAGAACAAGCTAAGGATAACACTGGCAAGAATGAGAATTTCAG
This sequence comes from Echinops telfairi, assembly GCF_000313985.2. Lineage (NCBI taxonomy): Eukaryota > Metazoa > Chordata > Mammalia > Afrosoricida > Tenrecidae > Echinops > Echinops telfairi. Next base: position 20,302,228 of record NW_022103905.1, read on the forward strand.
GACACTTAACTGTGCTTACGCAGAACCTGTACACAGACCAAGGGGCAGTCCTTTGGACCAGGAGATACTGCATGTTTTAAAATCAGGAAAACTGAGAATCAAGGTTGTATCCTTTCACCATATGTATTCAATACTGTGGGATTATAAGGAGACTTTTCCCCAGCTTTGTCTCCCCCAAAGACATGCCAAACAGTAGAGGCTATTTTCCAGCATATGATGGGAGGTCAGATGCTTAGAGACAGCCTCCCTGAAGACAGTCAGTTGCCAGACTACTGTCTGGGCCCACCACAGGTAGGGCCCCCTCACTGCTGTTAAGGACAATGGGCTACTTCTCCCTAAAGGCTTATTAGTCTGGTTCCTGTAGGTGGGGTTCACATCCAACTGATAATGGTTTCTATGGAGATCCAGAGAACAGGTCAAACCAGCTCAGTGACATCCAAAGTTAGGCTGCCATCCTGAATCTAGGATCTGCACATCTTGTCACATGTGTGCCCCTAATCCCTCCTCTTCCTATTGTGTGTAACTCCCTAGATTGTCCCCCTCCCATTGCTTTATTACCTATAGTACAACCCCTTTCTGTGACATATGTCTTTACCTGTAATTACAGGGCTTGCATGCCCCCAAAGGTATATAGTCCTGGGTGAGCAATAAAGATCTCCCTTGGCCTCTCTTCAGTTCCCCCTCTCTTGTCCTGTCCTCTCTCCCCTGTTCCCTTTCCCCTTGTCCTCCTTCCCCTCCCCCTCTCTCCACGAGGACCACCAAGCGGGGCTGAGGTGAGCCTGCTACCATGCAATGTGTCTGACTCCATTATTTCAATCTCTCCTCTATCTCATGCTCTCTAGGACTTTACTATAACTTTTACTTATTATCACCGTACAGTTGCACCTATCGAACCCACGATTAGTTGTGGGGGCTGGCATTTTCCCCCACACAATGCTGAACAAATAATATGAGAAACTGAACTATATGAAGAAGAAAGTGCATAAAGTTTGGAGAAAGCTCATTAACAATCTGCAAAATGCAGATGACCCAACCTTGCTTGGTGAAAGTGAGGATTTAAAGCACTTACCGATGAAAATTTTAAAAAGATTTCAGTCTTTGGTATTGATCTCATCTCAATGTAAAAAAAAAAAATGACTCACTGCCATTGAGTCAAGCTGACTCATGCAAATCTATCGGACAGGGTAGAACTATCTCTGTGGGTTTCCAAGACTGTAACTCTTTACAGGAGTAGAAAGCCCGGTCTTTTTTCCTCGGAGTGGTTGGGGGATTCAAACCGTGGAACATGCAGATCACAGCTGAGCACATAACCACGATGCCTCCAGGGTTCCAACTCCATATACGGAAGACAGAAATCCCAACCGCTGACCAATAAAGATCATACAACATGGAGAAAAGATGGCCGTTGTCAAAGATTTCATTTTTCTTGCATCCACAACCGAGGCTCCTGGAAGCAGCCGTTAAGAAATCAAACAAGAGAGCGCATTGCGCAGCTCTGCTGCACAAGAGCTCGTTAAATTGCTGAAGCGCAAAGAGGTCCCTTGGAGGACTAAGGGGCCATATACCTGTGACAGTTGGACAATGAATCAGGAAGACCAGACTGAACCGATGCCTATGATCCAGGGTGTGAGTGAAGACTATTGAAAACGCCACACACTGAAGAAGAACAAGCGCGTCCATCTTCGGAGCTGTGTAGCCTGCTGGGGAAAGCAGAGAGGGTGACAGGGAAAGAGGAAGCCCCTGGACAAGATGAGCGGACACAGTGGCTGCACGCATGGTCACAAACGAACAATTCCGAGCCTGGCGCGGAACTTGGCAGTGACTGGTTCTGTTGTTCCTCAATTCGCTTGGCGTCAAAGCCAACTCACTGTCCCCTAACAAAACTGGCAGCACGTGGCCAATGACTACAAGCATGTCTTCACGTGGCGGCACGTGGCCAATGACTACAAGCATGTCTTCACGTGGCGG
>NW_022103905.1:20304295-20306097 GCF_000313985.2 Echinops telfairi
GCACGTGGCCAATGACTACAAGCATGTCTTCACGTGGCGGCACGTGGCCAATGACTACAAGCATGTCTTCACGTGGCGGAACGTGGCCAATGACTACAAGCATGTCTTCACGTGTTGGTGGGCAACCTGTCTTCTTGAGCAAAGTGTTCAGGTCCTGGCTCATTTTGTCAGATGGATTTTTTTTTGGTCTTGTATATAAATTTTTGAATATTTAATAAGTGGTTATTTGAAATACATATTTAATTACAGAGCAAAACAATGTTTTTAAAATTTGGAACAAGCTGTCCTAAATTTCTACAAATCACCAGATTACTTTATGGCACTGGAGGTGAAAATTATACCATTCTTACATATCTCTTGAAATGCAAACTTGTGTAAAAACAACCTAAAAATGATCAATTCCTATGCAACTCTATTATGATCTGTATTATTTGTAGAAGTAGTAGTATCTACCACTGATATTATAAACTCTCTGGTTTCTATTTTGACTTCGGGGAATGTCGAACTTTTAAATCCTCATGAGAGACTTATCTTTTATAGCCTTGCCTTGACCCTTATTTGATGATCCCATCACTACAAAACCCCAAATTTTAGCACAAGTACCTGCACATACCTCATCAAATACCTTGCCAGGTAAGACTAAGCAAGGAGAGTAAAACGGACATTTGCTTTCAGTTCAACACGTTCCTTCCCTTTTTCATCAATACAGGCATTCCTCATTTTATTGTGCTTCCTGTCAAAGCACTTTGCAGATAGTATTCATTTTTTTAGCAAATTGAAGATTGATGGCCCTCCTGCATCAAGCAAATCTATCAGCACCATTATTCCAACATGTGTTCATTTCATGTCTTTGTGTCCCATTTTGGGAATTCACACAATATTTCTAACTCTCAGAATGGTATTACTGAACACTTACTGGACTACAGTATAATATAACCATAACTTTCATATGTACTGGGAAACCAAAAGAGGCGTGTGACTCACGTTATTGCAGGATGTGCTTAATAGCAGTGGTCTAAATTTGGAACCCTGAAGTATCCGTGAGTTACACAAACGCTTACCAACCCGACTACAAGTCAAGTGATTGGGAACTCACCCAGAAGTACTTTGGTGAGAGGCTTGACGATCTGCTTCTGAAAGACTACAGATTGCACAGAACAAAACCCCGATGGAGCAGGTATACTCTACACAGGTTGGTCACCATGAATCCGAATGGACTCAATAGGAGGTGGGACCTCTACTGCAGGTAGATGCCTGGGACCCTGAAGCATTTATCAGCCACCCTGCATATACCATTCCCAGTCGTACTGATTGGTTCAGGGATGGGCATATCACCAAATGTTAGCCATTTGTTTCCAGGAAAATGAAAACTGCTGTCCTATTTAGGAGAGCAGCCAAAATGGCGATGATTTTCCTCTGGATTTGTTGTTGAGTTGGCAGTGTCTTGGCACCATGAGGAAGACGCCTAGAACGGACTAGAAACATAAATGTGGAGCAATGTTTCCAAAAGTGGGTGAGATTGCTCTCTGGAGGTTGCTGGAACAATCTAGGGGAGCCACAAAAGCAGATACATACACTTATGAATTATAGTATAACATTTTTTAATTGCCAGCATGTGTTAGTCTGGGTAGACTAGAGAAACAAATTCATAAACACTCATATGTGTATAAGAGCTTTATCTTCAAGAGCAATTGAATATGGAGAAAACATCCCAGCCTAGTCCAGATCAAGTCCATAAGTCCAATATTAGCCCATATGTCCAATACCAAATTATAGTATAACATTTTTTAATTGCCAGCATG
>NW_022103905.1:20306300-20324935 GCF_000313985.2 Echinops telfairi
CCTCCAAGGAGGAGTACAGGAGTTCCCAGAATCCTCAGGAGAAGGTCCAGGCCAACAAAGAGGCCTCATTGGCTATGACCTGATTGACAGGCTAGACTTCACTCCTTCACTCTGAATCCTCTCAAATTGACAAATGATTATGTAACTATGACACAGGGGGGCACTGAGTAATTTTTTTTGCTGCAAAGGGGGAAATAGGCCAAATAAGTGTGGGATCCTATGAAGTGAAGTCAGAGAGGAAAGCCAGCACTACACAAGGTCAACCAGAAAGAGTAGGAGACCAGGTCCAAAGTACAGATCTGAAAAGATGGCAGGCTCAAGTTTGCCCCCAAACATTTCTACTACAAGTAACAGGAAAATCTGACTATATGTAATATTCTCTCATGCAAGTTTGACCTCACACACATGGAAGGGAAGGAAGGAGCAGGAAAATGAGAGCGAGCAAGAGAAAAAACGAAAACGGAAGTTAGCAGGCGTGCTCTCCACCCTCTGGCGTAAACTGGGTTGAGGCTGGTCAATTGATAGAACATGGGTAAAGATTCCCCCAATGTGAGTTTAGATGGCGCAGCCAACCACTTGAAAGATATGACGTAGTCATTGATAGCCAAGTAAATTGTGTCCGCCTCTATCTTCCCAAATGGTCAAGGAGTAGTCTTAGTTTAACCCCCGTGAAGAAACTGAAGACGGAGATAGCAGGAACAGGTCCAGGTCGTTGGCGAGAGAGGAAGAAAATCACCCTGAGGACTTGATAGCAAGACATTTGTTCGGTTACATAATCATATAATTTTAGTGCTTCTGAGCCAGTGGGTTTTATGCTGACTCTCATCTTTATGCCTGCAATCTTGGTAATATGTTAATGAGATTGACTCCACATGAGCTAATCAATTATTTTCAGCAGCTTGTATCTTAAATGTTATGTTGGTCATCTTGATGATTAGCTTAAATACCAGCCTGGTGATGGATTCTCCTTTCAACTTTTCTCTCAGAAAAGGAGCACAATTGAGAAATCGAAATCTACCCCACATAGGTTTTTCAATACTTAGTGAAAGTTACTCATGGCACAGTTGTAGCTGAGCTGGCATTTAAACACGTAATATGCTGACCTTGAATTCCAAAGCAATTTCTGGTCCCTTAAAAATTTGGAACATATGAAAATTATATTAGCATCAATTATTTTAATCATTTTTGTTAAAATTTATCTTTCTCAATTTCAGTGGCTTGGTATTATAACCCAGTATCTCTTTCAGTCTCATATCCTTTCATTAATATTCATTGAAAGTATCTGCTACTTCAATAAACCAAAGCTAACTTTTTATTACATATTCATAAGTATCACTTTTTTTTGGAGCAACTACTGAAAATAACATGTGCTTCATAGTAATGCAACACCTCAGAGATGGGCTAACGAAACAAACCAGGTGGACTTCAACTGTTCTGAGCAAGGACTGTGCTTCCTGTTGTACAACACAGTATCACATGGCCCTTGTGTTAATCAACTGTCTTCACAAATAACGGAGGTCCAGGTATAAAGGTCAGAGCTAAAGATGTCAGTCCAAAATAGAGTTTAATAATCTGCGTTCTTGGGAGGGCCTCAGTAATATTATGACCCCTCTGAAATAGCACACAGGAAAGTCTAAAGGTTTTTCAAAGTAAACTGTGAGGATGATGGTGGTGGTGGTGGTGGTGACAATAAAAAGAATTGTGAGGCGCTAGTATAAGAAATGAGACTTTGTATGGATTAGATAGGTATAAAGGATGCACAGTGGACTCTAGTTGGTCCTTGTTGAATTCGTTTGATGAATCTAGAAAGTTCAGCTTTTCTCTGATAAAGAGATTTTGAAATAAGTCAGGAAGTGCTACAGGAGTCAGGTTCAATCCACTTCTGGGCTAGTGAAGCCTGGTCATGAGTCAGGCCTCTCACACCGATTGGTGGGTCTCCATTTAACTAGGGGAGAGTGAAAAAAAAACATCTCCTACTAAGAAAGAGATCAAAAGAGTTCTGTATTCACAATGACACATGTGCATAAAAGGACCCACTGTGGCCCAGGGGTGATTCACACAGAAGTGACCCCAGTCTGCAAAGCGCTGTCCCTACTCTCCTCAGGAAGTAGCAGTCTCACAAGTCAGGCTCAGAAAGTCTGAGGCCAAAGATGACCTGGGCTTGTCCTGTGCTCAGAGCTACTCCCCAGGCTAACTGAGGATGCTCTAGGCAAGATCAAACTTACTGCAGGAAGGTCCACCAAGATAATCTCTAGTTGTCCCATAGAAGGTGGAGAGTGGCGTAGACTTTGCCCTGTCCTATCTACTTCCGATCTTTGCCCTGCTCCTTGCTCTTGGCTCTGCCTGGCCCCTTTCATCACCAGCCTTCTTCCCACTGGATAGGCTTCCAGTTTATAGTTTGTCACCCGGTCACTTCCCTGGCTAGCCTTTATTTGGACACTCCTCCTTCACTCGGCATCCATTACCTACTTAGAAAACACAGCCTACAAGCTAGGCAGTCTCTAAAACAAAACAAACAAACAAAATACCCCACAGTGTCTTGTCTGAAAATGTCATGATCCAGGTCTTAGATATCGGAATGTTTAGTAAGACCACTGGGGCTAACTATAAAGTATCCCTCTACCCAAACACATCATTATGACATTGCCCCCTCTACAAATCTTCCTGGAATAAGGAGATTCTAACGCCCTCTCAGTTACAACCCTGGTTTGAGTCATGCTCCTGGGAAGGCTGGTGAAAACCCTCCATTCCCAGCTTACTCCGAGAGCAGCCCAACATCTTCATAGAGGACAACTCCATGGGCGATAAAATTCCCACTTAAAAAAGAATCCACAGACCTAAAATGCATAACTCCAAAAGGCATACAAATGGGTGAGGCACTCAAATCCCCACTTGATTTCATACCGACCATGGCATGCTTTGGGATACGTGTACTTTATTCTTAACACCTATGATGCTCTCCCATGACTTGTCTGTCAGCTTATCATACTGTGGTGCCTTACGTGTTGCTGTGATGCTGGAAGCTCTGTCACTAGTATTTCAAGTGCCAGCAGGGTCATTTGAACCCAAAGTGACCAGGTTTCAGTGGAGCTTCCAGACGAAGGACAGACTGTAAAGACGGGTTTGGCTGCCCAGTTCAGAGGAAATATCCACTCAAACCCTTATGTGTAGCACAGAAACACTGTCAGATTCTAAAGACCCATGAATGGAGGCCGAGTGTTATCAGAGATACTGCTGGAGAAGGGGCCCTTTGAGTTGGAACACACTCAAATGTGACCGATGAGGACCTCTTTTCTCACAGCAGAGTCAGCTGCGGTGACATGCGTGAAGTATAGCCGCCGGGAGGGGAGACTTTGGGATCTTCCTTTGCTGATGGGGCACGACTCAAAGGAAGATGAAACAGTTGCAAAAATCTACTAGTAACCGGAATTTGGAATGTACAAAGTATGACTGTAGGAAAATTAGAAGTCAAGAAATAAAAGTGGAGTGCCAAAAGATCAATATCCAAGACATCAGTGAGCTAAAATGAAGTGGCCTTGGCCATTTTGAACAAGAAAATAATATAATCTACTATTCTGGGATTGACACAATCAAGAGGAATGGAGTTGCATTCGTTGTCCAAAAGGACATTTCAAAAGCAATCATGAAATACAATTCTGTAATAGGCTTATATGTATCTACCTTCAAGGAAATCTAATCAATACAAATATTATTCATAGTATGTTCCAACCACAGGTAGTGATGAAAAAAATGAAGAATTCTATCAATGTTTTCAGCCAGATATGAATCAAATGTGCAATCAAGATGCATGGCTAATTATTGTCCATTGGAAATCAAAAGTTGGAAACAAAGAGGAAAGAACTGTGGTTGGAAGCTATGGTCTTGGTGATAGAAAGGAGGCTGGAGATCATATGACAGAAGCCCGCAAGGACTGACTGATAGCGCGTCTTTTGTCAACCAGTATGTATATATGGACTTACAGATGGAACACCCAGAAATCAAACTGACTGCGTGTGTGGAAAGAGACCATGGAAAGGCTCGATATTAGCAGCTAAAACCAGGCCAGCAACTGACTGTAGAACAGACCATACATTGCTCTTATGTAAGTTCAGGTGGAAACTGACGAAAATGAAAACAAGTCCATCGGAATCAAAATATAACCTGGAGTCTATCTCATCTGAATTTTGAGAACATCTCAAGAACAGATTTGATGCATTGAATGCTAATAACAACAAAAATGAGCTGAGGGACACACCGAGAACATCATCCATGAAGAAAGCAAAAAGTGTTCTAAAAACAGGAAACAAAGAAAGAATCAAAGTGGATATCAGAAGAGACTCTGAAACGTGCTCTTAATCCGATAGTAGCTAAAGCACATGGAAAAAACGATGACGTGAGAGAGCTGAACACAAAATTTCAAAGGGCGTCTAGAGAAGACAAAGTAAAAGATTATAACCAAATGTGCAAAGACAGAGAGTTAGAAAATCAAAAGGAAGAATCTGCTCAGCATGTTTTAAACTGAAAGAACTGAAGAAAACTTCAAGTGGCCATAAGAAAAGAACCCTGGTAGCATAGTGGTTACTCGCTGAGCTGCAAACCCCAAGGTCCACAATTGAAAACAACCAGCTGCTCCATGGGAGAGGAACGGGGCTTCCTACTCCTGTAAAGACATGCAGTCTCAGAAACTCACAGGGGCAGTTCTACCCTGTCCTATAGGGCCAGTAAGATCAGCATTGACTAGATGGCAGTGAGAGTTTGAGTGATGGGAAAAATATTGAAGGATGCAAAGAGCATCAAAAGAAGAAAGAAAGAATACAGAGTCATGGAACCAGAAAGAACTGGTTGCTATTCAACCATTTCAAGAGGTAGCACATGCGCAAGAACCAATGATGTTGACAGAAGTTCAAGCTACCCTGAAAGGATTAACCAAAAGCAAGGCTCCAGGAAGGGATGAAATACCAACTGAAGTCTTTCAAGTTGAGGGCACACTGGAAGCACTTACTCATCTACAGCAGGAAATTTGGAAGACAGCTATTTGGCCAACTGACTAGAACAGATCCATGTTTTTACCCATTCCAAAGAAAGGTGACCCAACAGAATGCTCAAATTATAGAACAACAGCCTGGATGCCACATGCAAGTAAAATTTTGCTGAAGATCCTCCAATAATGGTTGGCAGCAGTCTACTGACAGGGAGCTGTCAGAACTCAGGCCTGATTCAGAAAAGGACATACAAGGGGGTTCTCAAAAACGCTGGATTTTTTTTCTCAATGCGATGTAGCTAATTTTTTGTTACAAAACAACCTTATCACCTTCAAAGTACTCTCTATTATACTTATTTCATTTGTCAAATCTGTGATTCCATTCTGGGAAACATTTTTTAAACTCATCTGTTTGGATGGCTGATCCTCATTTTTTTTCTTCACCTCTTCTAGGTCAAATCGCTGTCCTTTCATGTCCCTCTTCATTTGTGGAATCAAAAGGAAGTGTACAGAGTGAGGTCATGTGAGTAACGTGTATGGGGCATGAGAGACATGCTGTTTTTTGCCACAAACTGGCGCACAGAGATGGCTGTGTGAGCGGGTGCACTGTCATGGTGTCAAAGCCAGCCTCTGTCGGCCACAAATCAGGCCTTTTTTGGTTGCACACTGTTACGCAATATTTGCAGAACCTCTAAATAGAAAGCTTGATTTGACTGACCTGTGGAATGAACTCCAAAGGCACTCTCCCCTCACATCAAAAAGACAAATGAGCATCATCTTGATCTTTAATTTCACTTGATGATCTTTGGGGGGCGAGGTGACGATGGTGTCTTCCACTGGCTTGATTGGTGTCTGCTTTCCCGGGTCTTTCGAATAGCACCCTGTTTCATGTTTTGTCACCAGTAATGACCTGGGGGGTGGGGGGTGGAGTCTGGGTCCTTTCTGAGCTGTTCTTTCAAAGCATGGTGTGTTTCTAGGTGGTACTTGTTTCAATGGTCAGTCAGAACTCAGGGCACAAATTTCACACGGACTCTTTGCATTCCCAAATCTTCTGTTAAAATTCACTCAACCAAGCTCCAGGATAGTCTAGATAACTTCCCCATCTCTTCCATGGTCCATCATCAGTCTTCAAGCACAATTTTGTTGACATTTTCATCCATTCAGGAAGTTGACGGACGTCTAGAATGAGGCTTGTCATCAATCGACATTTCACCTTTTTTGGAATGAGAAAACCACTCAGACACTTGAGTTTTTCCCATAGCATTGCCCTGGTAAGCTGCGCTCAACATCACAACAGCTTCTGTAGCATTTTTCCCCAGCAGGAAACAAAATTTCACAGCCACACACTTTTTTCTGAAATTGGCCATCACGAAAAAACAAGGTTCAAGTGAAACTGCTTTCATGAAAAAAATTCACTGTGACCAGAGAACTTTTCCAGGTGACACCACTGGGTGCACTAACTCGAAGTGAGTTGCTCAATGCTCGCCTAGTGGGGGAAAATGTGTACTATGAAATAAGTACTCACAAAAAAGCAAACAGAAAGAAGCTGCACTGGGAGGAAGGCTTATAAGAAATCTGATATCTATATGTGCTTGTATATATATATATATATATATGATACAATCTTCTTACTGAGAATGAGGAGGACTTGAAGCACTTGCTGATGAAGATCAAGTATTACAGCCTCCAGTACGGATTATGACCCAATGTAAAGAAGACCACAGTCCTCCCAACTGGAACATCATGGTAAATGGAGAAAAAATTGAAACTGCCAAGGATTTTGCCTTGCTTGGATCTACAATCGATGCTCACGGAGCAGCAGACAGGAAGTCAAAAGAATGAATAGCATGAGGTAAATCTGCTACATCAGACCCTTTAGAGTATTGAAAAGCAAGGATGCTACTTTGAAGACTAAGGAGGCTCTGGGCCAAGCCCTGGTTTTATCTATTGCCACAGAGGTATACGCATGTCAGACATGGAATCAAACAGACTGAAGAAGAATGAATGCATTGGCAATGCAGTGCTGGAGAAGAATGCTGAACGTTCCACAGGCTGCGACAAGGACAAGCAAATCTGTCTTGGAAGCAGCGTGGCCTGAATCCTCCTTAGAGAGCAGCCTTGTCCTGTACAGTCAGGCCTGACCAGTCCCTGGAGAAGGACATCATGTTTGGTAAAGTGGAGGGAGAGCCAAAGAGACGAAGACCCTCACCTCACCAAGGGGGATTTGCACAGTGGCTGCAACAGGGGGCTCAAGCATGGGAACAAGTGTGTGGATGGCATAGGACTGGGCAGTGTTTATTCTGTCATGCATGGGATTGCAGGAGGCAGGAACCAAACCTTGATGGCACCTAACAGCAGCAACATGAAATTCCAGGCCTGATACCTTGAACCTTATACATCTCATTTAATCTTCATTAGAACTCTATAAAATGTTTATGGCTACTAATTTTTTTCCAGATGAAAAACAGACTTGGCAAATTCACAAGGCTATGAATAGCACCACTCAGATCTGGCCCCTGACATTAATTCTTATTATTTTACAATCTATTGGGAAAAGCAATTTTTTTTGTTGTAAAATTCTTGAAAGATGCCCAGATGGGTTTTGACATCAGATTGGAATGTTACAAAGCTTCTGTCTACCAACAATTACTTCAGTTGTGTTAAATATCAAGAAAAATATCAAGTGATGCTTACACAAACTTTAGTCAAGTAATACTTATACAAACTGTAGTCATCCAACATCTACTAAGCGTCTATGTGTCAGACGTTACATTGGATACTTCGTGGAATCATCATGTTGGGCCCTTCACCCCATATGCGCAGAAAGGGGGTGTCATAGGACAGAAAAGCAACAAAGTATCGGCTGCACGTTTCCTCTCCATCCAGGTCTCCCCTTTCTGTGGACCTTCCATCTTCTACTTTCAAGTACACAATCGTCTCATGCTTTTTCCCTCCTTCATCACAATCTAAGTAAGGACTGTTATCAAGTCTTTACACTCCCTTAGAAATTTCTTTAAAAGGGGGGGGGCTGTTCCTAGGTCTCTTAAAATAGGAGAAATCAATGAGTTTCTTATTAAAGAAATTTCAGATGCTGACATGCATAAGAGAAACTGTAATTTAGAAATAGCTAAACTGCCTTCCCAGAATCCCATTTAACCCATGGGGGATTTTGGAGGAAAGCATATTTGCAAAATGATAAGAGAAAGCCCACATACGATGCAAACGTTCACTGGCCGGTCCCCTTGTCCGTCTGGTCCTATCCTACATCTAGGAGAGGATCGTGACCTTATTTCTGAGAGCTTAAGCATGAACTCTGTTAAGATCATTATCTCCAGCATTTCACCTACACTCAAGTGCCTAGCATCATGATTTTCTTCCAGGAACACATTCTCCTATAAAAGGTGGATACAATTCCCCAGGTGGGATCCCTGGACCATATGTAAGTTGAGAAATCAGAGTCAATATTATCATTTTATATGTTGAGAGTGAAAATTTCCTTAGCACAGAAATGAATGTCCAAAGAAGTTATCTTAGTTGATGAGCAAACACAGAAAGCATTGATTTTCCCTGGGGGTGACAGAGGGAAGGGGGCAACAGTAAGGAGTGCACCAAACTCTTGGCAATGAAGGAAGATAATTTGAGGTCCACAAAATAAAACATGGGTTTTCAAAAGACTGGGAGACACTGGGCCTAGCACCTGTTTTGTGCTCAATTGACATGTTGGATGAGTAAATAAATAAACATGTCCAATTTTTCCTTGTCTGCTTAGTGGTTTTCATGTATGTTCTACTACAACGATAGCCCTTGAATCAAACCTTATGTAACTCTAATCATGGGTATCCATTGATTCATCCAAGTCACCTCTGTACAATTAAGAACACCCAGCATAATTCCGTTTCCCTGGGAGCCATTATTCTGCTCACCACCACCAACCCCCTAAAAAGGAGAAAGTTGGACTGGCGCACCTGATCCCAAGGCCCTTAGCCAATGCAACCAGCGTGATCTCTGGTATGGAGTCAGAGACCTGAAGAGTTGACTTGAATCTTTATGACCCAGGTGCCCTGGATCTGCACCAGCAGTATACAAGCTAGTATATATAGTAAATTTAGGTGCCTTCTTTATGCAGGCTGTTTTAATCTCCCCACATCTGGGTCTGATGAAGCATTTTCCCCAGCAGCCAACCAGGAGATCCCCAACAGCAGCAATGCCAGGAAAGAACCATTATCAACCCCCAGGGAATCCTGGCAATTTGTCACAAGAAGCTGGTTGGGTGCCTGCTTCCCTCAGGCTCCAGAGAGACACCCCAGGAGAGCCAGACTCTATTCAGATGGGCAGGAAGGCTGGGGTTTCACTGGAAAGCACAACATGGGGACTATTCCTTCTGCGTTTTGTTTAGTCTTCCTAGGAATTCATGGGCAGAGACAGCTAAATGGGGAGACGAGCCCTGCAAACAGCTAGGTTGGCTGGTGACCCAAGGTGGACGGGAGAGGCTGCACAACCAGGTACAGGTAGACCACCACCTGGGACAAAAGGACCAGAGCAGAGAGGCCAGAGTGTACAGCAGGATTTTAGACTGTGGTGGTGCGGCAAATTTCTCTGCATAAAGAGAACAAAATAAACTTTCCCTTCCCCTGGTTCCACAAACAGGCTCCTTCTCAAACTTTCAGGCACATACAAACCACCTTAGAATTCTTAAAATGCAGATGCCAATCCAGGAGGTCAGGGTAAGGCCCGAGACCCTGGATTTTTAACCAGCACCCGGGTGACGCTAATGTGGCAGCTGTCCGTCCTTACTTGGCTCACCGAGGCATATGCCACCCCTGCATTATTCAGAGAGGTGGTCTCTAAGGCATGGAACTTGGGAAGAGATAGCAGGAGAAATGTAAAGATGCCTTTACTTTATGTATTTCTCTATGATTCCTTTGGACCACTGTGTACTACTCTTTGTAACAAAACAAGAAAGGCCAAATATATATGTCATTGTGATGCTGTTGTTTTGAACAAAAGACAAGGAGCATGCGCCCTCTGTTTTCTCATTACAACATCAACATCCGCTCACATTCAGCCTGAGGAATTCGGGGAGACCACAACCTGGCACACAGGCACATGGAGACTCAGAGGCTCTTTCGGAACAGAGGAGCTGACCGCAAGTCCTGAGAATAAGAGTGAGCCAAAGGGCTTCAAGGTCCCCTTAGATCTGTGCATCACCAGTCAAGGAGCATAGATGGCCACATGCCAAGAGAATCAAAGCCACGGGACAGCCACGGGGCATCTGCCTGGCTGCACATAGATTTGGGTGGTAGTAGTTTGCATACATCATTCAACTGGTAAATAATTGAAGATGTCATTTATATCGAAACAAGCACAGATGCTTTATGTGGCAGCACTCAAATTAATTAAATACATGTTTCATATAAAAGGATCCCTTGAAAGTGAGCCCTGCCCGCAGACCCTATTCTCCGCGGTGCTCTGAGCAGATGAAGAAGTGATCGAGAAGCACTGACCCACGTGAACACCGACGTAGTTCAGACGGGTAACCAAAAGACAAGGAGCATGCGCCCTCTGTTTTCTCATTACAACATCAACATCCGCTCACATTCAGCCTGAGGAATTCGGGGAGACCACAACCTGGCACACAGGCACATGGAGACTCAGAGGCTCCAACCAGGCAGGAAACACTGGCCCAGAAGCAGTTCCGTTCCTGAGAACCCTGCCACTACCCAATCTTCCAGGGTAGATTAAGCCTCCTACATCTGTGTCCTCCTACATCCGTGTCCTCCTACATCCGTGTCCTCCTACATCCGTGGCCTCCTACATCCGTGGCCTTCTACATCCGTGGCCTCCTACATCCGTGTCCTCCTACATCCGTGTCCTCCTACATCCGTGGCCTTCTGCATCCGTGGCCTCCTCGGCCCTTTAGTCTTTGATTTCCAGCTGTGTTGCATATCGTTGTCAACTCATACCACAAACACGTGTCTTCAAGTAAACACACTTTAACAACTCTGGGTGCTACACCTCAAATCTCTTCCCAATGTGACTTCTCTTCTCATTTTCCATTTATCTCGTTTATCTCTGAATGAGCCTTTTCTCTCTTTGCCTACAAGAGCCAGCCTCTAAATCTTGCGATTTCTGACAACACTAAAAACCTCCTCTCCACACTGACTCAGCCCTTGTCCTCTCTGAAGGTGGACTATTGATTGCAACGGTCTCTGAGCCAGGCTTCCGGGGCTGGTCTTTTCCTGTTTAATCTTCCCTTGACACCGTGATTACTGGAGTGACAGATCTAAACCATGAACCCGGTCTTGTCTCTTCCTGTTCAAGGCCATTAGCTGACTCCCGTCCCTTCTGCCCATCCTTCCCTCTGGATAAAATCCAAACTCCTGGAGCAACCTTTATAAAATGCCCCTCAGAATGTTGTTACCAACTGCTTTTCCAGCCTTATTTCCTCCCCTCTGGCCACTCTGTGATTGTACCTACCGTGCCTAAAGCCACTCGTTTGCACAAGACATTCCTTCGCCCGGAATTGACTCTTGTACTTTCTCCATCTGATGAAATCCACTATCCTCCAAAACCCAATTTCAACGCTATGTACTTGATGACAGGACTGTGGACCTCAAGTCGGATTCCATCCCCTTCCCTCCTGCCTGCCACAGCCTTGTATCTGTCTCTATTAGTACCCTCGGCCATTGTATTACGACTGTTTCGAGTGGGAAGAATTTATAATACAAATGAGAGCCCAGTCTCAGGTCTATGTGTAATGCGAGAGTCTAACCTACATCAGCCCAGTCAGTGGGGTCATGAATCCGTGAGAGGTTGCTTCCCTAACCATTTTGCTTTTTGATTCCAAGCTGTAGCCGAACCAGAAGGGAGGGAAGCATGAACCCTTTCTCCCCAGTCGAACAGCCTCCCGTAGGCCAAGGGATTACCGTGAACTACAATCTTGTCCCTGTCTGGCTGGGCTTCTGACAAGCAGTCCACCTGGTGCCATTGATCATTTCCAACGTTGGTATGGTTAGGCAAGAACTCCAAATAGGAAGCTTGCATCAGCCTCCAACCTCCTGAGAATCAAGTTTCGGTAATTGCAAAACACGGAAGGAATTCCCAGGACATGACAGTATGAAAGACCGAGAGGTTCCCGTTCATTAGAATGGTCTGTGCTAGTACATAGGACTCTCATACTTTTGCCAACGCAATCCAGGGCCATCTTGAACTCTAATATAAATGTTTCTGATGTATGTATGCTCTTTCTCCTTAACTAAATGACAAATTCCTGTGGCCATAAACTATGTCATAACCTTCCTATGCTAACCCTTGGGCTTGACACTGTCCTTTTAATGTAAGAGGATTCTAATAAATACTTAATGATGAAGGGTTTGATATATATATATATACTAGGAACTTTTTTTCACACTTTGCCTGCAGCTCTAACTTTAAAAAAAAAATGGAAAGAGATGGAACCAATCACATTTGGCAAAGGAACAGGGATGTAGCCTGGTACCTATACCCAAATGGCGTTTGCTCTGGGTCCCGCCAGAGGCAGGGGGATAGATTAGTTGCTTCCTCCAGGGACTTCCCAGCCTCTGGTTTCACTCCGCATTTTCCTCATGGGAGAAGCAACACCTTCGCTCATAACCGAACACTGAAGCGTCACTGGGGATTGGATCTGGCTTCTAGCAACCGCCCTGGTGGATCTTAAGTGTGTTCATTCGGATAATTTAAACCTTATAAATAGCTTTCCATAATGTGTTTCTTGCCTGAGGGGGTCTTGGGGTTGGAGCGCAGTACCATCGGGCCTGAGTCTGCAACTTGAAAAGGGAAACTGAATCGGAGGAGTATAAAATGTGATGGGGCGTTTGCTTCCAGGAGCTCGCGCTGACTGAAAGAGGTGCCTGCGAGGCAGGGGAATGGAGTTGCACCACAGACACTGCGAGGTTGCTGAAGCACTCTGAGTGCTTCCCAGGGCTTCCCATCCTCTCACGGTGGGTGGTCCAGCCCCCTGCACAGAATTCACGTTCCCACCCCAGCTATCCTGAATCCTAAGCAACAGTTTAACCAACTCCTCAGTGGAATCCTATAGATCCCCATCGTGTAGGGTTCAGATTCTGAGTCAGTATACCTGCACTGGAAATGCAAGCTCTCCGTTGGGGCCTGAACCTGTCACCAACCAGCTGAAGGCCTGGTCCTTCCCAATCGATAGGTTTGCTTTCAAAATCAAAATCCAGGTATTTCAAGTTCTCGGAGATGAGAAGTCGGCCTGCTCTAGGACGACGCACAGTGAGTCTTCGGGGATTTACTCGTAATGTTTGCTGCATGCGTGAAGCAGAACACAATATTTGATTTTCTTGCCCTGTTCCTACGTTTGAAACAATCGATCGATGACATAAGTTGGACTTTAAGAAGTAACGTAATCATTCTTGCTGCAATGCTTGCCATCATGTAAAAGACATCTATATCTTCAGTGCCCAGATCAGTAAGAGGCTCTGAGACCGGCTGTCCTTGATGTGAGTGGAAACTTGTCTCTGGCCATACAGACTACCTTGCGAAATCGCCCAGCGCTTTGCCGGCCCCCCGCTCCCTCTGCCACTGCAGCCACAAGAGCTGAGCTGTGCCATTTCCGCGGGTACAAGATTCTCCCTGCACACTATACCAGTGGACAAGTTCTCCAATTTCACCTTTTTAGTCTCAAAACCGTTTTATTGGGAGCTAATACAAATATCATATCGCTCCATCGTTCAATCACATCAAGCAGTATTTTACAATTACTACCACAGTGTCAAAACATTCTTTTCCTTTTTCAACTCTTTGACATCCGCTCCCTTAGTAACGCCTTCCCTCCCTTCTTTCTATTATGGATAGAGGGAGGTCACTGGAGGCTTATTTCCTATCGAGAGCTCACAAAGGGATCTTGGGCCCCCACGGTCATCCATAGTCTTCTGCAAACCAGATTCTCAAAATTTAGGCTCTGTTACACTTCCTCCCTTCAGCTTCCGATTACATGATTTACAATCCTTTGATGACTGATGTTGGGGTGCTTCTTCCATGCAGACTTCCAAGTTGACATCTTACTTTGACGGCTGCTCGTTTGGAAACAAGGCTTTAAGACTCCAGATGCTATTTTACCTGGTAGCTAGGCACCCTCTAATCTTTCACCACACTTTGGCAGAGTACCCATATCTTCTGTGTCCCCTTCTTGAGGGCAAGTATAGAGCCGGGCCATGATGTCAGAACTAATTGTTCCTAAATTGGTGCTAGGATTTAGTGCAAGCCCAAATAGATACATTCCTGTATCTATGTTTTTATCTATTTATTTGTATCTGCCTTAGGCTCCCTGTCAAAACCTCCTTATTCTTTTATTGTAGGGAGTCTTATTGATCATCTTCCTGGGTCATAAAAATCTTGCATTAATTTTGTCTTTGATAGCCCCTGGTACTAATTTTTGAAAGCACTGTTGAGAGACATATATTGGGCTAACTAATATTGCAGTACATGATTTTTCATTTATACAGAATCAATCCTTTGTGGCTGGATACTATTTACAAAAACAAGTGGGTTATCAGGGGACATTTACCATAAGATTCACTGAGAATGTCCATCACGGGCTTGCCAGAATAATATCTATCTTAATACAGCATAGAGGGCATTAATGTAGCAAGCCCATGATTGTCGGCCTACTGACAGTTCAACAATCTTGGTACAGCTGTCTTCCACTTCCTCGGACACCATGACTTTTGGGTCTTAAGTCCTCAGGTTACAAGTGTGTCTGAAGTAGAGGCCCCAGGATGTGCCCAGCCCAATGTGGCCCAATCAGTGCATACCCCCAGGGACACTCCACCCCTAGGGCCGCCAGAAGCATTTTCAATCGTTCTTCCCCTCACCTGGAGGTCAATCTTCCCATTTTCCTACCAATTGTCATGCATGTGTGCTCCCCGATGTGTTAGCTCCCTTTCCCTCTCCCGGCCTGACTTTCTCATCAGTACCCCTTATCCCTCTGATAGGGTTGCCTACCTGCCCGGGGGTGACTCATCATAGCTTTGCACGGCAGCCACTCAATAGACAACATCCTCTTCCCCTCCCCGATTGGATCCCAGCTGATGTGAGATGCCCTTCACCAAAGGACCTTCAAGCTACATACCTAGACTCTTAATGCAAAATGCGATCCGCATTTCCAAGAGGAACCCTCGGCAGAAACACTGGGTTGTTCTCTACGAAGGAAGTACAAACAGGGGCCATTGGAAGAAACTCAAAGCCAAAGAAGCCGTCGCGCAGCCACATGCAGAGGGCCCTCTGGAATCTGGTGCATGCCTTGCTGATTCAATAACCGAGAGGAACCAGAAACCTGAACTTAGAAAGGCCCATGAGGACAGGCTCTCAGGGCTGCCAAGGAAGCAAACTAAAATGTCAACGTGAGCTCCTGACAAGGCAGCGGTGGCTGCCACTCAGGCTCCCACAGAAGCCGCACCAAAGCCAAAGACTGTGCAGCCTGGGAAGGGACCCGCTCCTCAGGCTGGTGAAAACGCTACGGTGGCAGGTGAGACTTTCCAATAAAGATACACAGATAACCCAATAAAAATAAGGAGAAGAAGAATTCTCAAACCTCAGGAGTCTCTCTGCATGACATTTGTGGGTGCTTAGCGCCCTGGGAGAACTCTTTGGGGCTAACTCACCGAAGAATAATTGTTCGCATTACTCCGTTGCCAGATCCAGTACTCGGGGAACGAGTGAGGACCTAGTATATTTTTAATTTGTAGTTCATGTCGTACTTACTAGAGAAATCGAGCAGCATGCAAGTATCACTCAATTCTTTCATGAACAGAGATGACGGAGGCAGCCGGGAGACTGTTGGCAGTGAGACTACACGGACTTGAATACAAACTCCATCATTTACAGAGTGTGACCCCCAGAGTCCCCGAGCCTCACGTTCCTCATCGACAAATGGGATCATAATAAGACGATCAGCTTCATAGGGTGCTCGAGAGAATTAAAGGGGAACAAGAAATCAAAATGATTGGACATGGTAAGCTCTTGCCAAACAGTTACTATTATTCTTTTAAACATGTGCAAGATTAGTGGTTCCCAGGAGTCTCACCCCACCAAAGAAAACAGCTTCTTGACATTAACTTTCCAGTGTATTTACAAACGAGGCTTGTAAAAACAAACCTCCGTGTAGAAGGGTCAAGTGAAAAGAATATGGGTGTATCTATAATTAATTCATATAGTTTGACAGGAAGTTTATCTCTAAATCCCACGCTTTTGTACAAACTATAGTTGTCTGTGTGCTAGTAATATATAGACAATAAGTCTCTGATGTTACAAATGTCTGACTTATGGACAATTTAAACATGCCCTTTAATGTTATGTAAATTTCAGGGCTTCAAACCCATTCGTGCTGGTTCACCTCCCTGCTGAAAATTTGCCTTTTCATCCCAGATACACAAAATCAGAATCTACCACTTAACAAGATCCCCAGGTGATTCTTTGTGTTCATTTTGAATTTGTAACAGGCTTTTAATTGTGAATTAGGTGAAGGTTTATAGAGCGTATCATTAGTTTTGTAGCCAACAATTCACGCGTGCTTCCTTTCAGCTCACCCATTGCCTCCCCTCCGATGAACCATCTCTTACCCCGTTTCCTCCGTGTGTCTCCCATTTGCATCCCTGTCTGCTTTCCTAACCCTTTGAACGTTGTCCTGGGGTGAATTCTGCCCTTTGGATCTTAAACCTCTGATTTTTTCTAACCTGGGGAAAGTTCAGTTCCAGACCTGAAGGGTGACAGAGTGCTATAGTCTGGGGCACCCCAGCAGCTTCTACTCCAGACTGGTCTCGTTTGTTATTATTCTGAATTATCTTCCACATGGTTCTCTCACTCTATGCAGGACCGTCGAAGACAATCCATTTTCAGAACAGTTAGTTGTAGCTGGGAACCATCTAGTTCTAATAGTCTCCGGATGGTGGGCACTGATCCTTGCCATTAGTCTATCGGATCAAATGTTCCCATGTCTTCCCATTTTCATCATTCCTCTTTCCTCTCAATAGGGGGAGATCAATGAATGTACCTTATATGTTTTCAACGCCCCTCACCAGCTTGAGTAGTTTTTTTTTTGTTTTGCTTTGTTTTTCTCTCACCAGTTTTTAGGACCTTAGCCATTGTTCATGAAAGTAGGATGTAGAACATTGTCTTGGTGAGGTATGTCGTGCCAGTTGGCCTTGATATACCCTGCTCTCCAAGCTCCAGTGACTCATTCTCTAACGGTGGTTTGTTTATTATACCTAAGATGTCATTTTGACCCCTGTATGCTTCTTCAACACACTCGTGGCTCCATTTGCAGCAAAGATAAATAGCCATGTACAAATACCCTCTATCATATATGTGTTTGTGTATGTGTTATATTATTGTGGGTATGTTCCCACACCTATTCCACCTGCATGTCTATCCCAGCATCAACACATAGATCACCATTAATGCAGGGTTGTGTACCTCTGCTGCCTATAATTCTTACTCTCTTCCCATGCATCCATCATTTTTTCCTAACTTCCCACCTATTGGCTACTGTCTTCCCCTTCGCCGAGTAACACTTGTAAACCCTCACATCACGGACTTCACACACACCCCACCCCCACTTCTTCTGTCACTTTTGAAAAACATCAAAGAATGTTGCTTTGGGTTTGTAAACCTATTCTTTATTTGTTTTGCACTAGTGATATCAAGCAATATTGTTCCGTTTGTGATGGACGGATTTCACGGGTTTCATTCATGTTCGGAGGGGTCTTACAGACTCGTCATTTTTCTTGAAGGTCACATAGTGTTGCCTTCCACCACTGGTTTATCAGGTTGTTGTACTTTGGTGCCTCGTGTTTGCTGGGATGCTAGAAGCCGTGTCACTGGTATTTCAGATACCTTCAGGGTCACCCAAGGTGAACAGGTTTCAGTGGGCGCTCAGACTGAGAACAAACTACACAAGCAGACTGTGCACCTGTAAAACCCGTGGCTAGCTTTAAAACATCGTCAGACACTGAAACCTGACACGAGAAGCAGAGCATTGTCCGAGAGAGCGCCAGAATGTAAGACACAGGAATTTAAAAAGTGACACTCCTTAATGGCTCTTCAGATGACATACACTTGAATTTATTTTGACTTCACAACTTTAAGACTGAGGAAGTGAGATATCCATCATATATGTAACAACTGTGAGCACTAAATACTTTTACTGTGGCAAATTCATAGGTAAAGAAGCAGAAGATCCTCAGCGATAGTTCCAGAAGCGGGGTTCCTCAGATCAGAAACCACTCAAGGCATGACTGGGGACAAGCTTCATTCTCAAAGTAGGCTCAGCCGTGTGACACAGATGGAGCGAAGCCCGTGGGGACCTTGAGTGGCTGATGGGACACAGCTCAAAAATGAGCAGAAACAGCTGTAAACATCAATTAGTCATTGGCGCCCGGAATTCTGAAGTAGTACAAATCTAGGGAAATTGGAATTCATTAAAAATGAAATGGAACACATTGATACTGTACATTTTAGTGCGCTGAAATGGACTGGCATTGGCCACTTTGAATCAGAAAATCACATGATTTACTCTGCTGGGAATGATCCAATCAAGAATAATGACCTTGCATTCATGGCAAAAAGAGATCTAGCAAGCTATATCTTGTCTGTC
>NW_022103905.1:20325435-20344980 GCF_000313985.2 Echinops telfairi
AGCACCTCCCTCGTTTTTTTCTTCACCACTTCTACATCATCAAATCACTGTCCTTTCATGGCCGTCTTCATTCATGGAGAACAAAAGAAGTTGCATGGAGCAAGGTCAAGTGAGTAAGGTGCGTGTTGCAAGAGAGGCACACCAGTTTTTGCCAGAAGCTGGCACACTGAGATGGCTGCATGAGCAGGTACATTGTTGTGGTGGCAAAGCCTATCTGGCATATATCAGGCCCTTTTGGTCGCACACTGGTACACAATCTTTTCAGACCTCTAAATAGAAAGCTCGATTAACAGTCTGACCTGATGGAATGAAGTCCAAATGCACTATGAGTTGACACTTTTGTCAGTTTGGGAACTTGACAGACATCCTGAACGAGGTGTGTCATCAATCAACATTTCACCTTTTTTGAAACGTGAAAACCACTTGTACACTTGAGATTTCCCATAGCGCTGTCCTTGAAAGCTGTGTTCAACATCACAAGTTTCTGCAGTATTTTTCTTAAGCAGGAAACAAAATTTCACAGCCACACACTGTTTTCTTAAATCAGCCATCACAAAAACACGAGGTTTGAGCGAAACTGCTTTCACACAAAAAACGTAACTGTGACCGGAGAGAACCTTCCCAGGTGATACCACTGGATGCACTAACTCAGAGCGAGTTGCTGCATGCTTGCCTTCCAGGAAAAAGGCATACTAAAAAAGCTCCACTCCACCCAGTTTTTTGGGGGGTACCTCCTTGTATTATTAGATTTTACTAATTAAGATAGGAACCCTGGTTTGTTGAGGTTACTCATTGGGCTATGATCCACAAGGATGGAAACTTATTGAGAGTTTTTTCATCTTAAGTTCATGAAGGATATTTTTCTCTAAAATTTTCTTTTTTAGTAATATGTCTGCTGGTTTGGTTGTCAGGATTTTACTCACTTCATAAAATGAATTCGGGATTTTTTTCATCTTCTATAGTCTGGAATAGTCTGAGTAGAACTGATGTCAGCTCCTCTCTGAAGGCTCAATAGCATTCACTAGTGAAACTTCCTGGGCTGGACCTCTTTTGTTGGTAACTATGTAAATGACCTTATCAATTCCTTCTTTTATTATGGAGATGTTCAGGTTTTCCCTTCGATCCATATCTGAGGTACAAATGCAAATGCTCAGAATGGGGCTGAAACAGAATGAAAGCAATGGTAGCCATGGTAAATGTGCCCTCTCTTTGAAATAATTGAACCAACCTCTACTCACAAGAAATTCTTCATCACAATGGCCTTCACTTGCTGAATGCACTGTTTTTGAAAATACAGTAGAATTAAATAAAGGTACTAAATTTTTTTTTTTTAATTTTTTAAACCCTCACTGCCTTCCAGTCAATTCTGACTCAGCAATTCTCCAGGACAGAGTAGAACTGCCCTCGTGGGTTTCCGAGACGGTAACTCCTTACAGGTGTAGAAGGCTTCTCTCTCCTGTGGAGCAGCTGGTGGTTTTGAACTGATGACCTTGAAGTGAGCAGCTCAAAGTATAACCACTATGCTACCAGGGTTGCTAAAGGCACCAGGTTCCTAAAGTTAAATGAACCATGTGTACCTGTTCTGACATATCTTCTTAAAGATATACTTAGGAATAGACCTCTTTCATAACAGGAATTACCTGTCGCAATAGTATACATAATATATTTACATGTATGTATGTATATATATGTGTGTAAGTACATATAAATGAAATATATACAAATAAAATCATATTTAATATATTATTGGCCCAAAGTCATAAACTCAAGGTGTATATATACATGTGTATATATATTTGTATCTATGTGTGTACATATGTGTGAATAGACTTACATATGTGTGTATATATCGATACATATAAAAATCCACAAACACATATAGATTTATATATATATACACACACAAGCTTATTAGTGTGTATATATGTATATATACATACATACACATACTTAAGTCTATGTGTGTATATATACATATATATACACACTTGTCTATGTGTGTATATACATACACATACATATATTTATATATGTGTGTGTTTATAGATTTATATGTGTATAAATATATGTGTGCATCTATGTATACACACATGGCGATCTATATACTCATATATGTGCATATATGTATACATTGTGTATATATGATTTTTGACCCAAAAAAGGTGTACTGAAAGTGATCTTATCTGTACACATGCTCACTTGAGTCCTCTGGGAAGGTGTCTGCCTACTGTCCATGTCACTGAGGTGCACGAGGGATGCAGGCCTCTGGCAGGGTGACGTGGTGGACAGAAACGGGCATTAGGCTGAGAGTCGGAGGACCCGAGCCTGCTATCGAGTCGTCCTAAGACCATGGTCAAGTCCCTTCACTCACGTGACCTCAGTGTCCTCATCTCTGGAAGGAAGAGACTGAGCTAGATGGTGCCATTGTCCTTGTCGCTCTCAAGCTCTGTGTCCACACCCACTAAATCTACTAAAACAACAACATGCTAGCACAGACAGGGGTTTTGAATAAACATTCTATTTCATAAATTATATACGCGCACCTATAAATGACAAACGGTCAAGAAGGAAATGTAGTTCATTGAAAGTGGTTTGGGCTTTTTTTTAAAAAAAAGGTTAAGTTTTAGAATCAAAACTATCCCGTACATAATTTACTCTCGAGTTGAATGTTCGCATAGTACTTGGAGATCTGACAGTCCAGAGGGTATCCGTTGGAAACGGGTGAATACAAAATCGTCCTATAAATCACACCTGATTATTTGAGCTTTGCTGTTAGGGGTAAGGAGTTCTACATAAACTCAAAGCTGGCTCCATTTACATATTATTTTTAACATTTTAAAGCCTATACCTTTTCAGGTAGATGTGAAATGAAAATGTTCACTAGAGCAGGAGTCAGAAAATCAAAAGGTGGTATCTTGGTTCTGATACTAACTAGTCCCTTGATCTTGGACAAGCCTGGAAAACCAAACGGATTCTCCTTTTTCTACACGTACAATGGGAAATTTTCCTTCATCCTACCTATCTCACAAGGTTGACATGAGAATCAAAAGAGATAATAGATGTGAAAACATACCAAAATAATAAAAACCAGTGTACAAATACCAGAAACTGCTCTTCTGCTCTGCCAAAGATGTGGGAAGTTGAGTCACTCAATTCAAGTGGGAGTCAGCATGCCAGTTCTGTGAACTGAAAGAGATCTCCCAGATGGCTGGAGACTTGGAATTTTCCATCCAGAAGTTTGCTGCCTAGCGGATTGAGCCTAAGGCAAATCGAAGGCATCCCATAAACTGCGTAGGCTCTCCGATCCATTCACCCCTTGTTCAGATACTTCGTTTTAATTCCATACCAAATCTTGGCCTGCAAAGCAAACACTCAACAAGAGGGAGAGCGGGAAGAAAGGAAAAGAAGAGTGCATCTTTGACCTCGCAGGCTTAACAGACAGAAGAAAGCGGAAGTGGAGCTAAGTATTGTCAAGTGGTTATCATTCATGAACAGGTACTCGCTATGAATTACAGGGATTTAAGAAAGGGATGTTGTTCATCCATAGTGGCTTGAGTGAAGGAGAAGTCTAAATGCATTGGCCAAAATGATGGAGGGTGGGAAAGAGGACCACCTTAGGAAGAGAGTAAGAGCTAAAGGCTGGAGGTAAATGTTTGGTGTGGGAGGGAGAGTAGGAATATGTATAGATATTTGCTGCTAAAGACTTCTACACAATCTTATACATATATAAACATATATATTTGACAGAAGATATTCATACATAGAGATTACCCTTGCTGCAAATAGACCTGTGATTGTGGAGAATGCAGGGGGTAAAATTCTTAGACATAGGTAAACATTTTGAGAGAATGAGGAACTGGGCTTGTGGCCTCAAGAGCTTAAAATCAGCATACACTAAAGTCCACTGGCCTCACATAGTGCACAGAAACAGTGTTCTACTCCCTCCTTGTTGGGGTGCATGAGGTCTTAAAAGTCAT
Source organism: Echinops telfairi (assembly GCF_000313985.2). NCBI lineage: Eukaryota > Metazoa > Chordata > Mammalia > Afrosoricida > Tenrecidae > Echinops > Echinops telfairi. Next base: position 20,329,413 of record NW_022103905.1, read on the forward strand.
CAAAGGTGAAAATATTGGTCACTCCTGTCCAGAGGGGGGAAATAGTGGTGAAAACTAAAGGTGCAAGAAAAGAATTAGTCCAAGAACTAATGGGCCACAGGAACATCCGTTTCCATGGCCCTGAGACCCTCAGACCAGAATTAGATGGCTCAGTCCCCAACCACTATCAACTGCTTTAAGGGGGTCACACTTACAGATCCCAGAGAAAGTAGGAGAAAAATGTTGAACAAACTTCAAAATCCTGAAAAAGGGCCAGGCTTACGGGTTGTAAAGAAACTGGTGGAACCCCCAAGACGATCAACCTTAGTTAATCTTCAAGTCTGAATAGGAACACACCCCCTATGGCTCACGCTAGTGAGGTACTCACGCCTTAGAATAATGAACCAGTTGAGGTCCAAAGGGTAGCATGGATACAAGGGTACAGCGTAGAGGGTCCACACAGAAGACGCCGTGGAGACAGGAAACACAGGGAGGGAGGAAGTGATGGTATTGTAGGACTTGTTGACTCATGGCATGAAACAAAACGTTTCTCAATCGTGGAATGAAAAACTAATCTTCTGCCCTCCATCCACAATAAAAATTCAAAAGAAAAGTGGCGAGGGCTTAGGATCGCATCTATACGGCACTCATACAGCTGGGTCTGACGATTCTGGATCAAGCTATGAGAGAATCCCATTAATCTCACTGCTAAGTGCATTACAAACCACAGCTGAGCCCCTCTTTCTGACTAGCCTGTGGCTTCAAATCTTACTGCCGGGCTTCAAAGTCATTCAAAACTTAGCTCGACTCGGTGCCGAGAATATGGTTTCCACCCCAGATACACTGAATCCAAAGCCACAGTTTAACAAGATCCCCAAGTGATTATTGTAGGAGTCCTGTACTCCAGACACATGAATCCCCCGAGGAGTCTGATTAAAAAGTAGATTCACATTCAGTATATCTGGGATGAAAAGGCAAATTCTCAGCAGGGGGATCCAATCAGAAGGAACAAGCCCAGCTTTATTGTAGGAATAATCCATTTTCTTGATTTTTTTTCACCCAGAGAGGAAAACACTGTTTTCAGACCATTTTCCACTTTTCAATGAAAAGAAGGCAGAAATAAAAGATGAGGGTTTATTCCCCAATCCAGGAAAGCAAAATGAATTCACAAAGCCAAAGCCCATTGAACCGTGTCGGCAATTAAAAGCCGTCAATGGTGTTTGACTGTTAATGGTCTAGAAGCCACCAGAGGGCCTTCGTGGGAGCAAAGGCACCCTTCCTGCTTTCTTAAGAGCATTTCTGATTTGTGTGACCATTGTTAAGCCCTTAGCTGAATTGATTCAATCGACTGGCGGTACCTTGACAGCCCAACAACCCTTCCTAAGTACTCATTTAATTAACTCATTTTCAATTAGCACAGGCCACAGGCACTGCTAGCCCGTATAAATTGAGTCTCTTCAGACTCAAGAAAAGGGTAAAACAGAGGCCAGGAGGAGCTGGGGTCCAGCCGTCGTACATCTCATTCTGTCGGGGGCTCCAGGTCATGTCAGATGCACAAAACCATGTCTTTGTGTGGCTCAGTGTAGGCTGGCAGCCCGGGGCTCCGAGTGCTGAGTCAGCCCGAAGAGGAGGCGGAAGGATGAAGCAGGTTGGTTTGCAGGCTGAAGGGAGCAAAGGAAACAGACCCTGGCGCGAGTTATAGATTGCTCCAGGCAGGCACAGGTGGATGGAACTGCAGGCCAGGTCAGAGAGAGAGAAAGATTTATGTTCTGGGCAAACCAAAGGGCAGAAGAAAAATCACCCATCGGGTTGGGCAGCACGGACGTGGAGGAAACAGTTGTTCATACCGTGAAGGAATGGTCAGGTAAGACAGAACTGGAAATAGCAATCAGAAGGCCATCTGCTGACCTGGGACGGCACGCCCGGAGGCAGGGAACGGAGCCTGTCCTCCAGGAGGCTGCGGAGGGGCTGTGACCAGCCAGGCAAGCAAAGGATGCCAGGACAAGGCATTAAAGTTACATGAGCCTCGTGCACGAAGTTGCCCGGCGAGTTTACTTCCGAATGTGAAGTCAAGCGGAAACACAGTGCTTTCTTATTCGGGGACTTGGCAAACATGCTCCACCCAGGCCTCTCTATGAAACAAGAATGCAGAAAGGTAGCTTATCAAACAATGGTGTTCATTGCCCATCACTGACTTCTCCGGAGGCCGCTGCCCCACCCCGCCTGGCAGTTGGTGGTGTTGCCACCAGACTTGCACTTGGGGTCGTGGCGGGTCTAGGGATATTGCCCTAAGACCCCAAGTTCTTGCAATCTATGTGAGCAGAATGGGGACTAGCTGTTGACAGTGGAAGGCAGGCCACCGGGTAACAGAACGGACAAGCAAGAGGCAACTTGGTGGTGAGGGGAGAAGCCAGACCAGGGACTGGCAATGAGCTTGCTTTCATGGTCAGTGCACCCTGCTGAAATCAAGGTCGGCCTGAGAAGGCCTTTCCTCAGAGGAAGCGGGCAGCCGCTGGGTCCTCCCAAGACTAATGAGTGCCATTATAGCCCTCGGACAGATGAGCCAAACTGCAGACAAAAGGTAGAAAAGATTTACGCCATCGAACAAAATACAAAATGTAGGACTGAATGTCACCGAAATAATTCCAGTTCTCGACCGGGTGGGACAGAAGGACGGACTGACTGCCTGAAGTACTAAGATTAATAAGGGCAAGTTAGTCTAGTGGCAGGATTAGTGTCCAAAACACAAGAGCAGAATTCAAGTACTGTGTCCCACGCCGCCCCCCTTCTTCCCTCACTTTGATTGGGAGATCTGTGTACCCATATGTGATTTACATATGTGCATGTGTGTGTGCGCGCGCGCGTGTGTGTGCACAGATGCCCACCTGTCTGTGATGAGTGAAGGCTCATCGGTTGATAGGATGCTGAACAGGTTTGGGGGGGAGCTTCCAGACCAGGCATTGAACCAAGTCATTCTGGCTTGGCCCTACCGAGAATTTGCATTTTCCCTCATACATACTCAAGCAGAATCTACATTTCAAGAAGCGCTCCTTGAGCACACATGATAATCATCTGGGGACTATAAATTCCACACCTGGGGTTCTTGTTAAAATGTTGACTCTGATTCAGTATATCTGAGGTCAAATGCAAATTCACAGCAAGGATTCAAATAGAAGTGAATGGGTTTGAAGTCATTTTTTTCTTTTTTCAATGAAAGAGTTTATTGAAGGAAAAAGCCATCCAGCACTGGGCAGTACTTTGTAAGAATTAACCAAAGTCCTGCAGGGAATGATGCTGATAGGACTTTATGATTCGGTGATTATTAACAGGGTTACTATGATTATAAAGACTCATAGATGTAATTGAGGGAGGCGGTGGGGGGGGGGTGATTCACGTATGGGGACAATGGCTAGAAGGATCAGAAAGTGGCCTGTGGCAGTTGAATTACTTGCCATATCCCTTCTATCCAGTCTTTGTAACCCCACAGAATGACTGGGTAGGAACATGCAAATCGGGGCTCTACTGAGGAGATTGGTCCCTGGTGTCCTTTTACTCACTATGAAGTGACTCACCTCAGAACCAGAAACAGAGAATTTCACAGTCACCAGGAAAAAGTCTGGGGCTGAACGCATTCAAGATATGTTCATGAAATGGTGGCAGCAACAGAGACTAGGCGCCTCCGCCCACAAACAAGTAAGTTGAGAGCCTTTGTGCTGGAAGCTGGCCTGCAGCATGGGGTGCATTCACGAGCGCTGACGGAGCTTTGTACCAAGCAGAGTGGAGGCTGAGAACCAGAGAGAGAGGCGTCATGGGCATGACTGAAAAGAGGTGCTGTGGAAAAAAGCAATGTATCCTCAACATTTCTGATGCTGACATGTAATGGAACCTACTGACTTTTCTAATAAACCCCATCATTCTGAGTATTGTTTGCAAGTCCTATGTGGCCCTTACAATAGATTTTCAAACCCAGCAGAGAAGCAGCAGGCCATGGAGAGAGAATTGGTGTCAGAATAGGGCAAAGGAGGGTGGAGGGTGGAGACATGACTGACCTTCACCTCACAGGAACTGTCCTTGGCTAGTAAGGAGCCTTGATGACATAAAGGTTACACCTTGGCTCCTAGCTGATAAGTGGTTCAAACACACCAGCTGGCAGGAGAGAAACATCATGCTTTCTGCTCCCATGAAGATCTACAGCCCTAGAAACCCACAGGGGCAGTTCTACTCTGCCCCATCGAGTTGCTGTGAGTTGACATCAAGTTGATGGCAGTTTGAAAGTAAGGTGTGGAGTTTGCATCTCTTCCCCTTGAAGGTGGAAAGCACACGGGTCTATGTGGCCCCCCACACCAATATTACGAAACTCTTTTTGAGATCCTTCCTTGCTCTCCACACCCCATTCTCGTGCCGGCTGCTACTCAACTATCCCTCTCACATCTCCATTCATTCACCCCCTCTTTCCCTTCATGGCCGCATCTTGAGATTCCAGAGGCTGAGCGGTCCGTAAAGAGCCCTGGTGGTCCAGTGGTGACGTGTTCAGTCAATAACTGCATGTGTGAACCCACCAGCCATCCCATGGGAGGAAGATGTGAGTCTGCTTCCTTAAAGATTACCACTTTGGAAACCCCATGAGGAGGCACTTAGAATCCACTCAATGGCAACAGGTAGTTGGTTGCCCAGCCAATCCATTTCCTCGTCTTCCTGAGCCCACAGCTGAACTACATTTTCCAACCTCCCACCCATTTAGGGGGAGCCTCGTGTTGTATCCAATGAGGTGTACCTACATATGAGGGATGCACTCCCAGGCCTGGCCTAGCCAACTCTACATGGAGAATCCTCCTTCCTGTCTAAAGCAGATAAACATGGAAGCCGCCTGTGGAAGACGGTGAGGCCATCACAGTAGAAGGGTTGAGATTCCAGCTGAGATGACAGCCAACTGTCAGTCAGCTCACATGTGAATCTTTTGTAAGTGGGAAATAAACTTCCATTACGCCTGAATCAATCTCGTTGGAGTTCTGTCACCTCCAGCAGTCAGCACTCCCAGGACCAACTTCCATGTATCTAGGATACAGTGAGCTCTGTGCTGATGAGCTGCTTTCTGACCTCCCCAGTCCATGTAGGAGAGAGAAGTGAGAGGGCCGTGGGGGTGACACGATAGCATGTGGAATGGTGATAAAAAACGTCTAGCATTCCAGGGGAGCACAAGTGAAAGAACACAGAGAAAGCATGAGAAACGTGGGCACATTTGAGAAAGAGTGGTCTCCTCTCTCTGGCAAGCCTTTCCAATGAGGTTTTACCGCTACATGTTGCCAGCGAATGCCTCCCTTTCTATCAGTTGGTGAAAACGGTACTATACAAGTCGGTCATGCCACATGCTCCCACTGCCCCTTTCCACAGGACATACTGCTTTCAGGCCCCCTGCTGACAGAAGATGTCCGAGCTCTGCCTTGAGCATTTCTATGGCCCTCATTATGCCAAGAGTGGCCCCATCTCCAGGTTGATCAGAGTCCTTTGGTGTGGTCAGCTGTTACTCTCTACCTAATGATAGCTAACTAGGCCAGGTAGATGCTCCTGCCTCCAGAAATTGAAAGGAGACCCGAAATAAAATAGTCTGTAGAAGGCAGGATACAAGAGAAAACCAGCAACAGGACCAAAGACAAAGGGCGATGGCTCAGCCCCAGGGCAGCATCTACCACTGAGAGGTGAGTGGGCCAGCTTCTAAGTGGCAGAGAGCAAATGGGCTCTGGCTCACTGAAGCGGAAAACGGGATGCTCACAGAAGCCCTTGCAAGGAAAGGAGGCTTGGGGACTCTGCTGCCAGCAAGCACACCCACATTCTCTCTGCAGAGCTCTCCCAAGAGGACACTCCCCCTGGGCCACCAGACACCAGGTAGAGCAGTCCGTTCCATCAGCACTGCTTCCCACAGACACCATCCTGTTCATCGCTTCTGACACTGGTCATCTCCCATCTTGCACCCTGATCATTTCTGAAAAGGTCTAATCACCCTACTGATGCCCTGGATTCATCGACGAATGCTTCTCAGAGCCTAGGTCAGGGAATCCATTAATATCAGATAAATACAAATGAATCTCCATTGACGATTACAGCTGCCTAAAGCCATACCTCCTCAATAGTAGCTACTGTGCATGGAACATTTACTAAATGTCAGTAACTCCCTACGTAGTTTTCACGTGCTCAGCCTTCCCCATAACCTTGTGCAGAAGGGGAACTACGATGCCTGTTTTACAGGGGAGGAAACTTGAACTTAGAGCGTTACTAGCTTACCCAATGTCACTCACCACTTGAGTCGCAGGAGCACGATTTAAACTGTGGATTGTGTCTCCAGATCTCACATTCATTACATTATTAGATCACATAAAATAGACACCCCTGCCCCCTGTGCTCATGTTATAGGAAAAATAACATTCCCATAGTCCATTTCTTCAAAGACCCACTCCTCCCTCCTTCCCCTCAAAAAGTTAATAATGGAAAAACACCATGACATGTTCACCACGGACGACTATGTCAGTCCATTCAGCTAATTTCAAAAAAAGATGATGCTAATTATTAGAGATAATGAACACTTGCTCTTCAACCACAACCCAAGGGGAATAGTCCAATTGATTAACAGGGATTTCAACCCACCCATTCCATTTCTTCGGCTCCTTTTTTGTAATGGAGGGAAGAATTGGTTTGTAGATAGAGATTTTGAGAGCTAAGTATCTAAGACACTGGAGGGAGCCACCTCATTAAGTTAGGGGCCTGCTTAGGCAGCCTCTGGAAACCAGAGGCAAAGCCAACGGCAGGTAAACTCACTACAGGCATGATTTAATGAAAGTTTGCACTTTCTCCGAGCCTTCTTCTCGAGCCCTAGATTCTCCCCCCAGCTTTTCCTTTGTCTTCCTTTTTAACCCTCATTAGTCGTTTCAAAAATGCAGCATCGAAGCAGTTAAAAATAAATCTCAGGTTTGCAGCGCAGGAAGAATTGCATCATGGCCGCAACCAAGACTCCAGAGACAATTTTAGCCTCAAAGTTAAAATATGGTCTCTCTCCCTCCAAGTACACTGACTCTTCGCCGAACACGCTAACCTAACGCATAAGAGTCCTGCAATCCGAGAGAAGCTCCTGGGAATTGGTCCAGAGCCCACAACCAGCAGGAAGATCATCGTGTATGTTGAATAAAATTACCCATCCTAAAGATCCTCAGCGATCTTGAATATTTTATTAAAAACCTTTTTTGTGGTGAAGACCAACTGGGACTTCTTGCTCCTAGGAGTGAGCTGTCAACAGCCGTGGAATTGAAAACCAGACAGTCAAGCTTAATTAGCTCTCCTTCCTACCCCTGCCTCAACCTTACAATCTGCTAGATTCCTTCCTGACCAGGAAGCTTTATAAGTCATAAGACAATGGGATTCCCTTCCCCAAATTTTCAAAGAAGAAAAGCACAAGTGTGAACAGGTGAAGAAGAAAGAAAAAAAAAAAGTAGCAACAGATTTCACAAATCGCTACAAAATATCAGCTAAATGCCATTAATAATATCATCAGAAGGCTCAGAGATGCTGTGTTAGTCTGGGTAAACAAGGGAAACAAGTCCACAGAAATTCATGTATGTGTCAGAGAGAGTGTTATATAAAGGCTCCGTGTACCTTAAGAAAGCATCCAAACCCAGTGCTGTCCAGGCCCATAAGTCCAACATTAGCCCATATGTCTGACCCCGATCCACAAAGTCCTTCTCCATCTCACAAAACACACACAATGACGCCGACTGCAGGAGGAAAGCCGAGTCCGTGAGAATGTAAGCATCTCAGCGCTGACAGGGGTCTCCACACGGCTGCTCCAGCACCCAGGGCTGCATCAGGGTAGGTCCATGGGGCTTCTCCTCAGGGATGTCTTGCAGGAAGTGAGCCTTGCCAGCTGAAGCAGGGAACTGGCTAAGGCAGCTGCACCCTGGCCCGACCATCAGAGAGCAAGAGACCTGAGAAACAGAAAATTGAGGCTCCCCAAGCCATTTAGCTCTCCACCCTTCAACTAATCCCACATGTGTTTATCGGCCAGGTTGGCACAATAAACCTTAACTATCTCAGATGTTTCAGGGGTGGGACTTGGCAAAGGGTTAGTGTCAATCCAGAACCACTTATCCATATAAATAGTTGCTAATGTTTAGCTTTGAAGCCAACACTTTGCTGGACCATCCAGGTGAGGTGACCATTACTAGCTACTCCGTCAGTCAACCCCTACTCAAGGAGGCCCAGGTGTGTCAGAGGAGATCTGTGACCTGCTGGGCTTTCAGTGGCTGGGTTTTTTTAGAAGTACCTGACTAGACCTTCCTTCCAGCATGCTTTTGGGGGGACTTCCACTCCCAGCCTTCTGGTTAACGGATGAGCATATGAACTATTTCCACAAGGCAGAGACTCAGGAGTGACCTTGCATTCCTGAGTTTTATAAGAAAACCTCAATATCAAATATTTCCTCCCTGATAGCCTACTAGACAACTTGTTCTCATTAAAACGCAGGTCCCAAGTCTTGATCCAGAAAATAGGATCACTGAGCGTACAGTGAGTGATCCTAAGGCCCTCCTGATGAACAGTCTGTAGCTCAGTTATAGGTAGTTGTTGCAGCCGCTGTTGTTAGGGGCTATTGAGTTGATTTTCAACTCAGAGCAAGACAGTCTGCAGTTCAAACCCACCGGCTGCTCCAGGGAAGAGAGGTGTAACAAACACTCTGCTTCTGTGGAAACGTGTAGTTGCTATTGTTAGGTGGCCTCAAAATCAGTTCCAGCTTACAGCCAGCCTGTGTCCCACAGTCCTAAACCCTGCCCGGTTCTGCCCCATCCACATCTTCATCGCTATGTTTGAGCCCGTTGTTACAGCCATGTGTCAATCTATCGGGGTGAGGCCCTTCCTCTTTTTCTTTCTTTTTAATCATTTTATTGGGGGCTCATACAACTCTAATCACAACCCAGACATCCATCCGTTGTGTCAAGCACGTTTGTTGCCATCATCATTCTCAAAACATTTGCTTCCTACTTGAGCCCTTAATATCAGCTCCTCGATCTTCCTCTTGTTCATTGACACTCACTTTACCAAGCATGATGTCCTTCTCCAGGGACTGGTCCCTCCCGATAACATGTCCAAAGTCTATCAGTCCGCCTCCCCACCCTCACTTCTAAGGAGTCTTCTGGCTGCATTTCTTCCAAGATAGATTTGCTAGTCTATCTGGCAGTGCATACTACATGTAATATTCTATATGAACACCATACTGTAAATACATCACTCATTTGGACTTTCTTATCTCTTGTCCAGCTTTCGCGTGCACACGAGGCAATTGACAGTATCATGACTTTGGTCAGGTGCACCTTAGCCTTCGAAGTGCCATCCTCACTCTTTAACACTTTCAATAGGTCTTTTGCAGCAGATTTACCCAATGTAGAACGTCATGTGACTTCTTGACTGGGAATTGATAGGGTCCCACGTACAATTAAATCCTTGGCAACATCAAACTTTTCTCCATTTATCATGATTTTGTTTATTAGCCTGGTGGTGAGAATTTTGGTTTTGTGTATGTGAAGATCAAATCCAGACTTAAGTCTGCTCCTCATCGTTGCTTCCAAATCTCTTCCCTTTCAACAAGCAAGATTGTTCCATCTGCATAGTGCAGGTTTTAAGGAGCCTCCCTCCAATCCTGATGCTGTATTTTTCTTCAGATCATCTAGTTTCTAAGAATATTTGCTCAACATACCAGTTGAATAAGTTTGGCTTAAAAAATGCAATCCTGACACATTTTTCTTGATTTTAAATAGTGCAGTATATTCTTTTGTTCCGTTTTGAAGGACTACATGCTAGTCTTTGTACAGGCTCTGCATGAGCAAGCTTGAATTCCCATTCTTCATAGTGTTATCCATAGTTGTGTATGATCCACACAGTCAAGTGCCTTTGCCTCACCAATAGAGCACAAGTAAAAGTCTTTCTGAGAATCTCTGATTTTAGCCAAAGTTCCTCATGCCAAGCAATGAAATCATCATGTCCCTTCTCCTACATGTGCCTTGGATGTCTAGGGTTTCCTGTGTCTGTATTGCTCTGTTTTTGAGTTATCTTCAGCAAAATTTTATTTGTGCATAATATTATCGATATTTTTAGATAATGTCTGCATGCTGTTGGATCCACTTTCTTTGGAATGGGGGAACATAGGGAACTTTTCCAATCAGTTGGCCAGATAGTTGTCTGTAAACGTTTACAGCCTTAGAAACCCTATGGGGCAGTTCTACTTTGTCGTGTAGGATTGGTAGGGTCAAAATAGGCTCAACAGAAATCGTGTTTTCATAGGCTTGTCTAGTCTGTGATCATGAGAGCAATGACAGGCCTTTTGTCAGGCAGAGCAACTGGGGAGGTTCTCAGCTGCAGGCTGACCTGCTGTGCTGCCAGGGCCCTTCTGTTATGGGCAATAGGGAGTAAAATCAAGGGAACAGCATGCAGCCTGCAAAGGCCTCGTTCTTTGCACTTTTAGTGAGTATTAGTCTTTGTTCTGTGGCTTTAATTTTTCCTGTGTTTCTAAGCATGATAACCTCCCTCCTCTAAGTCGGCAAAGTGCAAGAGGTCAAGTGGCCTTTATTTCCCCTCATATTTCAAGTGGACTTTCTATCTATAGCATTATTTGTGTTGGAGCCTCATTTGCAGACACCTCTTCAGTTAGTCTACCCTTTGCAATCATTCTCGCCATGTAACATGTTGCAAATAATTTAATATGAGGCTGGTTTCATTTTTTTTAATGTGTGCATATCCAATTTCCCTTTGGTTTCACACCACACACACATCTGTTATTGCAATGATAACAGATGTTATGCTGAAATTGTAATAACTTGTGAGTTAACTATATTCAAAACTTTATAGTTACACACGTTCCAATAACTTAATCCGCTACCATTATCTCTTCAAATTGATTTAGCCCTGCAGAAGTTGGAGAAAATCAAATATTCATTGTGTTTGCTTTGTGCATATATACAAAAATCACATCGTGATTTATCGCTGCTGGTATTAATCCTGTCTTCTTTGGAAAGATGTGGTAAAAATAATAATAGCATCAACAATCCCGCCTCTCCTTACTCATGAAGATATATTTCATAGGCAATTAAGGATTATTATGCATGCATCTGTGTGCAAGCATTTTTTTTTCTTGGATTCATTCGTAGGCACCCCATAAATCCCATCTGCATTATAGCCAGTTACTGTTTGAATAAATGACCTTTTCTCTTATCTCAAGGGTGCAAACCTACCCCCATTTGGCCATTTTCTCTTTTATTAGGAAAGCATATCTCTTCTCCCAAAGCAAACCTGTTTTTTCTTTTCGAGCTGCTTCATCTTCCTTTCCAAGTGCATGAATGCCAAGACCTGTGCAGAGATACCCGAGTTACAATCAGACATCCTTTAAGCAAGTTCAATGTGGGTCGGGGTAGGGTATATTAAAGTCTTCATCTTCTAATATTTTTGATATAAGTGCAGGGTGGAATGAGCAGTAAATCGACTCAGTTGTTAACGGAAAAGTTAGAGATTGGAGTCCGTTCCCTGGGTCCTTGGAAGAGATGTCTGGCAATCCCCTGCAGAAAGATGACCATGAGAAACTGCAGGGAGCACAGCTCTACTTTGATACACATGGGTGTGTGGGAGTCAGAGTCCACTCGACAGTAACTGGATTTACAGGGCAGAAAACAAGTGAAAAGCAGGACGTGAGACACACCAGGGAGCGCTTGGGTTTCTGTGTGGTAAAGATTGCAGGAAAGAGTGAGATCAGGAAAGCACCGTGGAGGAGAGAGGCCTGACGCTGGGCTTTGGTGAAGGCTTGGGTATTGGCAGGCTGAAAGGCCAGGAAATGGCCAGAGCTCAGATGGGGTCTGAGAAAGCTCGGTGAGAGGGGAAACCAGGCAGGCTGAACAGGGCTCTTGTTTGGCTGCTTCTCAGCCAAGGAGAGAGCCAGGACCTTTTCGATTCCAACTTTTTCTTTTCACTGGCCTCTGCCTGAATGTTAGAGAAACACTGCTCTATTCACATAGAAGTTTCACCAACCTTGCAAGCCAAAAGGCAACCAACTAGGCAGGTCTGCATGGGAGAGAGACTCCTGAGGGAAAGGGCTTTGGATCAAGGAGGCGGGAAGATGCCATTTTGTTCTCCTTCACGGACCCTACTGACTTCAGACAATTATTTCCATTAGGTTTGATTCATTCCCAGGCCCACTTGCTTTATCTACCAAGCACTTTCAAATGACACCTACCCTTCAGCAAGTGCCGCCATGTATAGGAATCCTAAATGAAAAGAAAACTGCTTAAGGTGGGGATGTAACACGGTCGCACATACTAATGGCTTGGGTCTCACTTTCTGTCTAGGGAGAAAATATCACACAGCGAGGTGTCCTGGGGTCAAAGCTCAGCTTAGCTTCCCAGCTGGGCAAGTCATGAGCTTTTTTACATGTTGTGCCTCAGTTTTTTGCATTTTGTTGAGTTTTTTTTAAGAGGAGCAAAACCATTTTGTATAAATAGCATCATATTAGAGAGAGATTTATTTCTAAGAAATGGTTCACGTGACTGTGAGGCTGTCATCCAAAATCTAAAGGTCAAGGAGCAGGTCAGAGACATCTGCAAGTTCATGTCCCAAGATTCTTGGGTCAGGCTTCCAAGAGAACAAAGAGAGGGCTCAGGAGCTCTACCAGAACACTGTTCCTATGTGTATTCTGGAGAGTACACCTTGCGCCAAGGAAACTACCCTTTCAACTGATGGGTTGATTAGCTGAGTTCACATGGTGGAAGGTGAGTATATTACATTATAAAACAGCAACCCATCCAGTGTTTTCCAAACCCCTGACAAGCATCGGCTAGCCAACAGGCGACAGAAAATGGACTGTCGCACTCTAGAAAATCGACATGAGAAAAATACATACCTACCCTACTGGGTCGTTGTAAGAATTGCAAGAGACGAAGTGTGTCAGGTTTTCAGAACCATACAAAGCCTACAGTGTGTATTATCTTTACTACTAGGGCCATGCCCTTTCATTAACACCAGCAGAAGAAGGTTAGAGTTCTTGCAGCCAATTAATGGAAGAAATCTGAGTGTATCTCAACCATCTCTGCCTATCCTCAGGTGAGTTTGCTACTCGGCCATCACTCTGATATTCTGGTTCGGACCTTCTTTGATCTGAGTGAAGTGTCCACAGTTCAATCCTGTTTGGAAGATTTATTTCATTTCATCATCTTTTGAATATTGTTCATTTCTCCAGAAAATAATAGCCCTTTTTCTGTAAATGCACTGCTAGGCCCGGTAGGCACACAATGACTGCTTGGTGAATTGTACTTTGACCTATGCGCGAGTTCCTCTCATGTTACTGCAAATGGTTCGTCATAGCAGTCCCCTCACTCGTTGCAAAATAGTCTCACTTTGGGAATCTGATGGGTTTCATGCAACTCTTAATCAGAACACAATCTACACACTTGAGAAACTTAGGTCTTTAATAAAATATAGGTCTCTAATAAATACAATATTTTAAAATTTAAATAAAATATTCGCTCTTGAATATTTTTTAAACCAGAAAACAGCCAAACACCAGTTAAGTATACGTTTATAATGAAATTGTTTGGGGGATAGTAAGACTGTAAGAGTATTCAGTCTAATTCTAAATTAGGTCGTGTCCCAAAGTCTAGCTTGCTTGCTTGTGCATATAAAAAAGCATAGAAGGAGTACATCCTCTAATTGGACACATTCATCTATGATATTTTGCTTAATCTTCACGACTCCATCAAGTATTACTCATCATCATCAAGGGAAAGGAATAGCAGCACTAAGTAGGAATACCCAGAAAACCCTAATATGAATTTTGTTAATGAGGCAGGAGCTAGGCGAGAGGGCATGTTCATTCATTAAAAAAAGACTAAAGATCACATAATGAATCCATACAGTAATTTGATATGATCTGTGTTTGCATGGAAGAGGGTCAAGGTCTTTCATAGAGGAGACTGGAAACAGTAATCATATTTCACTGTGAAGGCCACCATTTCTTCAAAGTCCAAAAGGGTTAGCAATAAAGAACCAAGGTAGCGCTCTGGTTATTGTCTGGTAGTTCAGTAGCAGCATTCCTCCCTTCTGTGAAAGTTGGGTTTATTGTGCCAGCTAGGTCATTGGGAACATGTGGGCGGAGTTTGGTCAGCTAGCAGCTTGTTTGGAGGAGGACTGAAATAAATGAAGACAGCCGGCGTCCACCGCCCTCTTGCTCCCTGGTGATCAGACCAGCACGTTGCTGCTTTGGCTAGTTCTCTGCCTCAACCTGTGTGCTACACTACCTGTGGGTCAAGCCAACCTATGGATCCAGTCACGAGAGATTGAGACTCCATCGAGACCTGCTTTTCCGTGCTGCTGGTGCATGCATTGCTCGAGCTTAAGCCTGATGGGTCTTGCTGCCATGCTTGAGTTCGAGATCCCATCAGAGCCTGCTTCAATAAGCTCCAGAGCTACTGATGGTTGCTGACCCACCCTGCTGTCTGCTGCCTACGGGCAGACTCTTCCTGCCATGTCTTAGGGGAAAATTCACCCTCTGCTTCCTTGACCTTGGACCAGGCAGCCCATGTGAGTTGAAGGCTTTCTAGTCTATTCAGTGTTCCATGAAAGTTAAGTTGAACTGAGCCCTCTGTACTGCTGTGTGGACTAATTCTCTGTTATCTTCTTTCTCTATATCTAAACCTAGCCTCATATATATGTAATCATACATGTCCTGGTCCTAACATACCTTCCATGGGGTGGGGGTTGACTCCTAGCCAATGTGCCTCATGTACACCCACTATCTGTGTGTCAGTGGAGGCCTGTGTGTTGCTATGATGCTAAGAAGGTTTCCGTGAAGCCTCCAGACTATAAAAATCTAGGGAAAGACCTGGCCTCCTGTGTTAGTCTGGATAGACTAGTAAAAGTAATACAGGAGACTAATAGAGGTATAGCAGAGAGCTTTGTATCAAAGAGTAATTGTATATTAAGAAAACATCCCAGCTCAGTCCAGATCAAGTCCATAAGTTTGATATTAGCCCATATGTCTGATACTAGTCCATAAAGTCCTCTTCAGACTCACACAGCACATGCAATGATGCCGGATGCAGGAAGATCACAGGCCAGTGGGTGAAAAGTCTTGTGCATCAAGTAGTGGTAGAAGCATCTCCAGGGCTCTGGCTGCCATCAGCCTGGCTCCATGTGGCTTGTCAGCAAGAAGGTGAAGCAGAGAGTGGGTGTCCCGCCTCCAGGGAGGAAGATAGGAGTCCCCAGAATCCTCAGGAGAAAGCCATGCCCACACAAAGGCATGATTAGCTATGACCTGATTGACAAGCTAGACTCCACCCCTTCACTCACGTTGACAGGAGATTATTTAACTGCCACACCTCCTACTTCCAAAAACTGGCCAGTGAAAAACCTATGGATCACCACAGTCTGAATCCCAGCTGCCTATGAGGGTGGCAAAGGGTCCAACGGTGTTTCAGTTCACTATGCATAGGGTCATCATGAGCAAGGCCAACTCAGTGGTCGTTAATGACCATAGCATTGTCTTTATTGTCCTAAAAGGACCCTACTGCACCAT
>NW_022103905.1:20345621-20350943 GCF_000313985.2 Echinops telfairi
AGACTTAGGACACTGCTTGCAGCTAATGGTAAATGATTGTCAAGTTACCTCCCTGAGGGCAGTCAGTTGCCAGACTACTGTCTGGTCCCACCAC
This sequence comes from Echinops telfairi, assembly GCF_000313985.2. Classification (NCBI taxonomy): domain Eukaryota; kingdom Metazoa; phylum Chordata; class Mammalia; order Afrosoricida; family Tenrecidae; genus Echinops; species Echinops telfairi. The sequence goes on from NW_022103905.1 coordinate 20,345,716, forward strand.
AAGTAGAGCTCACTCCCTGCTGTTAAGCACAATGGGATACTTCTTTATTGTGCTTGTGGTCATCAGTTTGGTCCCTGTTGGGTGGGTTTCCACCCTAATGATAATGGTTCTATAGTGGTCAAACAGGCTCAGTGACATCCAAAGTTAGGCTGCCATCCTGAATCTAGGGTCTGCCCATCTTGTCACATGTATACCCTCAATCCCTCCTCTTCCCATTGAGTGTATATCACTAGATTGTTCCCCTCCCATCACTGTATTACCTATAGCATAACCCTTTCCTGTGACCTATGTCTTCACCTGTAATTAGGGGGCTTGCATGTCCCCAGGAAATATATAAGCCTTGGTTAGCAATAAATCTCTCTCTCTCTCTCCGCGTGGACCACCAAGTGAGGCTGAGGTGAGCATGCTACCATTAAATGTGTCTGACTCCATTATTTCCATCTCTCTTCTATCTCTCATGCTCTCTATGGTTTTACTATAATCTTTTCTTATTATCACTATACAATTATGCCTACCGAACCCGTGATGATGTGTGAGGGGTGGGTTTCCCTCACACCTCTTCTTCCCTCAGAGTGTAAGTCTAATCCCATTGTGGACCTACCACCAACTTAAACCATTTTTGTTCATTTGGGACAGAAGCCAAGGATGTACCCCCCACCCGGGATCCTGAGTTTGCCATGACCATTGCTGCAGAGCCCTGGCCCTCCTGTACCTGGGGTCAGGCTGCTTAGAAGACTTTTCTCTGCCTGCTTAGAAGACTCATTTACTACAGAATGAAGGGTCTTGAAGTATAACGTCCTCAGGCAGGGGTTCCCTTTACGTGACCTAGTTACATGGCCAGCATTCTCCAGTTCCAGGTGCAGGTTTAGCCCAGGCTTGTAGGCCACCTCGGTTGAGCACTCTCTCCTTCTAAAGTACTTGCCCTGAATCTGTCCCACTGATGGCTTCCCAGTCACACATCATGCGTCTTGAGCTTCTGTCCCTGCTCTTGTTCGGCCTTGGCCTTCTGGCTCTACCGCACACGTATTGTTTGCCTGGTTGGCACTTCCAAACCCCAAACCTAAACAAACCCTGTCTGACCCAAGCAGTTGCGTTTCCATCTCTTGCTCACCATGACACCAGTATTCTCAAAATCGGCATGCACTGGCTGGTCCTCCTGTCTAGCACAGCGGCATATAATGGCGGCACATATCAACATTCCTGGAGGACCTGCCAGCCATGCTTCCAAAGATGAAAAGGTCTACAATCTAGTGGTAGAGATGGAAGAGCATCGGTGGAGAAAATCAGTAACTCTGAAGTGAAACTTTAAAGTATGGTGCTTGCCCAGTGAAGCCAGTCTTGGGGAAATGAGGGACGACTCATAATAATGTGCCTGGAGTGAGACAAGCCACAATGAGAAGTACCTGGGCAGGCGGCACAGGGAGGGGGAAAGGAGTGTTCCAGGCAAATGAGCAGGGAAGGGAACACGTGACATCCCGTGACCTAAACTGAGACGAAAACATAGAAGCTCTCATGTCAGGTGAAGCAGGAAGCAATGAAAGTTTTAAATAGAGGGCTGATGTGATCAATTTATCTTAGAAAGATCTTTCTGACTATATATCATATGGGCCTAAGTTGGAGAGGAGCGATGTTTGGGGGCAGGCATGGTAGTTACACCTTCAGTTCCTAACTGCAAGGTCAGCAGTTTGAAACCACCATTTGCTTCAAGGGAGAAAAATGTGGCTTTCTACTCCTATACAGACTAATCGTCTCAGAAACCCACATGGGCCATTCTACCCTGTCCTCTAGGGTTGCTATGAGTTGGCAATGGGTTTGGTTTTGATAGTGTATTATTGAAGCACCAGGTTTACATTTTTTCTCTAGTGAAAACAAGCTGAGATCTTGCCTTTAGGAGGGAGAGGCACATTTGTGAACCAGGAAACACTCCAACATCCAGGCAGGGTACTTCAGTGTTCCAAATTTCAAGATGAGAGAGAAATTTTAAAAGTTACAAAGAGATTGTTAAACTGAAATTCATCTTGGAACAAGTAGTGCAAACACTCTCCACAAACTTGTGTTTCCAAAATTCATTGCATGAGTTAAAGTCAGTTACACTTTTACTGCTATAGTTACCCAAGGCGCATCTGGAAAACGATGGTTAGACCACGTTGAAGTTTGATTTGGTCTGGAGCTCAATTTGCAACTGGGGTAGTCATTTGAGTCAGACTAATCCTTCAGTGTTAGGGTTCCCTAACACAATCCCCCCTTTTGATCAAAGCACCACTAGGGGGTGCAGATCACCTACCAAGGAGTTACCCATGCTCTGCAAGAATTTAGTATTTCAAGGATGACTGTTGTTTGAGATATTAAGATCCTTGCTGCCAGTTTCATCATTAGAATTATTCCACACGTGTGTAGACAGTCAAAACTACCAAAATACCAGCAGTTAAGAAACAGTCAGAAATTTTCGTCAGCTTCTGCGTACTCTTGTTCCCTTGATATTGAATCAGTTGCCTGGTTATGAGTTTGCACCCATCTGGTCCCTGGGGTATTTACATTTAATTGGCAAAGATCTGGTTGACTGACCTGTCCAGCGAGGTGCTTTAGCTTTCTTGAACGCTGATAAATGAATCTAAGGGTTCGATCCTTCTAGTTATTCTGCACGAAATTAGGTTAGAAGAACTAGCTAAGACACTTTCCAGCAGAGTTTTATAGAAACGTACAGTGGTGCCTTTTCCAATAAACATCATTGGAATAATGAACATAATCTCCTGAAATGAAGGAGGAGGAGGAGCAGGTTTTTGTTCTTCACATGCATCTTTAATTATGAAGAATGCTTCTTAGAGTAAAACGTCAGAAACTGACAAGGTTTCAATCGTTCAGACATTTTTAAGTTCCCATCAGTAGAGACCATGTATCAAAGGATCATAGGACTTCCAGGTTATGTCAGAAGGAGCAGGTTTGTGAGGACCAGAAAGAGTGCTACTGGACTTTAAAAGGACTAGAGAGAGCACTTACGTCCAGGACAAATCTAGGGATTCAGATAGTTGAGCAAGCTGGGGTTTTATTAGGCCATTAGTTCTTTCTCCTGGTCCAGAGGCCTGGGGGTGGGGGTGCCAAGAACAATGCAATCTCTGGCCCTGGGGACGAGCCAACATAATTCTTGACTTACTTATTTAGTACAACGGGTTCCCCAGTCAGTGCAAAGAATTGTTTTGTGTCCCCTGGGTAGGCAGTATGCTTTCTAGGAACGACTTTTCAATGGAAGCGGCACCACACCAATGGAGGACAGGCTTTACCCGACGTGAAGTGTGAAGAGTACTACTAGGGGGGTCTTTCTAACCGCGTGAAGGTGGAAGCTGCATAAAGCCATGACCCAGGACAAGCGCTCAGATATTTCCCAGGGTTCCAGCAAGACCAATAGAACAATTGAAACAGCACATGCTCAGAAGCTTCAGAAAGTTTTCCCCACCAATATTCCTTTAACTTTTCAACCACTTTATCTCTCCCTAGAGAAGTGTTCTCATGCAGAATCTTCATCACAGGGACATGCCAAAGTTTAGTGAGAACAGTTTTAGATCAGGGTCCAACTATCATTTAGTGTTAGGATCTGGTAACTGCCTAACTTTTCCTGTCTCAAAGTCATCGCTGTATCATTGTTTCTCTTTGGGAGGTACCAAAATATTAGTTATGGGGATAGTTCCTGATAAGTTTTTCTATAGACTCCTCTATAAAAACATAAAGGATAGAGAAAAATATCGATTAAGCAAATGGCAATTTAAAGAAGACATGATTGGTGATACTAATTTCTGATAAAATCGACTTTAAGGCAAAAAATAACATAAGAAACAAGGAAGGATATTACATAATGATTAAACAATTCATGCAGCAAGAAGACATAGCCATAATAAACAGCTACACACCCAGTGAAAGAGCCCCAATACATACAATTCACGTTTTAGCTAACTTAAAAAGAGGAATAGTGTGCCAATAGTGCCACACTAGTCAACTGACTGGAAGAGATACATATTTATTTATACCTATTGAAAGAAAGTATGCAGAAAATGTAAAAAATATCAAGATTATCACCTGCAAGTGAATTTTGCTGCCAATCATTCAGCAGTGGTTGCAGCAGTGCATTGACAGGGAGCTGCCAGATATTGAAGCCAAATTCTGAAGAGGTCGTGGAACGAGGGGTATCATTGCTGACATCAAGTAGATCTTGACTCAAAGCAGGGAAAGCCAGGGACAGGGGGTTGGGGGAAGTCATTTGTGTTTATTGATCATGCAAAGGCATTTGACCGTGTGGATCATAACCAACTCTGGATCACATTGACCAGAATGGGAAAGACAGAACACTTCGTTTTACTCATGTGGACCTGGACTTGGAGCAAAAGGCAGTCTTTCACAAAGAACAAAGGAATACTGCAGTGTTTAAACCAAGAATGGTGATGTGCCAGGGTTGTATCCTTTCACCACACTTATTCAATCAGCATTCTGAGCAAGGAGTCAGGAAAGCTGGACTCTGTGAAGAAGAAAGGGGCATCATGATTGGAAGAAGGTTGATTAACAACCTCCCACATGCAGATGATACAACCGTGCTTGGGAAAATAGAGAGGACCTGAGGCACTTGCTGCACAGATCAAGGATTGCAGCCTTCTATACGGATCATAACTCAAGGGAAAGAAAACCCAAATCCCCACAACTGGACCAACAGGTAACATCATGATCAATGAAGAAAAGATGGAAGTTGTCAAGGATTTCATTTTAGTGGATCTACAATCGATGCTTATGGTCGCAGCAGTTAGGAGGTGACACGTTAGATAAATCTGCTGCACAGGATCGGACTTAAGGATTGAAGAGCAAGGATGTCATTTTGAGGACTAAGGTGTGCCTGACCCAAGCCATGGGATTTTGAATTGCCTCGTGTGTTAGTCTGGGGAGACTAGAGAAACAAATGCACAGAAACTCGTATGTACACGAGAGAGAGTTTTATATAAAGGGTATGTGCACATGAAGAAAGCATCCCAACCCAGTGCTGTCCAAGGCCGTAAGTTCAACATTAGCACATGTATCTGACACCAATCTGCAAAGTCCTACAATTGCACAAAACACCCACGATGACGCCGACTGCAGGAGGAAAGCCGAGTCCGTGAATGTGTAAGCATCTCAGCACTGGCAGGGGTCTCCACACGGCTGCTCCAGCACCCAGGGCTGCATCAGGGTAGGTCCATGTGGCTTCTCCTCAG
>NW_022103905.1:20351890-20368461 GCF_000313985.2 Echinops telfairi
AACAGTAAAGTAGAAAAGCAGTAGAAAGACTGTGCATGGCAAGAGGTTGGTCCTTTGAAAGGATGGTTAAAATGTACATGCCCTGGAAATTTTAGCCCAGGAAAAGATGATCCAAATAAGATGACTGAAGCTGAATAGATCAGATCACCACAGAACCAACCGAAATGAAAAGGATGACAACAGGATGCTGTCACTGTACTCCAAGTTTGAAATTCTAGAAGAAATAGACGCATAAATGTAAAAAAACCTGTTGGCAAAAACATCTCCCAGTCAAGAAAGCTTCCCTGAAGAATTCTATCAAATATTAAGAGAAGAGCTAATAGTCACATTACTAAATCTATCCCAAAGGATAAAAAAGATGGAATAATCTGAATCCATCCCATGAAACAGACATCACCTTGATACCAAACTAAGCAAAGGGGTCACACACTCACACACACACAGTATATATATATAATATATATACATATATATTTCTCATGAACATAGGTGCAAAAATTCTCAACAAAGCCCTAGCCAATAGAATCCAACAACATAAATAAATAAATAGCATCATAACCAAGTGAAATCCATACCAGATCTGCAATGATGGTTCAACGTTAGAAAAATAACCATATAATCCACCGCATAAGTAAAATTAAAAAGCATATGATCGTATAAATCAATACAGAAAAGGCATATGACAAACTCCAGCACTGTTTTATTCCTGATGAAAATGGACAGCCAAATAGAAACGCAGGGGACTCCCTCAAAATCAAGAGCGCACACACAACCAGCAACTGACCGAAAGGTGAGTGGTCCGAAACTGAGAGCATTCTCCTTGGGTAGACAAAGGTGCTCTTCCTCGCCACTTCTATTGAATAGTCTACTACAAGGCTAAGTGAGCAAGCAGGCGAGACGGGGCAATGATGCACTGTCATCGAGTTGGTTTTGACTCACACTGACCCAATAGACACAGCAGATCTGTGCCTTGGGTTTCGGAGGCTGTCAGTCTTCCTGGGAGCACAAAGACTCCTCTTCTCATGCAGACCAGTAGCCCAACTCACAGCCCACTTTGCCACCAGGGCTCCTGAAGGGAAATTAGGAGGCAACTAAATGGACTAAAAAGAAATAGAGCTCTATCTCTCTGCAGATAATATGATCCTATCCATGGCAAATTCTAGAGACTCAAATAGAAAACCACTGGAAGCAATAGAAGGATTTAGTAAAGAGGCAGAGTACGAGATAAGTATTCAAAAATTAGTCTAAACGAAAAAGAGAACTCTGAAAAATAAATCAGGAAAATACTACTACTTACAATAGCCTCCCTAAAGATGAAGTGCTTAGAAATAAATCTAAACAGAGCTACAAAAGACCAATACAAAGTAACCTGCAAGATACTACTATCAGAAACCAAAGGAATATGTAAATAGGAAGTTATACTATGTTTGTGGATGGGAAGGCTTAACATTGTGGGAATATCAGCATTACCCACGCACTCTATAGACAGAGTGAGATCTCAATCCAGATTCCGTCATCGTTCTTTCAGTAAGTTGAAATATGAAAATGAAAATGATTCTGGATAAACAAAGCATTAATAAGGGAAAAGAACAAAGTCGAGCGTTTACAAGGCCTGGAAGGAGTGGATGCGTAGAGACAACAATAGATGCAAGGTTACTACGAGGACACCGTGTGGGAAAGGAGGGTGAGGGGAATTGGGGAACAACTAAATGTGGGAGGGGGGAGGAAGTACTAGAATTGATTGTGATGATGTACATACAACTCATATTATTATTAAGAGATCATTTTACTGGGGTCTCTTACAGCTCTTATAACAATCCACACATCACGTCAAGCCTATTTGTACATATGTTGCCATCATTATTTTCTAAACATTTACTTTCTATTTGAGCCCTTGACATCAGCTGCTCTTTTCATCTCCCTCCCCACCTTCCTTACTTACACAATTCTTTTTAAAAGCAGCTTAACTGTGGCAGTATATGATATGTGAATTTTATATCAACAAACTATTTTATGAGGCATAGGGGGAAAGCTACTATATACATACATTCCTGGGTGAGGTCCAGGTACTACGGTAAGGACCAAACCCAGTCCAGAGATACCTACGGCAGCCAACTAAATAGGAGGGGGAAAGAGAGAGAGAGAAAAACGACATGGGTAGAGGGGAGCAGGGCACTAACCCACCCAAGGCAAGGGTATTGTTTATATCTCCACAGGAGAGGAAAAGAGAGACCAGGCTTCAACCCGGTGTGCCAAGACGTGAATACAACATACCGGCATGTCGCAGGGAAACAACAGAGAGGTCTGTGGGGCCAGTCCCAATCTCAGCTGCATGGACACCCCCACCCCGTCCAGAAGAATACGCTTCAGAGGACAGCACTGAAGCTCAGGGAGAGGGGTGAGTCTCATCACAGTACAGAGGAGCAAACAAAGGGGAAAGGAGAATGAGTGGCCCACCAAGCCAGCACATGCTGGCCCACCAAGCCCTGAGGACGATATCCCTGCTCAAAGCAGACAATGCACAGAGAGGACAATAGGGCCGGACCCACCATGAGACACGACATCCCTCACTGACCCATAGCACTACAGAGGACAACATAGGAGACAGTGTGGGATTTGTGCCCGATCTGACCCCACCACACTGGGGCAAAACACTAAGGACATGCAACAGACCAGCAAGGGGAGAAAAGCAAGGAAGTCCCTGGGGAGTACCAAAAACAGACTAGGGGCCAGAGCCAGAGCGTGGCACCCCATCAGACTCGACTGGAAAACACTCCTAGAGGTCAACAAACAGACCTAGAACTATTTACAGGCTTTCCCTTTTTTGGTCATTTGTTGTTGTTGTTGTTATTTTGTTTTGTTTTTCCTTCCTTTGTTGTTTTGTCTGGCTTTGTCTTGTTTCTGCACTTATTATTGTCTCTGTATGTCTATCTAGATAAGACAGGTGGGATAAACAATTCAGAGGAGAAAACTATGGAACCTATGTTCACAGGGGGGTGGACACAAGAAAAGGGGGAGGCTGGAGAAAGGAAAAGGGGTGTCAAGAAACCCAGGGGCAAGGGAACAAGTGATCTAAAATCGATGGAGAGAAGGGCATAGGATGTCTGGTGGGGCTTAACCAAGGGCAATGTAACCAAGAGGAATTACTGAAACCTGGATGAAGGCCAAACATGATAGTGGGATGAGAGTGAAATAAAAGGAAATAGAGGAAAGAAGTAGGAGGCAAAGGACACTTACAGAGATCTAAATGCAGGCATGTACATATGTAAATATATTTATATATAACGATTGGAAAATAGATCTATGTACTTATATTTTTATGTTAACTATTAATGTAGTAGATGAACATTGGGCCTCGACTCGTGTATTCTCTCAATGCTAGAACTTTGTTCTAATAATATGGCGTTCTGTGATGCTCACCTTCCCAACACGATCACTGAGGACAAAATGGGTACATAAGCTAATGTGGTTAAGACAGCTGATGGTGCCTGGCTATCAAAAGATACAGCATCTGGGGTCTTAAAGGCTTGAAGATAAACAAGCGGCCATCTAGCTTAAAAGCAACAAAACCCACATGGAAAAAGCACACCAGCCTGTGTGATCATGAAGGGTCAATGGGATCAGGTATCAAGCATCAAAGACCCAGACCAAAAAAATCCTATCTATGTGAATGAGGGGGAGGGACGGAGTGGAGACCCAAAGCCCATCTCTAGATAATTGTACATTCCCTTACAGAAGGATCACAAGGAAGAGACAAGCCAGTCAGGGTGCAGTATAGCACAAAGGAAACATACAACTTTCCTCTAGTTCTTTAATGCTTCCTCCCCACAACTATCATGACCTTAATTCTACGTTACAAATCTGACTAGACCAGAGCGTGTACACGGCGAGAGATAAGAGCTCACAGCACAGGGAATCCAGGACAGATTGTCTGGAGGGGTGCACGAAAGCGAAGGCTGAACACCCCCACAGGACCGAAAGCAAGCCAGAACAAGATTGGACACCTGGTACCAGGAAGTGAGACCAGCTGTTCCGAGTACAAAGGAAGCCGCAAGAAGTCGACAATTCTCGGAGTGACCAGACTCCATCTGCTAATCGCCTCACATTCCCGTCATTCTTTACCACCCCTCTAAAAACCCACGTCCCCACTGCTGGGCGCAACTTCCCTGGGCTACTTGCTAGCCCATGGAACCTCGTCTGGGAGCTTCTTTTCTAATAAAGGGCTGTTACCGCCTCCTGATTTTTTCTTTCTTTCTTTGTCCTCATGCCTCCATTTGCCTCTCACAGGTAAACCCCTCAGGACCAATAATGAGAATAGAGATACCAAGAGGGGAAGGGGAAGGTGGGGGGAGAACGGGGGACTGATCACAATGATCTACATATAACCCCTTCCCAGGGGGAAGGACAACAGAAAAGTGGGTGTAGGGAGACAGAAGTCGATGTAAGACATGGGGATGAAAAAAGTATCAATTATCAAGAGTTCATGAGGGAAGGAGGAGGGATGGGGGAAATGAGGAGCTGATATCAAGAGCTCAAGTAGAAAGAAAATGTTTTGAAAATGATGATGGCAACCTATGTACAAATGTGCTCGACACAATGGATGTATGTGTGGGTTGTGATAAGAGCTTTAAGAGCCCTCAATAAAATGATTTTTTTAAAACTATTTAAAAAAAGAACAAAGAAGGAGGTCTCATACTTCCTATCTCCTACACAGCCACCTTAGTCAAAATGGCTGTAATTCCCAAACAAGCTAGGTAATCATCACAGGTAAGCCGTGGCTCACCTCTGCATGGTAGGCTACTACACTAGAAAGGAGGGCTGAAGTCACAATGATTCGCTTTTACCAGCCACCCTCCCAATGCGAAGGCTGGGGTCAGGATCCACCTTCCTGAGCTGATTGTTCTTCTACACCAACCGCAGCAAATCCACATTCAGGATGAATTCGGCAATGTCATGTCTTGCGGCTTAAAACAATCAAGTGTACTTCTTTCTCTAATGATCTATTCCTCATGATTCCCCCTAGGGGTGAAAATTCACTTAGGCCTGTGCTTCTTTCGTTACATTGGCAAGGGAGGAGACTGTGGATGGTCTCGCATTGACACTTCAGTATTACAAGATCTTCCACGTCTTGAATCCTCACCTGGTCCCACTTATCCACAGGGGCCAGGAATTTCAGTCCCCCCATGTACATGAAATAGGTGGAATAAAAGGAGAGTCAAATATTTGTGAGCAGCAAAATGACTCCCAAATCTTTAATTCCTGGGAGACCTAGGGAACATCTGGATTGAGATCCGCTATCTCCCAGATAACTCACTTCATCTTTGCTCACCCCTATTGACAAATCAGGGGGGAGATAGAATACAGGAGGGGGTAAGATGAGCTCAGAAACCCAAAGGGGCAGTTTCTGTCCTGTCCTAAAAGGTTGCTACGAGTCGGAATCCACTCAATGGCGGTGCGTGTGTGAATGCAACGTTCCGCTTAGATCAGGAATGGAAACCTCCCTGTCTGTAGCATCTGCCTCTTGTCCGAAATCCCTGCAGAACATGTTTTTCCTCTTTCTCTTGAAATTCTCTCAAGTATTTAAAGATACTTATGATGTCCTCTCAGGTCCTCAGTTTTTACAAATGGAATCAAACAAACTGCCAATCAGTGGTTCAAAAGTTCAAGGATCTGAACATACCACCATTAGTATTAAAAACACATGAACCTGCCACGGAGCGCATGCTGACCCACGGCGACCCCAGGTGTGTCAGACCAGACCCACGTTCCACAAGGCTTCCAGTGGCTGATTGGTCAGAAGTAGATCCTTTCTGAGTAAATGCAAACCCCCATCTTTGGGTTAGTAGACCAGCATATACACTAGTGGGAGCTATGTTGTTACCAAGTTGCCCCCAACCATACAATGGAAGGAAAGTCTGCCGTCTGCCATCCTCACAGTTGTTATATTTTGCCCACTGTTGCAGCCACTGTGTCGACCCCTTTCCTTGAGGGGCTTCCTCTTTTTCGCTGACCCTCAACTGTACCAAAACTTTCTGTCACTGATTAGGTTCTGATTCGTAACAACCCTCAGTAGGGCTTCCTGTAACTCTTTACAGAAGCAGGTAGTCTTGTCTTCCTCCTACGGTGACTGGCAGTGAACTGCCAACCTCGCATTAGTAGTCCGGTATTTACCCAGCAGCACCATACGGTGACCTGTTTGAGGAACATTTCCAGAGGGAGTGAGATGTAATCTTGCCATCAGGAGCACTCGGCTGTGCTTCCGCCAGCGCAAATCCTGGCAGTCCGTGTACTGCCAGAGCTCCCGGGGGAGACAGACCTCAGTCCTTGCCTCCGCGCGAGAGAATTCACATGGAAGCCTGGTTTGTGATCCCAGTGGTTTACAGAGAACAGTGGCAGTTTCAGGTTCTACAGTAAGTGGAGCCCAAGCCTGACAGAGTCCGAGGCAGCCTGGCTGTGCTACATTGTGCAGCAGCCGCTGATGTGAGAGCCCAGAGCAAAACCTCGGGCCTTTTCAGGGGCCCCATTGGCGGCATGGTCGACTATACTGGTCGACCCCATTGGCCAAATCAAATTCACCTGGCTTAGATGGGCCAATCCAGTTGTAAGGCCCCCCTAGGTGTACCACCCCTTCCTGGCCAGAACCTCCAACCTCTGAGCATGCGTAATGGACACCCCAGTCCCTGTGCTAGCTACCAACAGTACTTTCAGTAATCTTAGCTAATACCATAATTCAAAGCATCAGTTCTTCTCCCGTCTTCCTTCTGTGTTACCCAGCTTTGGGTCAGGCCTGGGATATAATGTCCTGGATTAGCCTTGAGGAAAGAGAGAACCAAGCTAAAATGTTGAATCTAACTCCGGAGGCAGGAGGGGAGGACAAACAGCAATGTCCTTTATGAAGCTGAGGACAGCGCACCGAAGAACATGTCTTTTCCATCTTTGACTCCAATTAACTGTGAAATCCTCATTCCTCGGTGCCACTTCACTGCCTTCCTGACCCAGGAAAGAGATTTCTGCAGCTCCCTTCATTGACTATAAAGGGTGGCAGCAATGAAAACACCAGGAAATCTTCATGTCCCTCCAATTCTGCCAGTTGACTCATCTTAGGTTTAGACAAGGTTATTTGAGACTGGAGTCTTAATTCAGACAGAGACTCAGAGAATCTACAAGCAATAAATCTTGCCTTTTCAGAGTTGTTTCTTAATACAACCACTTAACTAAAAAGCCAGGGGAGTTGGCAAACACAACTCTTTCTCTCTGGGATGTGCTTTTGAATTGTGGGTTAATTGCATAACAAGGCAGCCAGGTAACCCCTGCCTGTGGATTTACATACTTGCAGCCATACATCATGTCCCACCTGATACAGACTTTGTAGAAACCGGAATGTTGTACCAGGACTGGAAGGTCAGTCCCATTTGTCAAAGCAGGGACAGTCCCTTTGTCTGAGACAGCCTTATCTGGGCTGTGGAGTTGCTCAAGGACAGCATCTGCCTTCTGATCAGCAGAACCTTGAGGAAGCTGAGCTGTGGGAACGGGGTCTTCTTACTCATTTATCTCTAGCAGCTACTTTTGTCCTGATTAGTAGACCCGAGTCCGCAGGCTGGTAAAAAACAAAGACACCCGTCCTGTGTGAACTGTGCCAACATAAACTTCAGTGGGTTTTGATTGTGCCCATTGTATCAAAAAGTGGGAGCCGGGCAGCGTAGTGAGGTCAGTAACTGGGGTACATCCTCAAGGATGAGAGGGAAGTGGGCTAGTGACCATGAGCAAATCACAGAGGAAAAAGTTGTTTTGGTTTTGGGCAAATATTATGGAAAACTACAATATGGCGAGCGCTGACAGGCACAGGGAACCATAATGGTGCAAAAAGGAAACCTTTCTCCAGCTTTCCTGGAGCCCAAATTGGAATAATTCATTAACCAATCACCATTCTTATAAATACTTATAAATACTCCCTAATACTATACAAGCAAGCTGCTGAAGCACTGGAAGTGCTCACTTGTCTACGCCAGGAAGATTGGAAGGCAGCGTCGGGGCCAACTGTCTGGAAGAGAACCATGTGCGTACCCATTCCAGAGGAAGGTGACCCAACAACATGCTCAAACTAAAGAATGACTTCATTGGTATTGCATGGATGTGAAACGATGCTGCCGATCATTTAACAAGAGTTGTAGCTATGTGTTGACAGGGAGCTGCCAGAGGTTCAGGTTGACGTGGTGGAGGGGATCCCATCGCTGATGTCAGGTGGCTCTGGACTGAAAGCAGAGAACACTAGAAAGCTGTGTACTTGTGCTTTAGTGACCGTGGAAAGGCATTAAGTCGTGTGGATCAATACAAAGTATGGATAACCTTGAGAAGTATGGGAATTTCAGAAGAATTCATTGTGCTCATGTGGAACCTGTACAAGGGTCAAGAGGCAGCTGTGTGAACAGAACAAGGGACTGCTGCGTGGGTTAAAATCTGGAGAGTGTGTGTGTGTGTGTCAGGGTTGTACCCTCAACTCCATCTTGTTTAATATCTACGCTGAGCAAATAATCAGAGAAGCTGGATTATATGAACACGAGTGGGGTAGCGGGATTAGAGGAAGGCTTATTAACAACCTGCGACGTGCCATGCCTTGCTGACTGAAACTGAAGAGGACGTGAAGGGCTTGCTGATGAAGATCAAGAATTGCAGCCTTAAGTCTGGATGACAACTCAATGTAAAGAAGACCCAAATCCTCTCCGTTGGACCAGTAGGAAACACCATCATAAATGGAGGAAATATGGACATTGTCAGGGATTTCGGCTTGCTTGAGTCCACGTCAATGCTCACGGAAGCAGCAACCAAAAGATTAAGCAACGCATTGTTCTGGGTAAACCTTCTGCAGATGCCCTCTCCCAAACATTGAAAAGCAAGGATGTTACTTTCAGGACTAAAGTGCACCTGCTCCAAGCCATGGTATTTCAGTTGCCTCGTGTGCATGTAAAACTCTGACACTGAACAAGGAAGACCGGAGAAGAATCCATCCATGTAAATGGTGGTGCTGGCAAAGACTCCTGAAGAACCATGGATTGCAAGAAGAACACACAGATCCGTCTTGGAAGCAGTACAGCCAGAAGAACGCTGCTTCGAGGCAAGGATGGTGAGACTTCGTCTCGTGCACGTCTGGACGCGCGGTCAGAGGACATCAAGCTTGGTAAAGTCGAGGGTCAGCGACAAGGAGGAAGGAAGGCCATCAGTGAGGTGGACTGACATGAGGCAACAAGGGGCTCACATGAGGACAATGGTGAGGATGGTGTAGGCCCAGGCAATGTTTCCTCTGTCACCATCAATTGGACCTGACTCGATGGAGCTGAACATCAGTAAGTGCAGAGCCTGGGCTAGAACGCCGGCAGAGGACTGTAAACCCTTTTAAAAGGCGTTCAGCTAACACCCTCCCCAGGTAGAATAACCACCCCCTCCTCCCGGTGCTTCCTCCTGGGGCACCCCTTCTCCCAACGACCACGCTACATTTAATGGCTATGTTGCGTCATTCTCAGGAACATGGTTTTATCTTTTCAAGACATTTGTTTAACATATCTGTATTCCAAAAGCAGAATAAAGGGGAAACCCCTCTTGCTGTGCCCAGGCAGCTGTCCACCGCTCTGGCCAGCCTGCCCTCGGCTCCAGACTGCAGCTGGGGAGGGGAGGGGACACAGGAGGAATGAACGGGTGGCGGGACTCCAGGCCACAGCCCTCCCGCCGACAAGGACGGCCAGCCGTGGGTGGGACCCAGGAAGGGATGGGCGGGCACTGGTGGTCACTGGGGTGAGGTGTGGGGGACCCAGCTGGCTTCCGTGCCCTGGAAGGGGGCCCGGCCACTTCTCCTTGAGGACCCTCGTTCAGGGACATTAGAGACAGGTGTTATCTGATCTCGCTTCCAAGGTTCAAGCTACTGTCCTGGAAGGTGTCCCAGGAGGAAACATCGGGCTTTGTTGGATGGGGTGGGTGGGAATGAGAGTGGTCCTAACTTGTTCTCCAGTGATGGGGAGAGTACCCGAAGGGCCAGAAACAGTGGGGCTGGGGGCAGTTGGGGATGCATCGTTCTGGATGCACCTGACCAAAGGTTAGTAAGAAAGTTGAGTTTTTCCTCTTTGCGGGTTTCTGGTTGTATGCAACCTCGTGGCATCGCCTACAACGGGAGGTGGGGGAGGCTCTAGGGGAGCTGATGGCTATTGCTGGTCCCATCATGGAATTCAGTGGTTGCATGAAAGGGCTGTTTCTCTCTGAAAGAAGGAGAAACGTGGACTACTGTAGGTAAGGAGTCACACTCCAGCGCTGGAGGACGTTTAGGGAAACTTCGTTCCACATCAGTAGACAGCAAGCAGAGCCCTGACGGAGAAGAATCAGTTCCTTAGTAGAAGCAGACCACACCCAAGTCGCCTGCCCTGCCCTCAGCTCACGACTCCATTCTGCTGATTCTCCTTGCCAAGGCCAAACCTCAAGAACCCCCAAAGCTGGGGCTACCAGTGAGGAATGCCCTGTTTACATTTCTGCTGTTTACATAGAGAAAACAACATTTCTGTTGCTTTCTCTGAGAACAGATTGGCTTTCAATTTCCAGCGACTCCGGCTTACCAAAACCAAACCGAAGCAGTTGCGATTGTGCTTCCTTGTGTTGCGGAGTAAAACCCGCTCTGTGGCATTTTCTTGGCTGTAGTCATCTGGAAGCAGATGGCCAGATCTTTGTTTTGTGGCCCCACTGGGTGGATTTGAACCGCCAACCTTTAAGTAAGTGAGTGCAAATCACGGGGACTTCCACTTCTAGGTAAGACTGGACATCTCTCAACTCAAGTGATAATTTCTGATCAACCAACACTGGCCATGAGCTCACAGGCTTTCACGTGGTTCCTTTTCCCTCCTTGCTACTCAGCAGTGTTGGAACTATAAGAAATAGGCATGAATGCATGCAATTTTGGAACTAAGGGAAATGTGACTGTCAAGCAGGCCTCCCTTCCAGCCGAGGGGGGACAACGAGGAAAAGCATTGAGGGACTGCTGTCTGCCTTCCATTAGAATGCGGCCTGCCAGCTCTCTCCCTAAAAACAGTTGCCACTCCAGCCAAGTCCTCGCTCTGGCAAAACGGGCTGTTCTCCATCAGGATCCTTTTGAGCTGGCTCTTAAGTTACAGGAATTTTAACTAACTTAGAAAGTTAGCCACTTTGTTCCTCGCAGAAGAAAAGCTTTTAAAGTCAGAGCTTCGGAAACACAGGCAGGTTCAGCTAGTTTGGAAAAACAAGGAAACATTGCCTTTGCTTCAGGCCATTAAAAAAAACCTGTCGAAGCTCCAGGACTTTTAGAACAAATGAAGCCGCCTACTCACCAATGCTCGGGCAGTCCATTTCTTCAGTGGGCTGTGTTCTTCACGCGCGCTTTTCTGCTAATGTTTCATCAGCACTGGACCAAAGAATGATACATGCGATCCTGCACGCGGAAGTAAAGATGCCTTAAAAAACTCATCCTGGTGTTTCAAAGCAGGGCCCACGGTCTAAATCGTTTCTTATTCGTTCTCACCCCCCACATACAAGGCTCCAATGATTCCAGATCAGGCAGTGGGAGTGCCAAGTACATAAATCATTCAGGGTCTGCTCAGCCAGGTCGGAAAGGGTTTCCACGGCATCCCTTCTGAAGCCCTCGTCTTTCTTTGTAGGCTTCTCCTCTTAGCCTTTAATAGAGTCTTTGATTTCCAGATATTTAGCACCAGAAGTTGGGAGATTGTAAAGACAGATCCTGTTTGCAATTGCCAGTATGCTTTCCTCTTGATGCTACCTTTTGGAGTAATTTCGCCTCGTATTTATATCTCCCTTCCGTTTCTGATACAAAGGCTGATGTACCTAAGAAGCCTTGCAGACCCGGGCCTTCTCCATGTGCCCAGGTTTCTGTGCCCACAATTAGCATCGCCAAATAGTATTTAGCTCCCTGCAGGCTTTATCCCCATCCTGCTTCTACCTTACTCAAAAGACATGATTTCACTTTTACCAATAAAAATGGTTTGGAAAAAGATATGCCCCCACTATCATGATCCCAATTCCACCTTACAAATCTGGCTAGACCAGAGGATATGCACTGGTACAGATAGGAACTGGAAACACGGGGAATCCAGGACAGATGACCCCTTCAGGACCAGTGCTGAGAGTGGCGATACAGAGAGGGTGGGGTGGAAACGCAAAACCGATTACAAGGATCTACAGATAACCTCTTCCCTGGGGGACGGACAACAGAAAAGTGGGTGAAGGGAGACGTCGGACAGGGCTAGATATGACAAAATAATAATTTATAAATTATCAAGGGTTCATGAGGAAGAGGGGAGCGGGGAGGGAGGGGAAAAATGAGCTGATACCAGGGGCTTAGGTGGAGAGCAAATGTTTTGAGAATGATGAGGGCAATGAATGTACAAATGTACTTTACACAATTGATGTATGTGTGGATTGTGATGAGTTGTATGAGCCCCTAATAAAGTGATTTTAAAAATAAAAATATGTGCCCATACAGTGTAAGATAAGATAAAATAATAATTTATAAATTATTAAGGGTTCATGAGGGAGGGGGGAACGGGGAAGGAGGAGGAGGGGGAAAAGGAAAATGAGGAGCTGATTCCAGGAACTCAAGCAGAAAGCGAATTTTGAGAATGATGAGGGCAACGAATGTATAAGTGTGCGTTACACAATTGATGTATGTATGGATTGTGATAAGAGTTGTATGAGCCCCAATAAAATGATTCAAGAAAAACAAAAAATATATATATGCCCATACACATATATTCATGTCTTAGTCTTTAAATATTTTAATATATTAGCTAACATTAACAAAAATAAAAATTAGAAAGACTTTTTAAAATCTGTGTAGATATGTTGGGATTTTGCTGCATTCTAATGGGCTTGAGTCCCTGGGTTTCAAAGGTTGATGTGCTCGGCTGTTTACTAAGAGGTTGGAAGGACAAATCTACTCAGGGAGGTGCAAGCGAAAGGCCTGGTGCTCAACTTCTGAAAAGCCAGCCGTTACTACCCCTCTGAAGTACAGTTCTTCTCTGACACACATGGGCCGCCACAAGTTGTGTCCACCTAGTGGCTCCTGGTATGCATTGGCATGTCTGTGTTCTATAAAATGTATCTGTCAAAGTCCTGAATCCAAATAGGAATGGCTGTGAGTCTTATCTTTTATTCAACACTCTTGCATCCCTATTACCTCTTTCCAGTATCATTAACACATGCACAATCTGTCTCACACAGGAATAATCTACTAAATGAATAGAGGAGATTTGAGGAGAACCGATGAAGACGGTAGAGCACTAGAAGACTCGAGCAGTTGCAAGCATACAGTTCTGTAATCTGAAATGAGAACTATTGTAGAACAAGTCATTTTGTATTCGAAGAAATTCTCAAATACAGTCATAGGCATGTCAGTTTTCAGATGCTGGTTCAATATCTCTAAGGAGCTCTGGTAGTGCTGTGGGATAAGTGTTGGGCAGCTAACAGTAAGGCCAGTGGTTCACAACCATCAGCTTCTCCTCAGGCAAAAGATGAGGCTGTCTTCCCCTAAAGACTTACAGTCTCAGAAACCCTACAGGGTCACCAGGGGTCAGAATCAACTAGATGGCAGTGGGTGTTTGTTTTTTTATGTAATCGCTGTAGTCCGATGTTGGCCAAGTGTGGCTTTTGTATGTGGCGCAGTGCTTCCAAGTGGGGCTGCTAACTACAAAGTCCACAATTGGCAACAGCCCGCAGCTCCTCCAGAGAAAGACGTGGCTGTTATTCCCATAAAGAGTTACAATCTCAGAAGCCCACCGGGGTAGTTCTACCCCATCCTATAGGACTGCAATAAGTCAAAATAAATTCAAAGACAGTGAGTTGGATTTTTTTTTGGTCATTTGTTTTAATAACGATCAAAAGTTCCATAAGATGTAAGACTATTGTGCTTTCAAAGCACGCATACAAAATATGAACTCAAGACGCCATTGGAAATCTTACGGGGCACACATCTACTCTGGCATTCTGTAAACTGGGATCAATTCAAGTGTCACCCCTTTGTGCCGCAGGGAGCTAGACACCTGCCAGCCCTTCTTACCAGAGCCAATCTGGGCAGAAACCAGAAGTCCACGGCCATTTGGTTGAGTTATTAGGGACTTGGAACTTCTGTTCCAGAGGGTCTCAGCACCAGCTTGTACCAACCAGCCCGGAGCCCTCAGCAAGTCCCGAGCTCCCTGGGCCTCGGTCTTATATTTGAAAAGTAGGACCATTGAACTGACCTTCGCCAAATCCTTCCTAGTTCTGTTCTTCAATCAGACCCCAAATCTGACTTATCAAAAATTGTAAATCTCACTGCTTCTTTATCAAGCTATTCTCATGTTAATCCTCCATCCCACTTTGCCTAATCCTGTTACAAGTCTTGGGCTCCTCATCCTTAGAGTGGCGATGATGTTCCCTGCCTCCAGGGCTGTTTGTGAGGGTTTTACTAGCAAGCGCTTTGCTGTGCTCAACAGTTACTGCTTTATTCTTAAAGAAGTCCGCTTATTCTCCCCAGCTAGGAAGTGAAAGATTACCATCAAGTCCAAGTTGGAAGTTTTTAAGAAACACTTGATAACCTCTGGTCTCACGCAAGTCTCCTAACAAAACTTAATGACAGAAAGGGAGAAATGTGTGCTTACAGAGAGATTCTAGAAGGTCTCACTCACCTGCAATGCCAGGACATCACAAGCTTTCCACAGGGCAAGCGGGTCTTCCCGTTGCATATAACTAATAATAATTGGTATTCCTGCCATATAGCTCTGGAGCACAGGGGAATTAGAGGAATTCTTTAGTTCACTGGATCCACTGTTTTGCAGAAAGCAGTTTATGAGAGCAAATTCCAGGACTGGAAGTTAAGGGCCCCATAAAGTAAATGGAGAGCTGAGCTTCACATTTCTGTGGATTATTCATGTGTGGGATTAGGAAGCATTAGATTCTAACAGCAAACAAAATCAACAAGTGATCCTGAAAAAGTATCTAAGAGCATTTTTAAAGTTAAAACTGAATAATACAGGCTCTTTGCTGAACTAATGTGATCAATCTAAAGAGCATTGAAAACTGAGAATGAGAGAAAAATGAAAGTTCATTTTGAGTCCCCCAAATTAAAACACAGTGAAATATCATTACCTCAACCAGATTAACTGAGTAGAAAGTCTGAATTGGGAGCTATTCTTTAGCAAAGGTATCTTATTATTCTCAAGAATTTTAAGAGACAAAGTAAGGCTAATGAAGTATGACGGAGGCACTGATTCAAGGAATACATGAATAGTATATTGAAAGTAGTAGACTAAGATTTAAGCAAGTGTCTACATACAAAACTGTGGCGGTTACATAATCTCCTGTCAATTTGTGAAGGGGTGGAATCTAGCCTGTCAATTAGGTCATAGCCGAACATAGGTCTGTGTGGGCATGGCCTTCTCCTGAGGATTCTGGGAACTCCTGCCCCCTCCTCAGAGGTGGGACACACACTCTCTGCTTCATCTTCCTACTGACAAGACATGTGGCGCCCTGGAACTGGAGGAGCCACATGGAGACCCCTGCCAGCACTGAGATGCTTCCACCACCACCGGATCCGCAAGACTTTCCACCCACTGGCCTGTGATCGTCCTGCATTCGGCCTCATTCCATGTGTTGCGTGAAACCAAGAAGGAATTTATAGACTTGTAAAACTATCTGATGCAGCATCATTAAATGAAATAAAAGCTCGCTTAAGCTTGCTGTCATCAGGTCAATTCTGATTTATAGTGACCTCAAAGGACAGGGTAGAACTTCCCCAGTGGGTCTCTGAGACTAACTCTTATGGGAGTAAAAACCCTTGTCTTAGCCCAATTAGTAGAGAATATATGTCTCAAGCACTATACACTTGTAAAAAATTATCTAGATGAGCATAAATGGACAACAGTTTACCAAATGCATGGTTGAGGACTTTAAGGGGCAAAGGGCCTAAATTAGTGGTGATTGAGCGATACGGGTAGAGAAAAAATAGTGATACAAGGTGAAGTTTGGAACCAATCTTCTTGAACGGTTAAGAATCAGCTATAACCCCCTCCCAGGGGGAAGAACAACAGAATAGTGGGTAAAGGGAAACAGAGGATGGTGTAAGATCTGAAAATAATCTCTATAATTTACCAAGGGTTCATGAGGGAGGGCGGGTGGGAGAGGGAGGGGGGAAAATGAGAAGCTGACATCAAGGGCTCAAGTAGAAAGAAAATGCTTTGAGAATGATGATGGCAGCATATGTACAAATGTGCTTGACACAATGGATGAATGTATGGATTGTGATAAGAGATGTAAGAGCCCCCCAAAATTATTTAATTAAAAAGAAGAAGAAAGACAGACAATCCAGCCCTAAATAGCTTCTGAGGTACATTTTATCAAACATTTAAGAACAAAAATATATCAATCACACATAAATTCTTTTTCTACAGAGGAGAATAAAAAATCTTCAAACAAAGTCCAGAATGACTTGTTAATATGACTACCTGGCCTTTTAGTAAAGGAATACTAACCTTCAGGTGCAGCCCTGGGAGCCCTCGCTAGTCTACACCCAG
>NW_022103905.1:20368682-20376628 GCF_000313985.2 Echinops telfairi
CTAACCTTCAGGTGCAGCCCTGGGAGCCCTCGCTAGTCTACACCCAGCCCCACCACACCCCACCCCACCCCCATATTACTTTGTAGGTCTCTGAGACTCTCATTGCTTTCTGGTTTTCAATTTGTTTTCTCTCTGTTGCTCTGACCAGATGATTTGTATTAGGTTCTTTCTTCTGTCTTCTGCTATTGAGCCCATTCAGCGAATTTTTTTAAATGTTGGATAATGTATATTTCATGTCTTAATTTCCATTTGGTTCTTTATATCTTTTATTTCTTTCATGATATTTCCCATCTTTCCACTAACTTCAAAATTGTTTGCCCTGATGCCTTACAGTAAGCTTATAATATCTGCTTTAAAGTTTCTGATAATCCCAAAATCTGTTTAAGGGTAGGTATCATGAGTTGAATATCTTTTCCCTTGAAACCTGAGTGTTCCCGATTCTTTGAGTGGTGAGTAAATTTAGATTCTATTCTGGACATAGTAACTATTTAGCCTGAGACTCTGGGTATGTTTTGAAGTCTAAGGAGAATGTTGGCTTCTGCTTCTTTGTTTTAGGAGACAAACAACTAGGTTCGGTTCCGGTCACTGGTTCCAGTCTACCACCTTCTGTGAGTTAGGGTTGTGATGACAACTCAGTTTTAAAGGTTTTCCATGCTATTTAGATCAGGCCCCATGTGTGCCAGCCTTGCCAACCTATACCTGAGAGATGATCTACTCTGACGCGGGCCTCAAAGCCTGTTTTAGGGTGCTCAGTGTCAGATTCCTGCATGCACAGTTTGAAGGTGGACTCAGGGATTCATACACTACTTTGTGGGACCACTCTCTTTGACATGCCTTCTCGCCACAATCCGCACAACAGCCTCTGGGGGCCTCCCCTCCCAGTCCTCCATGCAGGAAATTCCATCAGTTCAGAAAACTCCTTCAAATTCAGAAAACGCCTTCAATTCCCTGTTCTGCGGAACACTTTTCTCTTCTCACCTGCATCCAGGGTCCGGTGAGGAACCAAAGTGAGAGTTAAAATCCGTGGGGATTTAGTCCACACCCTTGGCGCCACATGCCCTGGGCAGAAAGAGTTCCCCTCTCTCAGCATTTTAAGTGCCTATCCAGCCAGCTCTGTGGTGGCTGCACTGCCAGCTGCAATGCTGTCTGGGAGCAGTCTCCAGGTAGCTGCCTCATGGCAGAGCCTGGGGTTGAGGGGGGCTGGGGGGTGTGTGTATTTACTCTATGAGGGGACTTCAAAAGTTCATTTAAAAATGGAATTTTTCCATGAATTCTTTGAAGCCCACTTGTATCTTTCATAGAACCAGAAAGAACGCTCAAATCTGATTTTTAAAATATCTTTTTATTTACCAAACTGTGTATGTGCAAATGTGTTATGTACCAGGGCATACAATAAAGGAAAACGCCGATGAATTCATCGGTCTTTCCAGGTAACTTCCTTCTTTTCAAGCCCTCAGAATAGTATGCCTGTCTTATCTTTTATTTAAAGAGCATTCTGAGATTATAGGATAACACCTTTAGAAAACTTAGAATTTATCATTCTAGACCTATGTATTTTTTTGATACTCTACAACCTACATATTAAAAAGTATAAATAAATTGGATGCTAAAAAAAAAGATTGTAGCTGTCATCAATCACTGGAAGTTTCCAATTGCTGTGTTTCTCCATTCCTTCCCAGCTTTCATTGATTTAATGTATAAAAACTTTTGAACATATAAAAGTTATTTTGCTACTAAAATATCCTGGTTTATCTACTAACTATGTTGGCTTATTATTAAATGTTGACTATAAATTCCTGCTACTAGCCCTCGAGAGGGACCCGGGCACTGGTCATCCAGGGCCAGTCTTTTATGCAGGAGCCGAGTCCATCTGCAGCCACTGAGCCTCACGCGCAGACTCCGCTCATCTGTCACAGGAGGCTGGTGTCTTGCTCGAGGTTGAACTTGCAGACTAAGACAGAGCGGGAAGAAAGATCAGCGGCAACTCTCTGGATCACAAGGGTCAAATCCCACGTGCATAGAGCTGCGCAGTGAAAGGTGACCCCCGTGTGGGACAACATCTGGGTGGGCTGAGCGTTCATGGCCCACCCTCAAGACGCCTGCTATCCCCCACACCAACACAGAGATGTCTAAGACAGAGGGTCAGAAGTTCTGAAAAGAAAAAGAAAAACAAACAGCAACGTTTATGTTGACAGCCTTTAAAAATCATCCCTCTCGGTCACCAAGAGTGAGCAAACCCATTCCTCGGGGGCTTCCGCTTCACGGGACTGACAGAGCTGTAAACCAACTGCCTACAGTCCTCGGTGAATCGGTCTTTAAAAGATTAATCAGGTGCCTCCTACAGGAACTCCTATGATGGGAAGTTTACAGAAACTCCCCGGCAGTACAAGAGACAAGAAAATTTAAAAGGAAAATGCCAGTCAGGCCGCATTACCAAAAAGTGACAGGAGACGCGGGAGCTGTACTTGACGCCGATGAAGGTCATGGAATTGGATTTCCTTAATGCATTTCGGTTCAGGTCCTTTCCCCGCCGCTGTCTACATGCTGGCTCGTGTGATCCTGAAATGCTCTCCTGTGGATTTAGACTTGAAATACGCCCGGTAGCTCTCGAAAGGACAGGGTCAACTATCTGGGAGGTAAACCGGGCCATGTCCCCTTTGCTGGAAAATAAACAGGTTGACTATCACTCTGCTCACTGGTGTGAAGTATGGACCCAGAGGGAGCATTTATCTTCCCATCGACCTTTAGCCAGGACGAAGCCCTGTTCTCGCCTCGCATCAAAGTCACCTACTTACCCACACATTTCCGTGGGAGCCAGAGCCCTTCACCTGATGGGGGAGAAGCGAGCTGACCTTGGAGGGGACTCGCACTGCAGTTAGCATTTCATGAGGC
Source organism: Echinops telfairi (assembly GCF_000313985.2). Classification (NCBI taxonomy): domain Eukaryota; kingdom Metazoa; phylum Chordata; class Mammalia; order Afrosoricida; family Tenrecidae; genus Echinops; species Echinops telfairi. Next base: position 20,371,575 of record NW_022103905.1, read on the forward strand.
CAGAGCTCTGGACACAGACTCATAGCATCAGTTGGGTTGTTCACCGGTAATACATGCTGAGAAGAGACTTTGCTTTGTACCAGCTCCAAGTTAAATCTGGTGTTGGTAAAGCTGACAAATTCTTTTTTTTTTTAATAGCTATGTTTGTAGAGAGCTATTTTTTAATCATCTTCCTATCCTCTGATAATAGAGCCCTGGTGATATGGTGGGGTAAGTGTCAGGCGACTCACTGAAAAGTTCAGCAGTTCAAACCCACCAGCCAACATGAGAGAAAAAGATGGCAGTCTCCTTCCGTCACCTTGGAAACTCAATGGGGTTGTTCTCCTCTGGCCAACTATGTCTAGGAGTCAGAAGCAACTAGACGGGCATGAGGTTTGGGAGTTTCCCCTCCCTATTAAAACATCCTGCTAATTAAGCTAATTCTTCAGCGCTCCTTGCACAAGTACAACCATTTCACCAAATCATGTATGGGCCATTAGACAAGAAACAGCCATGGTCAGAGAAAACCCAGAGCCTGGATGTAGCAAATGCCTTGGTGGTTGCTTGGTCGATCATGGTTACTGAGGGTCAAGTAAGGAGGGCGGAGCTATGACCCTGAAGTGTGTGGATGGGTGGGGGTGGGGACTAGGCCAGGAAATGCTGTAGCTTCGGGTTTGACCCACATTGATCATCTAACAATCCTGTTTGGGGAGGTTTCCTGCACACTGTTTGTTTAGGATTCTGTCTAGTAAACAGAATTTCAAATCCATTAAACATGACTCAGCAAATATCCTGCTCAATTACATAGCAGGAACTGTGCAGCCTCCTGGACACGTATCATAAAAAAGACACGGTACTTGCATTCAGTAAACTTCGCCTTGCAACGTACCATTCAGCAGTTCTATTTCAGATATGCATAGGGTACCATGAGGACAGACAGAAGAAGAATTCAGGAAAATCTTCCCAAAGATTTGAAAAGAGTCTGGAAGAGTGACTACACCAACCAAGGGAAGGTGGATGAAGGGAATTCCCAAGATAGTCAAGCGTTTTTGCACAACTCATGATTGATCACATTAAATTGAACCAACTGCCATCATGTGGATTCCAATTCATAGCCACCCTGTACAGGGTTTCTGAGACTGGAAATCTTTACAAGCCTCATCTTTCTTCTTTACAGTTGCTCATGGGTTTGAACAGCTGACCTTGGTGATAGCAGTCCAGTGCCCTACCCACAGCTTCGCCAGGATCCTGCACGTAGGTGGGTTTAGAGTGCACAGAGTATTTGTGGAGGGCGAATGAGGCTGAAAAGGAAGTAAGCGTCAGATCATGATGAGAGGTGGGCTTAATCCGGTTGGTAATAAGTGGATACTATCGAGCCGTTCTAAGCAGAGGAGTAACCCGAGGACGTGCACTTGCCACCCGGGTGCAGTCAGCAGCCGGGAAGGGCATTGGAGAAGTCTGCAGGGAAGGTGACAACAATCCAGGCAGGAGGTGACGATGGCACGCATGAGGGAAAGTCAGGGGGGCTGCAGAGGCAGGGACTTGCAGTACTGAAAGAGGAAGAACTGGCTGTGGGGGTGAGGGACAGGGTCACTTACGATGCAGGTATCTGGGTTGGGAACCTGGTTGGAAGAAAGAATCAATACCTGAGAAACAGAAGAGAGGTCTTTTTATTTTCCCCAGCTTTAAAAAATTATTTTTACATTGCTATTGTGGTATCATTTACTTACAGCAAAATCTAGGTTTACAGTTCACTGAGGTTTGATGAACATATAGAGTCATATATACTCCATCGCGGTGGGAAACTGAAAGATTTCTCTCAAGTCGTCTCCCCCAAATAGATGTTTGACTTAGGACACTGCTTGCAACTAATGGTAAATGATTGTCAAGTTAACCTCCCTGTAGGAAGTCAGTTCCCAGACAACTGTCTGAGCCCACCACAGGTGAAGCCCACTCCCTGCTGTTAAGGACAATGGGCTACTTCTCCCTAAAGGCTTGCAGTCAAGGTTTAGTTCCTATAGTTGGGGTTTACACCCTACTGATAATGGTCTCTATAGTGAGTCAGGGAACAGGTCCCACCGGCTCAATGATATCCACAATTAAGCTCCTTCCCTGAATCTAGGATCTGCCCATCTTGTCACATGTGTACCCCCAATACCTCCCCTTCCTATTACATGGATACCCCTAGATCACCCACCCCCCTCCTATTACTGAATTACCTATAGCACAACCCTTTCCTGTGATGTATGTCTTCACCTTTAATTAGGGGTCTTGCACATCCCCAGAGAATATAAAAGCCTTGGTTAGCAATAAAACTCTCTCTCCACGAGGACCACCAAGTGAGGCTGAGGTGAGCATGCTACCATGAAATGTATCTGACTCCATTATTTCAACCTCTCTTCTACCTCTCATGCTCTCTATGACTTTACTATAATCTTTACTTATTATCGCGTACAATTGCGCCTACCGGATCCGTGATGATGTGTTAGGGGCTGGTCTACCCTGACACATCACTATCAAAGTATCGTATATTCCCATCACCCACAAAGTTTGCGATTATTAGCAAAATCAAACGCAAAAACACTAAGTATAATAGAAAATTGTGAGAAGTAGGACCTTAATCAAAATTAAATAACTCAAGATTCCTTTGACATCATTCCCTTCCTATAACCCCAGCAGCCAGCAACTACGAATCTGATTTTTGTCCTTATCTTTTTTCCCCCAGAACTCTGTTTTTTAAATATGATTCAGATCACTTTATTAGGTCACAACCCAGACATCATACATTCCAGTAGCTCTGTCAGATTAAGCAATGTTGTACAGCCTCCACCACAACATCCACATCAGAACATCTTCTTCCTTCTTATACTTCTTGCTATTGCCCTTGATATTAATTAACCCCTATCATCTCCCCTGCCCAACCCCCACCCACCCAAGGAACTCTTATTCTACTAATTGTTTTGCCTTTCCAGAATTTCATGGAAGTGTAATCACATTTGACTTTTTTATCAGATTTTACCCTTTAGAATAGTGCCTTTTTTCCCCATAGAAACCTTTATTATTTTTTATTTCTTAAAAATCATTGTACTGGGGGCTCATATCATTCTTATCACAATCCATTCATACATCGTGTCAAGTACATTTGTACATTTGTTTCCATCATCATTCTCAAAACATTTGCTTTCTACTTGAGCCCTTGATATCAGCTCCCCACTCCCCCTTTCCCTCCCCACATCCCCTCCCTCATAAACTCTTGATAATTTATAAATTATTATTATTTTGTCATATCTTACACTGTCCGACGTCTCCCTTCACCCACTTTTCTGCTGTCCATCACCCAGGGAGGAGGTTATATGGAGATCCTTGTAACTGGTTCCCCCTTTATACCTCAACCTCCCTCCACCCTCCCAGTATCACCACTCTCACCACTGGTCCTGAAGGGATCATCTGTCCTGGATTCCCTGTGTTTCAAGTTCCTATCTGTACCAGTGTACACCCTCTGGTCTAGCTGGATTTGTGAGGTAGAATTGGGATCATGATAGTGGGGGGAGGAAGCATTTAAGAACTAGAGGAAAGTTGTATGTTTCATCACTGCTACCCTGCACCCTGACTGGCTGCTCTCCTCCCCACCACCCTTCTATAACAGGATGTCCAGTTGCCTTACAATGGGCTTTGGAATTATCTCACTTTTTGTGGCTAAAAATACCTTCATGGTGAGGCCACTCATGGATAAAATTCAATCTTTCCAAAAAGGTTCCAAAATGGATTTTCTGTTTCAGTTGAGAAGAGATTAAAGTCTGCCCTTGGTTTGTAAGCAATGGATAGCAAGTCGTCTTTTTTTTTCCCCAAAACCATTTCAATGGGAGTTTATACGGTTACCATATCATTCCATAGCTCAAGCAGTATTGCACAATTGCTACCACAATCCACTTCAAAACATACTCCTCTTTCCTGAACTCCTTGGCATGTGTTCCCTTTTAGCCACTACCCCTCCCCCCACCCCCACCCCAAACCCTTCTCCTACTTGCTGGGCCTATATATAGGTTCATCAATCCTGGGGTTCATATATTGAAAAACATTTTAAAAATTCAAAAGGATGACCCCCCCACCCATGACATAACACATCAAGATAAACCCCAATATGAAAAAATAGAAAATATTGAAAACCAGGTCAGGTCTAATGTGAATCAGATGGGCGATCAACTGACAAGGTTTTAACCATTCAAGTCAGGTTTATCATTTTGATCTTCTATACTCACCTCTCCAATGCACTCCATTTAGTAACCCCTTTCCTCCCATCCCTCGATTATGGCTAGAGGGAGATCACCAGAGGCATAATTATATCCTAGGTAAATCCCCCAATGTATCTTGGGCTCCTCCTGTCGCATAGCCTTCTGCAGACCGAGTCTCACTACTTAGGCACTGGTACTATTCCCACCTTCATCTTCAGAATATATGATTTACCATCCTTCAGTGACTGATGTTGGGGTGCTGCTTCCATGTGGACGTAGTGGACATCTCACTACCAGGTCTTCTTGATGGGGCGAGGGCCTCTATGTGGTAGAACAAGTCTTCACAGTCTGCTCCCGTTTCTGGACAAAACTGTGTTTTGAATGCTGTGATCAGAGCCTATTCCCAATAAACGGGATGGCTTCATGGCTATTGACCAAAGTTCCTTCAGGATTGTTAGAAGAGGCTGGGAGGTCAATGCTTGCCTGTCTCAAAAGCAAAGGCTGGCACAGATGTGAGGAGCTTCCCTTCTCACTCTAGAATAACAAAAGCAGACGGATCGGCAGGGCAGCAGGAGAGCCATCTGTGGCTAGACGGAAGCTTCTCTTTAAGGGCAGTGTTGTGTCCAGAGCACCGAAGGGCTCTGTAGCTTCCCAGACAGACCTCTTGGAATGCACTGGCACTCACATGGGGACAGGAGCGGAGAGCTATCCACACTGGGAAATATGTGAGAGGCTGCCTCCTGCCACAGGTCTTCAGCAGGTGACTTTAAGGTGTGTGTGTGTGTGTGTGTGTGTGTGTTTCCGTCAACTATTCCATACCAGATCATGCCATGTGACAAGAAT
>NW_022103905.1:20377678-20379912 GCF_000313985.2 Echinops telfairi
AAGAGAGCACTTTGTTTTTCAGAACAGTAACTATCGATCTAAATAAGTAAATGAGAAAAGGCAAACATCATATAGCCCCATCACTGGGAACCCCCAAATAAGGAAGCGCAATCAAATCGGGGGGGCGGGTAAAATATAGAAAAGGATGCAAATTGGGACCAAGGCACAACTAACCAGAAATTTAGGAGCAGCGTCTTAAGAGTCGGCAGGCCCAAGATGATAGGGAACACCCGCATCTCCCTCATTTGCAGACACACTGCGACTGCGTTAGGACGGTCAGGGAAGGGCACTGGGCGGCCCTGGCCTCACGTGAGACGGAAGAGACCTGGGGCGAGACTGCGGACAGCTCTCATTTGTAGCCACCAGGCCAGGGGAAGAGAAAGCTTGAGACAGGAAGCTTGCACGGATAAAGACAACCCACCTACGCCCAGTTCTATGCATCTTCTGAGAGCTATTCATATGCTAAACCATCTGCTCTACACTCCCCAAGCCGATCTGGCTCCCTCCCCAGGTAATTGAATCACAAGACTCCCCTTGCGCCCAGCTGCTGGCAGCTAATGGGCAGAAACAAGGGAAGAGCTTCATCCGAGTACTTATTGGATCATTCGGCTTGACTCCTCTGGAGGCAGCCTCTATTGTAGGACCCTTTCCTTCTGGAATGGGATTGATAACTCTTCCCTCTCTCATTTCTTTTGGGTTTGAAGGTAGTTAGCAATTCTGCTTCCAGGAAGATTGGCATTTTCTGCCACTGACTTGATTCCAACTAATAGTGACTCTATAGAACCGAGTAGAACTGCCCCATAGGCTAGACAAGAGCAGAGCGCCACATCGCTGCTCCCACGGCGAGACTGAGGGGGTCACTGCCAACCGTGCCGTTAGCAGCTGAGCACTTAACCATTGCACCACTAGGAATCCTAAGAAACCCTATGGGGCAGTTTGACTCTGTCATGTGGGGTCACTATGAGTCAGAACTGATTCCGCAGCATAGAACAATAAGAATAAGTCTGAACCCGGCCTCTTCTGCTACAAATTGTTCCTCTGTTGTTTCTGTCCGTCCGTCTGTCAAACCCTCCTATAATGACACCCACAAGTGCATCGTCTTGGAGGCCCAAATGGGGCAGACATTCCCTGAGGAGTAAATGCTCACCCACGTCTCACAGGAGAAGTGGGAAAGAGCACAGGATGGAGGGGAGCACCTATCTCGTCTGCATTACAGACCCCGGGAGCTGAAAGAGAACCACTCACATGGGTTACAGTGAAGCAGGGATGAAAGATCATTCCAGGAAATGCACTGATCATAGAGTGTCCAACGCCATGCCAAAGGGCATCTGCCTGTGAACAGAATCCAAAACAATATAACCTTGTATGTATGCTGTTACCTTTTCCTTAAAAAAAAACAAACCAACACCACCTGGTTGGAAATAAACCTACATAATGCTTTAATGCCACTCCGTGGGACAGTCAGTTTATAAAAGACAATGACTTCCCTTCAAAGTCTGGCTCCCAGACAAGCCTCATTTTGGCAGACGCTAAGATGGCACAGGAAAACACCGTGATCCACTATATTCAACTGTCCTCTTGTTCCTTACCTTCTCCACTGGACAGCTGAACTTTCATGAGAGAACCCTGACTCTCCACTTGGCAGGCTCCCTAGACAGGCACAGCACGGCCTTTGGGCTGTGGGGAAGACCTTCGATGGGAGACTGTGGGCATGAAGAAGGCACACAGCCCAGGAGACAGGGGATTCTCGGTAGAATGTTGACTGTCTTCTATACCAGCTCATGGCGGAGCCCTGGCTAACCGCGATTTTATGGAGTTCTCGGGCTGATCTGTTGTGTGCTTCCTCCGTTCTTTCCATGCCAAGAATTTCTGGACTTTCAAATGTCATCAATATCCTTTAAAATACATGGATTGTTGAGAAGGCAAATTGTCCACATGATCAGCACTCCGGAATTGAATTGATGGAATATCCTATCTCCTTGGTGAAAATATTGTTTTGTTTTTCCAAATAAATAAATGGCCGTCTGCATTCCATTACCTTAGGCAAATCTGCAGAATCAGGGCCCTTACATCACTCCCACCACTAATTAGCACCATCCTTCTCCTTGGGATGCCGGACCACCAGTTCAGTGCGGCTCCCACAGAACCTGGAAGCCAAGGCTCCCGTCTGTAATGTGTCCGCGGCTCCCTCGCTGCCGAGTGGGCTGCCACACGCTAATGAGCCTGTCTCTCAG
>NW_022103905.1:20381241-20385920 GCF_000313985.2 Echinops telfairi
GTTTGGGTGGCTTCAAGCATGACTCAGAGCCATTGAGTCAAGGCTGGCTCATAAGTGATACCCTGTGGAGCTCCAAGACTGACTGCTTACAGGAGTGGCAAGGCAGCCTTTCACGGACTGTTCGAGGTTTTCGACTGCCGACTCTGCAAATCCCAGCCCACGATTAAGAGCCCAGCCCACGATTAACCACTACGCCTCCAGGGCTCCCGACTTGAAGCACACACACTGTCAGGTTCTTCACAGAAGATGTAAAAGGCCAATTCAAGTAGAAAAACTAATATTTATTTAAAATAAGAGAATTTGCCACAAGGGTAAGAAATAGGCAAATAGAAAACATCACAGAGGGCAGAAAAATAATTTTTCTTACTAATTGCCCAATGTGCTTTCTAACCCTGTTTGCTGACATTTTTCTATACTCTCTGGTCACCTTTGCAGATAACAGTGATTTTGTAATATTTTCTGTTAAAGATTAGAAAGACAAAGCAATCTTTTAAAAACTTACATTTTAAGATCACTTTAGAGTTACAAAAGGTTTGCAAAAAGGGTGTAGAAAGTCACCCAGCTTCCTCTAATGTTGACATCTTACACAATCAGCCAAACTAAGAAATTGGAACTAATATAGTACTATAACCTAAACCGTAGGCTTTTTCATTGCACCGTATACATGTGAAATTTGGACACCAAATCAGGAAAACTGAAGAGCCGAGACATTTGAATGACGGTGTTGGCGAGCCTCTTGAAAGTACCCAGCACTGTCAGAAGCAGCAGCAAATACGTCTTGGCAGAACAGCCAGAATCCTTCATACAACCAAGGATGGCAAGACTTCAGCTCATGTGTTTCGGACTTGCTATCAGGAGGGGCCAGGTCTTGGAAAGGACTCTGCTTGGTAAAGTAAGAGAAAGGGCAGAGAAGTCGAGAGAGACGGTCAGAGAGATGGGTGGATACAGCGGCTGCAGCGGTGGGCTCAAACACTCCGCCTTTGTGAAGTTAGAGTGGCGCAGCTTTTGCTCTGTTGTACACAGCATCACTCACGGTCCGATTTCATGGCACCTAACAATAACCCAAAGTAGGCTTTTTCTGGATTTCACTGATTTTGCCACTAAGCTCCCTTCCCTACTCCAGAACCCTAGGTTACTTTTAGGGCGTCACATCTACCTAGTCTCCTCCACGCTGTGACACTTCATCAGGCTTTCTCTGCTTCTCATACCCTTGACCCTTTTGAAGGTCAATTACATTGCAAAGTGTTTCTCAATGTGGGTTTGATGGTGTCTTCTCATGATTAAATTGAGGTGGTTTTATTTTTGTCAAGAATATCACAGAGGTGCCATGCCTTCAGTAACATATGAAAGTTACATGTTAATTTGTCTCGTTAGTGGGAATGTTCGCCTTGATTGCTTAAGTCCAGTAAGGTGTATAATGCCCACTAAAGTTTCTAGTGTCTTCTTTGTAATGAACTGATATTTAGAGGAGAGATTTTGAGATTTTGCAAATACCCCGGTTCTCCTTAAATTTATACCAACTAATGTCATGTTACATCAATGGCTCTTGCTCACAGACGCTATGAATGTAGCATGCTCGGGTAATTGTCTATTACCTTCAGTCTGAGGATCCCTTGTGGTGCAGCGGTTGAAGGATGTGGCTACTAACCAAAAGGTTAGTGGTTTGAAACCACCAGCGGGTCTGCTAGAGAAAGATGAAGCAGCCTCCTTCCCCAACGAGTTACACCTTGGAAACCGCAAGGGAAAGTTCTACTCTGTCCTATACGGTTTCTACGAGATGAAATGGAGTCAACAACAGTGGGTTTTTATTCTTTCTACATTTATTAATTGTGAGTGTTTGCTACAGACATTGTTCTTTCCCTTGTCTTTTTTTTTTCTCCAACTGTTTCTTATAGAATATAAGAAGCAAATAGACTCACAGTGACTATTGGCTATAGTCCTTGGGTTATAAGCCTAACTTAGGAGACGTGGCGGTGCTGTGGGTTAAGTGCTCAGTTACTAAGGAAAAGCAATTCAAACCCATTAGCCACACTGCAGGAGAAATATGTGGCAGACAGCTTCCATGAATATCTCCAGCCCTGGAGACCCCAGAGAGCAGTTCTACTCGGTTGTGCGAGGGGCTGTGAGTTGGAATTGACACTCCAGCAGTGGGCTTATTCTAACTTGTTTTGTGGCTCAAACTGTTCCGGCTTTGACCCCTGAAAGTTTGTTCACACTGCTTCTTTGTCCTAGACATCTGCCCTTTCTTTTCTAGCACTTTCTGACACAAGATACACCAGGCTGATTTCAAATCAACTGCTTCTCCAACAAACCCTGCTTTATTTCACTGGAGAACTGGGCCGAGAAATCACGAGGTTGGTGCTGGCTGCTAGGACATTACTGCTATGGGGCCCTCCCAGTGGGCAGCGGGAGAAAGCATCTTTGTGAGCACAGAACTTTGCATCTATTTCCATTCTATCTATCGATCTACCTATCGATCTATCCACCCATCCACCCATCCATGTGCCTGTATGGACATTTGTTTAAAAATGAAGAATTCCTCTACCAGCTTTGTGACCCCAATCCAGCACACAGGGTCCATTCTCCCCACGGTTTTTAATTCTGGGTAACTGTGTTCTCTGACAGAGAGAAACCTGGCTCCCCTCACCTGCAATACAAGTATACTTGCTTAGTTGTGGAAAGCGTGGGTACACATAGGAGTCCTTGGATACTGAAAGGTGGGTGGTTCGAATCCACCCAGAGGTACCGCAGAAGAAATGCCTGGTAACCTACTTCCAAAGGTCCTTGGGAGCACATGAGGTGTCCATAAGCGGGTGTCATCTCTATAGCAACCAGGTTGGCCTGGAGACACTGCAGGTTATCATAACATGAGAGGTACCACTGGCCTCTAGTGGGAAGAGACAGCAATGCTGGAAAACATCCCAAGACAGCCCCCCAACCCTCACCCACTACAGATAATTATCTGGACCCCAATATTAGTGGTTCTAAGGGTGAGAATGGCTAAGTTACACGAATCATCTATTATTAGATTATTTTATCAGTCTGTAGCCTAGCTTGGGCTTCTCCTGTCTCCTTGTTAATACAGTGAACCCTCGTTTATCGTGGTTAATCGGTTCTAGACCCTACCGTGATAAATGAAATTCCGCGAAGTAGGATTCCTTATTTGTAAATAAAATATTTTTGCAGTTAGAGCATAGAGGACATGAAAAAACACCCTTTAGTCACCATTACACTCATATTACCCAATTTATTAAACGAAAAAGGGAAAATGCAGTAAAACATTTTGGATGTTACAATTATCATTTATTATTTATTATATTATGAAGTACAACGGATGGAGCGAACGGAAGACTCATTCAAGTCGAAATGGCGTGCAACCTCCACGATTTTCTTGCCATCTTTGATCATATCCAAAAGTTTTACCTTTTCCTGGATGGTGAGCATCTTCCTCTGGCGCTTATTTTTATTGTCAGAAGGCTTAGAAGAAGCAGCTCGTTTAGGAGCCATCATAGGGCTTAGATAAAATTTCTTAAAAATCGCAAATAATTACAGTACACTGTACAAAAGCAAAAATGCATCTGATACGTAGCTCCGATACATAGCGATGCATGTACAGTATGAGCCAATCAGTGGCAGTAATGACAGAGCATGCACTGTTACGCAAAAACCGCGATAGAGTGAAGCCGCAGAAGTCGAAGCGCGAAGTGGCGAGGGTTCACTGTATTCCAGAAACTTACCTCCCGTAAAGTCCCTGCTATGTGTAGTAGAGTGCTGTGGATTTGGACAAAGGCACACAAGCTTATACCCACCACCACCATTGTATACAGAACAATTTCATCACCTCCAAATCCCCTTAGGTTGATGAATTATAGCCAACACTGCTCCTACCTCTAGCCCCTGGCAACCACTGTTTTGTTTTTCATTCCATAATTGCAACAGTTCCAAAAGATCATGTAAGTATACACATAAGCTTTATAACTTCTGGATCTGATTTTTGTATTTAGCCAGATGGATTTAAGATCTATTTGCCTGAGCCATGAATCAGCAGGGTTTCTGTTTTGTTTGTTTGACTTTTTCCTATTGCTGAGTGGTATCTTACTGCATATACATACCCCACAGTTTGTTTATCCATCTACCAGTTGAAGGACATCTGTGTTCCCCCAGACTTTGATTGCTATGAACTGCTATAAACATCTGAGAATAGATTTTAGTGTTCCCATATTTTTTCTTTCGCAGGGGGAAATATCTTGGAGTTAGGCTGTTCGGATGTAAGTGTATGCTCAATGTTATAGGAATGACCAACCCCCTCTTCCAAGTAGCGATGCCATTTTATTCTATTCCCACCTGCCATGTCTAAGAGCTCTAGCTGCTCCACCAGCACTTGATATTGGCCCTTTGCTTTTATTGGAGCCATTGTAAGAGGTTGTGGCTTCAGTTTACACCAGGGAAGAACGGAAGCATTTGCACTGTGATGTTGGTAATGAACATGGAAAGTACCCCGGACTGCCAGAAGAACACACAAATCTGCCTAGGGAGAAGTACTACAGAGTGCGCGGTGGGGAGTCTTCATCTCATATAATGCCATGTAAGACATCTCATCTCATATGATGCCAGGTAAAACATCTCATCTCATATGATACCATGTAAAACATCTCATCTCATATGATGCCAGGTAAAAC
>NW_022103905.1:20386020-20395270 GCF_000313985.2 Echinops telfairi
TCTCATCTCATATGATGCCAGGTAAAACGTCTCATCTCATATGATGCCAGGTAAAACGTCTCATCTCATATGATGCCATGTAAGACATCTCATCTCATATGATGCCAGGTAAAACATCTCATCTCATATGATGCCAGCCAAAAGAGAGATGAACCAACACAGTAGATAGACCAATGGCCCCCAGCAGCACAGCAACGATGGTGAGGAGGCACAGGGGCTGGTAGGGTTCCGTCCTACTGGGCATGGGTCTGCCATGAGCCGGAGCCTACTCAAAGGCACACACAATGCTTGATAAGGTTGCGTCCCCTTTCACGTGTTCTCAGGCATGTTTGCCTTTCACAGAGCTTACTTCTTAGTATCCATAGTTTGGAAAATATTTTTGCTGCTTCACAGCTCAAGACTGGTAATGTCTTATAAATTGTTAAGATGGTTGTCACATTTGGGAAATCAAGTTTCTTTCCTATATGAGCTGTAAGATTTCTGTGCCTTTCATGTTCTCTCTGGAGCAGCTAATCAAATAATTTTTGAGTTGATGGCATTATTAAGCATTTTACCATCAATGTCCTCTTTGCAGGGATGTATTGTGAATTCTATTATTTTTGGCGATGTCTGTATTTCACATCAAATAAGTCCAAAATTTCAATCTTTTCCCAAGGTGTTTATGACTCACCCCACTTCATTAATTGGAATAGCAAGCAACTTAAAAGCCTACTCGGTATTTCTCTTCACAGTGTAGCTCTCTTTCTTACAGGGTTGGTATTTTTAGTAGAATATGAAATTTTTGTTACACATCTGACATTAAGAAAAGAATAAATGTTTTTAAGGTTCAATCACTCATTTTATTGCATCATGCCATAGTCTATAAATCTTCTGGATGTCCTCCCAGTTCTGGAACCAAAACATAAGAGAACAAAAGAAGGTATTCTATACACTAGGCATTGGGCTGCTAACCACAAAGTCAGGGGTTCAAACCCACTAGCCGCTCTACTTAAGAAAGATGAGGATTTCTGACCCAATACGAGTTAGTCTCAGAAATCATACATAGGGTTATTGTGAGCTGGAACTGCTCTTGTCTGTCAGTTTGTCGTACTGAGGTGGCTTGTATGAAGCTGTGATGCTGGAAGCTATGTGATTGGTATTTCAAATGCAGGCAGGGTCACCCAAAGTGAACATGCTTCAGTGGACCTTTGAGACTAGAGCAGACAATATAGAAGGATTGGGGGCCCCACGTCAGAGGGAGGAGCCACTGAAAACCTTATGCATTGCTTTGAGACATTGTCAGATACTGCAGGCCTAATAAATGGAAGCAGAACACGGTCGGAGATAGTACCAGATGCTGGACCCCTTGCATAAAAATCATTATCCTAGGCATTCGTGAGCTGAAATGGATTGGTATTGGCCATTTTGAATAAGAAAAATCATATAACTTACTATGCCAGGAATAACAGGACCAAATGTCAAAAAGGGAATACAATACAGTCTGTGATAGGATTATAACTCTCTGCCTTCAAGGAAATCCAATCATTACAATTATTTTTCAAATTTATGCACCAACCACAAAAGCTAGTGATGAAGAAATTGAAGAATTTCTTCAACAACTTCTGTTGGAAATTGATCAAACATGCGGTCAAGATGCGTTGATAATTATTGGTGATTGAAATGCTAACGTTGGAAACAAAGAGGAACAAACCGCAGTTGGAACATACAGACTTGGTGGTAGAAACTAAGATGGCGATCACGTAATCGAATTTTGCAAAACCAGTGACTTGTTCATAGCAAATATGTTTTTCAACAACACATGGACTTCTCAAAATGGAATAATACACAGAAATCAAATTGACCACATCTGAGGGAAGAGGAGATGTAGCAGCTCTATGTGAGCATCTAAAGCCAGGCCAGGGGCTGACGGTTGAACAGACCATCAATTGCTGATATGTAAGGTCAGAAGAAAGCCGAGGAAATTAAAACTAGTACAAGAAAGCCAAAATGCGACCTCGAGTGTATCTCACCTGAATGTTGAGACCAGCTCAAGAACATATTGGACACACTGAACACGGAGGACCTGGTGAGCTACGGGAGGACATCAAGGCCATCAAGCATGACGAAAGCAAAAAAACATTCAAAAGATAGGGAGGAAAGAAAGAAATCCGCATGGGTGTCAAAAGAGACTCTGAAACTTGCTCTTAATTGGAGAGTAGCCTAAGCAAATGGAAGAAAAGAAATCAGAGAGGCAAATAGAAATTTTCAAAGGGCAGTTCAAGAATATAAAGCCAAAGACTGTAATGAAACGTGTGAATGCCTAAAGTTGCAAAACCAAAGGGGAAGAGCACACTCAGCATATCTTAACCTGAAAGAACTCAAGAAAAAGATTCCATTCTTGAACTGCAGTATTGAAAGACGCCATGAGTATAGTACTGAATGATGCCGGAGGCATGAGAAGGAGATGGAAAGCATGCAGTTACTGTACAAAAGGACTCGTTGACATCCCACCATTTCAGGAGGTAGCACATGAGCAAGAACCAACGGTGCTGAAATAAGTTCCAACTGCACTGAAAGCATGAGCCAAAAACAAGGCTCCGGGAATTGATAGACTACCAATTTAAATGTTTCAACAAGCTGATGAAGCCAGGGAAGCACTCACTTGTCTATGCCAGAAAATGTGGAAGAGCACTATCTATATTTGTCCCCGTTCCAAAGAAAGGTGACCCAACAGAATGTTCAAGCCATAGAAGATTATTACTGAGATCACATCCAAGTAAAATTGTACTGAAGATCACCCAAAAACAGTTGTAGCAGTACATTAGCATAGAGCTGCCTGAAGTTCAGGCCAGACCCAGAAGAGGACATGGGAAAAGGGATATCATTGCTGGTATCATATGGATCTTGGCTGAAAGCAGAGAATACCAGAAAAAATGTTTACTTGTATTTTATTGACTATGCCTAGACATTTAGTTGTGTGGATCATAACAAGCTATGGATAGTTTTGATAAAAATGGAAATTCCAGAATAAGTCATTGTGCTCCTGAGGAATTTGAACATGAACCAGAGGCAGTTGTGCAAACAGAACAAGGAAATACTACAGGGATTAAAATCAGGAAAAGTGTGTGTCGAGGTTGTATCCTCTCACCATACTTAATCACTTTGCACGGTGAGCAAATAAACAGAGAAGCTTGCTTACATGAAGAAGAACGGGCCATCGGGACTGGAGGAAGGCTGTTAATACCTGTGATATGCAGACGACGTAATCTTGCTGGCTGAAAGTGAGGAGGACTGGAAGCACTTGCCGACAGAGACCAAGGACCGCAGCCTTCGGTACGGATGAGAACTCAATGCAAAGAAGACCAAATAGGTAACATGATGATAAGCGGAGACAAGGTTGAAGTTGTGAAGGATTGTGTCTATCCTGCATCCACAATCAGTGCACATGGAAACAGAAGGCAGGAGACCAAAAGAGGAGTGGCATTAGGTAAAGTGGCTGCACAAGGCCTCGTTAGGGTATTGAAAAGCAAGGACATAAATCTGAGGACTAAGGTGTGCCTGACCTGCACTGTGGTATTTTTCCGTGCCTCGTCTGCATGGGAAAGTTGGACACTGTATAAAGAAGACCGCAGAAAATCAATGCCTTTGCACGGTGGTGCTGGAGAAGACTAGTGAAGGTACCATGGACTGCGACAAGGATAAACAGACCTGTCTTGGAAGAAGTAAGGCCCGAGTGCTCCTTAGAGGCCAGGATGATGAAATTCATCTTACATCCTTTGGACGTGGAAGGACGTCATGTTTGGTAAAGTAGAAGGGCTGTAACAAAAAAGGCCCTGTGCGACATGGATTAGCATTGTGGCAGCGCCCAGGGACTCAAGCATGGGGACACCTGGGAGGGGGTTTCCTTCTGCGGTGTGTAGGGTCACGATGGGTCAGAACCCAAGCAATGGCGCCTAACAACGTGACTTGGAATGGCTCAGTGAGGATGGCTGGTTTTGTTTGTGCATCAGGAATCCATAACTGCTTATTTGCCTTGTAGCGATGTTCCAAATCATCTTGTCAAATTCCAGCCACCCTGCCATAATCCCAATCAACTTCCCTGTAGCTGAATGCCCCAAACGCTGGTGGCCACTCTGTGCCGTGTGGCACAGAGAAACGTGACAGAAAAAGCGTGGACAGAAAAGAGATTGTGGGCTGAGCTCATTCTGGTTAAAATAGCTTGCTTACCAAAGTTTACAAATACACGTGAATGCATTATACATTGATAGCTCCTCCCCCAGTCGTGACGGACACTGTGGAATGAAGGGCCCTGAAAACTCATACTTTCGGAGCTTTGAAGTAGTCCCCTTCCGCCCAAACAACAGAGATGGCCACACAAAATCCAAGTTCTCAGGGAGGATGTGTTTGAGGCAGACACAAATCTGCATCTGAAGGTGTCTTGGAAGATGGTCACAGCAGGGCTATTATGACCAAGATCGTGCCCAGCCCTTCCAGCACAGAGTCCTGAAATGAAGTCCCCACACCACCTGTCGCAGGCAGCTCACCCTTCCTTAAAGTCACCAGATGTCAGCCACCCCGTTCTAGCTCCCAGCTGCCTCTGGAGCGCCTAAGCAGCACTCTCCAGAAAACTCTGAAACTTTCTCCGGCCCTTTACTTTCCACTGAAGTGGGGACTTGAATAGGAGCCTGAAAGAAGATGGAGTGCATTAAAAACGTCATCCTCCCGAGGACCACGATGGAAAGACAATTTCCACTGCCAGGAAAGAACAGAACAAGAAACAAACAAACCCAAAGAAAAGTCCAGCCTGTGATGGCAACGCTTGCTTTTCCAAGGAATAAAACACAGTCGAGAACTTCTGACAAGACTGTCACAAACGCGTGCTCTGAAAGTTAACTGTAATAATAATAAGAGACAACAAATCAAGCTCTGAATTAATCCAGTGCCTTTCATCTCCACATATCAAAAGTTGCCAGTGTCCCTGATCACGACGGGTCTGCAAAACACGTCAGTGGCAGGCACTGTCGCTGCTCAGTGACAGATGAAAGAACAGAGAAACTAAGACCCGTTTGCTCAGTGAAGCAACCGAGGACCTGGGAGAGGCAGTGAGCCTGTCTGTCTCCTTTCTCCTTATTGCTCACATCCCCAGGGCAGCTGACAAGCACTTTCTGGGAGGGATTCGGATTAAAGGAGTCCGAAGCACAAGCAAAGGTCCCCGGGTGGTGCGGCAAAACTAGTTTGTGCACCGTTACTAACCAAAGGGCTGCCGGTGGACAGCCCCTATTTCTGTAAGATCACAGTCATTGGCAATCTTGTCCCCACAGCTCTGCTCTGGAAACCAGGAGTCCGAGTCAGCTTTCCATCATATATATAAGTCGATATGCAGTTTATGTGTTTATATGTGTGTACTTTTTTAACAGGAGCAACGCAGAGCAGCCCTAGAAGGCATGGAGCCTCTGTTCTCCAGGGACCTGAGGATATCTAGCCAAATAGCACTAGGTCTAGGGCCTCAGTCAGCAAGGTGTGGATTACGAGCCAGCAGTTCATTGAAACCTGAAGAATGTGCACTGAACGAGAATCAGCCCCCGCAGAGTCTATTTTGGTGGGTTTCACCATCTATAAGGTGGCTTCAAAAAACTCATGGAAAAAATGGAATGAAGAGATGATGGATTTTTCCCTGAGTTTTTTTTAACCCATCTATCTCATAAGGGTTCAAAAAGGAGGAAAAAAGGAAAGATACTGTATCAGTCTGGGTACTTTAGAGAAACAAATCCATAGAAACTCATGTATAAGAGAGAGTTTTATATAAAGGTTAAGTGCTCATCAAGAAAACATCCCAATCAGTGCTAACCAAGCCCACAAGTCCAACATTAACCCATTTTCTCATATGTCCAACACCAATCCACAAAGTCCTCCTCCATCTCACAAAACACACACTATGACGTTGACTGCAGGAGGAAAGCCAAATCAGTGAAAGTGTAAGCATCTCAGCGCTGGCAGGGGTCTCCACATGGCTGCTCCAGCACCCAGGGCTGCATCAGGGTAGGTCCATGTGGCTTCTCCTTGGGGGTGTCTTTCAGGAAGGGAGCCTTGTCAGCTGAAGCAGGGAACTGGCTAAGGCAGCTGCACCCTGGTGCGACCACCACAAAGCAAGAGACCCGAGAACTTGAAAGGCGAGGCTCAAAGAGCGATTTATCCCTCCGCCCTTCAATTAACCCCATGTGTGTTTATCGGCCAGGTTGGCACAATAAACTAACTACCTCAGATATAGACATGTTCTTCATCCCAACCAAACTGAGATGTCCTTAGTGTCCCTAAACCCATGGGCCTCTGCACCCCTGTCTGCACTCTAGCTTCTCTCCTGCATGTCCTCCGGCACAAGGCCATCGCAGTACCACTGACTTTGTTAGAGGAAGCCTCTCCCTGCCACCCGTGTGCTCGCAGCTCATGCTCACACCCACAGACCTCATAGTACCCATGCACGATGCACTTTTCCTTTCTTTTTGCACCTCCAAAATTCAGTACAGATTTCCACCCGGCTCCCTGCCCCTGCTGCACGGATTGCATACATATTTGTCTTCCTTACCCACATCTAAGACCCTTGTCTCGGGGAATGGGTCACATGTATCGACAGCGTCAAGCGCACATGAAACTTCTGTCAATTTGTTTCATCTGCCACTGTCCAGCTGCTGTTTGCCGGGCACCCCATTAAGCATATACTTGCTTAGGATTCAAATGGTCCATATACTCGGCTGCTAATCATAAAGTTGGTGGTCCGAGTCTCCCCCCCTGGAAGAAAGGCTGGCCAATCTACAGCCAAAAAATCAGCCACTAAGAGCCCTGGCGCCCAGTTCTACTCAAACGTGCACATGGGTCATCCTAAGTCAGGGTCAACCCAGTGGTAGCTGGTTAGTTTTTTCCATTTCAGAGCCTTCTCATGGTTATCATTTTAAATGTTGTTGTCCTCCCATCCCCCTGGATTTCCTATTTCTGGAAGCCCTGTTAGACAGATGTGGAGTCACTCGGTCGAGCCTCCATTTCTCTTAATGTTTCTTTCATCATTTCCTCTTTTATCTCTGCACAATATTTTGGATGAACTGCCAATGGTTATCTCCGAATTTAGCGAGGTTCCCCTAGATATACACATTCCACAGTTGACCTTGTCTCCCGAAGATACCTTGACTCCCGTATCTATGGTTTTCATTTCTAGTGCCTACTCCATTCAATTTCAAGTCATGATCTAAATCTTGAACAGGTGTACACCTGTTCTAGATTTCTACCTGGCTTCTTTTGTTTCAAAATAGCTGGCTCTTTTCAGATGGTCTTCTTTATTTTCTATCTTTAAGAATCTTAAACGTACTCCTTTGAAGGCATTTTCAGATTTCTCTATTACTTGCATTTCAAAAGGGAATGGCTTCTACGGATTACTTGGCTGTCTTTATTGGCTTTAGTACTTCATGTGCTATGGAAATGTCAGTAGCAAGTTCAGTTGGAGAGGCAATAGCCTTTGAGCCTCTACTACCTTTCTCTCCTCTCTGTGTCTTTCTGACACCCCCCCACACACACACACACACCTCCTGCTTTCTCTGTCCTCTCAACCCTCCCCAGGCTCAGACCTTACAGAAAGGGCCCAGGGTAATCATGGGAATATCATGGATGTAGCCATCAGGCCCACAGGAAACTAGCTAAGGTCTGGGTGGTGTGACGTCCTCGGTTCCCTCCTCACCCTGGTCTTCGGCTCTGCCTCCGGCCATGCCTGCCAGCAGTGAGTGAAGTTCGGCCAGCCTCCTTTGAAGGACTGGGGAGAGCAGCTCCTTTGACCACCTTTGAGGTCAGCCCTCAGTCAGGAGTTCCAGGCTGTTGGTCATCACACAACAGCCATATTTCAAGTTCCCTCCAAGTACTGGAGCTCAGCACACCGATGGCTTCTGTCACCACCTACCCCTGTGTGCTCCTGTTCTGTTTCTGGCACAGCGAGGTGGGTATCTGATTGTTGGCATTAGACTGTGTCTGAATCATATCTGTAATTCCTAATCTGCCACTGCACTGTGTTTGAAAGCAATGTGTCTCCAGCATCACCTGCAGTCCTGGTCTGGGCATGTTCAACACCTCCATTGGCACACGGCTGCCCAGGATAGTTCCCTACCACCTAGAGGCTCAACTCTGCACAAAGGCCGGGGCCCATGAGAGGCAGGCCTGGGACACGTGCACAGTCCTGCGCATGAGCTAGCAGGGTCTGCAAGCAGGCGCACCCCCCCCTGCCTGTGCACCTCAGCATGGAGTTAGCCCCAGACCTCCACCCACATCCTGAGATGCAGCTCTGCCTAGCTCATGCATACGCCATGTGTGCCCACCTGCTCATGTCCCAGCCTGACCTTATTCCTCATGTCCCCGGCACCAGCATCTGCCCAAGCCCTCAAACTAAAGGCCCGAGCCTGACATGACACCTCACTGTTGACTGACCCTCAGCTGGTGGCAGCGGTCACTGGGCAGCCCCTGTTCTCTCCTACAGTGCTAACTCAATACCCCCGCTGATGCCCCCCCTCTGGACCTCAGTGCATGTGGAGCCAGGACCTTCTCCTGAGCTTCACCCCCTCCGGAGACCTGCAGCCAGAGTCTCAGCCTATAGGGCAAATCGGGCTCTGCCATGCCCACTGATGCCATGCCCACCATGCTTATCACATGATGCCCATCCTGTACAGAATGAAGCCCACATGCCTCAGATGGGCCCCCAGGCCCCACTTTGTCATCCTCCCTGGTCACCTCCACCATCCACACCTCCAGCCCTGGTCTCCCCGAATGCCCTCCTTTGGGCCACCAGCTGTCACCTCTGCCGGCAGCACTTCACCCCTTGCCCACCCACTTCCAGGATCGACACCTCAGGCTGGACAAAGCCTTCCACTGAGACACCTTCTAGAGTTCAGGGCAGGCCGGGTGCTGGCGTCTTTTCCTTCAGGGATGGTCTCCCGGAACTCAACACTGACGCTCAAGGCCAAATCGGAGTGCTTTCTCACAGCCCTCCTCCAGCACACAGCACAGCACACAGCACAGCCCACTCTCAGGGCCCTCTTCCAGCACACAGCACAGCACACTGCACAGCCCACTCTCAGGGCCCTCCTCCAGCACACAGCACAGCACACTCTCAGGGCCCTCCTCCAGCACACAGCACAGCACACTCTCAGGGCCCTCTTCCAGCACACAGCACAGCACACTGCACAGCCCACTCTCAGGGCCCTCCTCCAGCATACAGCACAGCCCACTCTCAGGGCCCTCC
>NW_022103905.1:20396552-20402975 GCF_000313985.2 Echinops telfairi
CACGGCCCTCCTCCTGCACACTGCACAGCACACACATCCAGAACGTTCCGGGGGACTGAAAGCAGGGATCCCCGTGCCCCTTCCTCCTCTAGCCCAACCCCAATTGGGATGGTCATTGAACTTTTAGGTAACTCACTGGCAACTGGCAACAGGTGCAAAAGAAAACAAGCAATATCTCACCCAACAGGGGCTTCTAGGGTTCAATTCTATTTCTCAGCGGGAGCGATCAGACGCCTGGGCATACCTAAGAGGCAGTTTGACAGGGGGCCACCGGCTGGAGCCGGCAGGAAGGCTTCAGTGAAAGAATTAGGAGAAGCAGCCCTCCGCACTAGCCCCCCACAGGAGAGAGACTGCAGTGCTGACACAGGCATTCAGTTCCTACCAGGAGCATGTGGGAACGCGCCTCTACGGGACTCAGCGAGTCACAGAAAGAAGTCGGTCAGGAGCAAGTCTGCCCTTCTCTCAGGCTGCGTCTCCAGCACACATACACACACCTCCCATGTTCATGGCCCTACGCTGCCCACCCCCCAAGACCACTATTCTTCATACCCTACATCCATAGACACATACACACAGAGACTGCACCTCCCCCACAGACTCACACTCACACCCCAACACTTCAAACACGTCCCCCTGTACACTCTGCACACACAGCTCACACATCCACATATCTCACACATAATCCACACACACACCCTATTTCATTCATGTACCCCAGGTGTGCTCCTCACGTACACACTCCATCCCCACCCCATGCACACAGCATTTCTGCACCGCCCACAGGTACACACCGGGAGGATTTGGGTCCAACGTTTGGACTGACCAGTCCGGAACAAGCTGTTGAGCTCTCTTTCCTGCTAATCCCCCAAAGTCAAGGGAAATATGTTCAAACAATATATCTGATAAAGGTGTAGTGTCCCGAATATGTAAACAATACTTATAAATGGACAGTGAAAACTTTCTTTCACAAGTGTAATATACCTAACAGACATTTCTTCAAAAAAGATATACAAATGGCCGACGAACGTATGAAAAGGTGCTGAGCACCACTAGTTATTATGGAAAACCTGATAAAACTACAGTGAGATACAGCTTGATACCCACAAGGATGGCTGGAATATAAAAGGCAGATAAGTATCGGTGAGGATGTGGAGAAGTAGGACTTGATACACTGTTGGTAATTAAATGGTGCAGCCGCCTTGGAAAGGACCATGTCGGGTTCTCTACAAGTTCAACACGAGTTACCATGGGACCCAGGAATCCAACTCCTACAAACATGCCAAACAGAACTGACCCTATCTGGTCACACAAATACCTCTGCCCAAATATTAATTAAAGATTCGTTCAAAATCCAACCCAACTGTCCATCAACCGATGAATAAACAAACAAAAAAATGGAGTATCGTTACAATGGAAGACTTCTCAGCTGTAATGAAACAGAAATGCCAATGGATGCAAGCTACGAGGTGGATGAGGCTTGAAAACATGATGCTAAGCGAAAGAATTCAGACACAAAAAGCCACTCAGTATAGGACTCCATTTAGGGGCAAATCTATGTGATTAGGGAATGAGGTCAAGGGGGCGGGGGAGGGGAAGGGAATGGGAAGTTACTGTTCATGGTTAAAGACTTTCCTTCTGGAGCAGTAAAAATGCTCAAAACATAAAATCTATAAATAAACCCCCCAAAAACAAGCACACTCAATTGTACACTTTGAGTGGGTGGATTGTATGATCTGGGAAAATACATATATATTAACTTTTTAGAAATAAACAGCCTCCAGCCACCCCAAATTTTGCACTTACTCACTGCCTTCCAGTCAGTGCCAGGTCACGGCGACCCCAGAGGACAGAACTGCCCCTGTAAGTTCTGAGACGGTAGCTCTTTACAGAAGTAGAAAGCCCCACCTTCTCCAGAAGGACAGCTGGTGGTTTTGAACTGCTGACCTGGTGGATGGCAGCTCAACACACAACCACTACACCTCCAGGCTCCGCCCCTCCCAAATCTTAAGAACCACAGTCACTGAAAATTGAAATATGCAGAAAGAGAGAACAAAGGTCAGAGGCCATCTCTCATGATGCTGTCACGTTGGGAACATTTTGATAGATTCCTCCTACAACCCTGGGGATGTCAAGGGTTACCGGTTGGGCTGTGAATCACAAGGTCAGCAGTTCGAAGCCACCCGCCGCTCCTCAGGAGAAAGATGAGGCTTTGTGCTCTGCAGAAACCTCCCCAGGCAGTTCTAGTGTGTCTGATAGAATCATAATCCACTCGATGGCGGTGAGAACTCCTTTCAATGGATAGTTTTATGTTTGGGACTACATGCAGACTCTATTTTATCTTGATCATTTCTTGCCTGGATGCTGAAGGCCCTGAAAATCAGGTCCACCTTTGGTCTGCATCTCCTAACCTGTCTCTATCAGAAACCCCAGCAGAACCCCGACTTCTCCCAGAGGGTACCCCCTGACTGGAAAGTCTCTCTCTTGCTGGCCTTCACTTGCCCCCCTCTATTATCTCCCCTCCTCAGTGAAACATTTCTCAAACCCTCTGGGCCCTGGCACCCAGAGCCCTCATCTGTTGTTTCTATTGCTACTTCTCATGGGGCCTCCCTTGGCTACTGCATCCGGCACCTGCTCTTAACCTGAGTGACCCAGACACATTTTCAGAAAGGAACACTGAACCTCCTCCAGTGTCCAGTCTTCTTGCTGACTGGCCTTAGCCCTTTAAGTCAGTCCGAACTGACTCGCTGGCAGTGAGTGTCAGTTTGGAGCCAGATGCCGACATGCTGATTTCCATTGAGGACTTGCTCACGCATAAGCAGGACCTTTGGATCCAAGCTTGGTCCCCCCACCAGCCCCTGAGGTTCCAGGAAAGGGGCTGTATCAGTCAGTCTGAGGGTGCTGGTGGGTCCGTGAGAGCACAAAGACCCAGGTACAGGGCATTGTGCTGAACCCACACGGCTGCTTTTCGCTCCCCACAGAGACGGACTAAATTCTCAGACTGCAGTTCCCAGGAAATGGAGCCCATCTCTGTGGTATCAATGTAAAAACTGAGCTGAGCTATTTGTGATCTAAATCAAAATAGCACTGTGTCTGGCAAACTCATTTTTCTCGGGCCCCAGTAGTTCCCCAAGATACATTGTCTACTGATCAGGGGGAGAGAGAGACAAAGGCAACTGCCAGCAGCCATTGATCACTTGTTTTATGTGCAGAACGAATCCTTAATCACCGTCACTTCAGAAAGGAAGGGGAAATTGAGATGGATTCTCAAGTGCCAAAGGCAGAGCGCTCAGTAATTGTAGCTCTCTCATTAAAACTTTGCGGCATAAGAAGTTAGCCAGCCGGTTGTTCATCTCCACCTCTGTGTCCCGGGGACCATCTTGGCTCATCACAAAGGGGGCCGTTGAAGCGTCCTGGGAATCACGGGGTAATCTCTCCTCTGTGGAAACCAGCAGCCAGCACTCAGACCTGGACTGGAATGTGACCCATCAGCCTAGGCGTGAGAGTCTCCCAGCTGAGCCCAGCTTCACTCTCTGCTCTCTGAGCCTCCGTTTCCCAATTTGTAAGCACCCGCATGCCCTCATTCACCCCCTGCTCTTTCACTCCCACCAGTCCGCCCCACTTCTCATGCTTGTGTTTCCACCAGCCATGGGACTTATTTTTGTATTCATTCACTGTGCAAATAATTATTAGCGGCGAGTCTGTGCCCAGTGAAGCCGTGAGCGGCGCCTGCCCCCTTGGCATTTGGGGGCCCAGAATAAGTACTGCAGTCTTCAGGGGGGAAACAGTGGTGTGCCTGTGGTTCTTGGATGGGAGGAATTGAAAAATTCTCCGACTTCTTGTATAGCAAGCACAGATGCCTGCAGCACATAAACAGATATGCAGACGTTTGAACACTTGGCGTGGGGGTGGTCAGGGAAAAGAGGTCTCTGAGGCCCCTTTTGGTTGCTTTTGAGTCAGCCCCGTGAGTGACAGAACAAAGCATGACTGGGTCTTGAACACACACACACACACACACACTCAATCATTGGCTTCAAGTCCAATACGGAGCGCATTGTAGCGCCTTCCAACCTAGGGACCATACTGGATAACATTCTGTGACCTAGAGCGTTTCTGTTCAAGAATTTTTGGAAACGGCTCACCAGGTCCTTCTTCCTGGTCTTAGTCTGGATGCACCACTGAAGCACATGCCCCATGCATCAACCTGATCGTGCGCCTGCGCCACTCTCCAGTGGCTTGCTCTCGCTCTTCATGTCTCATGCTTCAGAACTCAATCCGTGTCCCTGCTCTAAGAAGCCTTTCTTAGAGGACCCCCCCGCCCCCTTTCCTCCTTGGCCGCCTCTTTGATCCCATATGACCTCTGTTCGGCTGATGTCTGAGCGCCGGCCCATGGCTCTGTTGCCCACACTGGTCTGTAGAGCATGCTCAGATAATGCCAAACACTTGGCGTCCAGCAGGGTTGATGCATGAAGGAGTAGAAGTATGGGTCTTTCTTGGCTCTCCTCCAGGCAGCATCAGAAGGAACTAGAAGCAGCATGAACTGAGACCTTCCTGGGAGCTAGCACACCGAGTCTGTGGCAGGGCCCACCTCACTGCCATATTAACCAAAGTCCTAGAGATCCCAGGGCAGAGAGGATTACCTCTGGGGAATGGCGTTCACAAAGACCCCATGCAGTGAGGCCAGTCTTATGCTACACAGAGCCTGTGGGTTCTTAGCTCCCTGAGAGCATGTACACCTTTGAAACCGGCAAACTTTACCAATCAGGGTCATTCCCTTCCCTCTTTGAAGGGCCAATCCTTCAGCACACATCACTGGTCCAAGTTTTTCCACTGCATCATGCAGCCTTCGCAACTGGGGAAGTCGCCGTCCTTGCGTCCCGAGACTTCAGCCAGGACCTCACCTAATACACTCCTAGGCGTTTAGTCAAGTATTATGAGGCGTCCCTTGGCGGTGAGCAGAGAGTTAACACACTCTGCTGCGAACCAGAGGTTGGTGTTTCAAGTCCACCTCCACGTGCCTCAAGACAGACAGACAGACAGACAGGCAAGCAAGGTGGAGATCTACTTCTGAAACCTCAGCCGCTCTTCCCCTGGGAGGCGCTCTTTATCTCCCTCTGCCAGAGTCCATGACGATGAGCAAACCATCCGAGGGGACCTTTGAAAATCACCTTTTGGAAATCCAGGGTTGCTGGTGCTCTCTGGGAGGTAGAGGGATGGGGTTGGGGTGTCGCTCCTGAACCTTCCTCCCTTTCCAGAACCAACATCCCAAACCAACAGTCCAGCAGGCCTTCTAGTTAACCTCCCAGAGAGACTTGCAAAACATCGCCAAGATGTTGTGAACCTTTGTTTGCCCAGGTCTCTTGAGGGAGCGGGTTCCAGGGCTTGCTTAGCCCTGCCTCCATCCCTAGGGCCCAGCACGGTGCCTACACACACAGTAGGTGTGTGTGCCCAATGCTCCCACACCTGTGTGACCCAGTCCCATTCCAGTGCCCTAATAAATCCAAGTATCCTACGCTCCACCCCCCAGTCAATTTTAACCAACTGATTCAACCTCGAAGCTCAAGCTACCCTCCTAATTCCTTGACCCTTTCGCATTTCCCATAAGACCTGAATAAAATTTTAAATGCCTCAGGGATGCTCTGGCTGTATGTTCTAAATGCTAAACGTCTTATTAGTCAAAGAAGTTTGGGTCTGACTCCTTAGAACACAGACCTGCTTAGAGTAGCATCAGCAATACCTGGTGTTTCACCACCTCGCCGTCTCATTAGCAACCTGACGGGGTTATTCAGCACAGAGCTTTGAATGTCGAGACTCCGTTTTCTGACTGCTTGACAAGCCAGGGAGGGGAAATAAAGGCGGCTCCTGGTACATCTGGTTTTCTTTCACGTTAGCTCTGTGATGGGTCCCCTGATTTAAGACCAGGATTCAACTGAGAAACGGAGCCGGTTGCACAGTAAATAACAGGGTGGCATCAAGCTGGAGTGGGCACACTGTGTTAGTCCAGGACCGGGGACTGGGTCCTTATCTACAATCCAGTAAATACTTGCTGGGGTTTCTGGAAGAGGGCATCACGGAGAGAATTAACATTGAAAACGGAAAGAAAGGGGCCTGCAGCTGGGGGGAGGGGGCGCGGGGGGCGGGGGGCATGGAGCATTTGTCCTTGTTGGGGAATAAGAGCCAACAGGGGAAGATAGTTCTGTGGACATGTTCAAAACAGGGATAAGGGACCCCCAGCCAGTCCTGGGGCTTGGGGCTCGTCTGGGACATGGGATGTAGTGAACGGTGTGACCCTTTGCTGGGCATACCTACACAGTAGGGGATGCTGGGCCCCTCTAGGGCTTCCTGTATGGGCTCTGATAATTGCTTCCTTTTTGCTTCAAAGAAAAAAGTTATCAGGGAGCAGGGAAGGTTTGGGTTTTCCCGGCC
>NW_022103905.1:20403899-20409276 GCF_000313985.2 Echinops telfairi
GGCCTGCTCTCTATCTGCTCCACTTTCCAGGGAACATCCATCACAGGTGAAAGCAACAAAGGCTAGCATGGGTGGGGTTCCAGTTCTCCCCCAGGATGCACATGGAGCTGCCCCCAGCCAAAGGACAAGAAGTGATTGAAGCTCATTAAGTTGCCCAAGGTCACACAGTTAATGGCAGAGTCAGGATACAAATCCAGACCACTGATTCCAAGCTACCTTGCTTTTTCAAAGTATGCTATATTTATATATAAAGGTATACAAAGGCAAATAAATATTCTATATCTATCATCAGTGTGGTTGACTTATAACCTTGCAGTTCTCTATACCCGTGGGGTTGGAAAGAGCGATGGAGTCCCGATGGGAAGCCTGCTTAGGGCCTAGAGCAAGTTACTAACCGTCTCTGGGGTCCCTTCCCTCCTCTCTAAAGTGAAGGAGGAGTCCTGGTGGACGACAATCAGTGCAACATGGCGAGTCACAGTGGTCAGGAGGCCCTGGGTGAGGGCACATAAGATGCTCTGTGAGACATTTAAAGTGCTCTCCTGCTTCTTGGATGTGGGGACTGGTTTCAGAGAAATGGAGTCCCTGCGTGGAATAAATGGTTAATGCACTCACTGTTGACTGGAAGGTTGGAAGCTCAAGTCCACCCAGGGGGGTACCTCAGAAGAAAGGCCTGGCAATCTAAACCACCCCCACCAAAAAAATTTAGAAGTCATGGAAAACTCATTGGAGCAGAGTTCCCCTGTGACTCCTGGGGCAGCTGTGAGCTGAGGTCAACCAGAAAACAATTCTCCCTTGTCCCTCCCTCCCTGTCTTCTTCAAGCAGCAGCAGGGATGGCTTTGCTGGATAGAGATGGCATCAGATGCCCCACCTACCTCTTGGGGCTCCTTTGGAAGGGGACTGTGGGGCCTGATATGGGGCCCGCAGGAAGATCAGAGCTGAAGACAGTTTCTGTCAGCAAGAAGAGAAAGTGAGGATGCTAGAGCCAAGTTGACATGGGACAAAGGGGTGCACAAGGTAACCAGCGACGTCTTGGGGTCTAATTATCCGGCAGTGAAAGCCCTGGTGACATCTGAGATCCTTGTCAACCCTGAAATCCCCTCTGAGGCCATCCAAGTTGAGTTATCCAGCCAGCCAGCCACGGGAAGCTAAATGCGAGGTGGCTACGGTGGCCTCCAGAGGCCATTTCTGGCACCTGTCCAGTAGCTCTCCATCTGCCAAAGGAGCTGCCAGTTTGGGCCTGCAGCAGAGAGGCCACCGAAGCAAGAAAGACCTGGAGCGTAAAATAGGGTCCCAGGATGCAACCAATTAGACTCCTAACTTCACAGGTGAGAAAGGCGGTGCCGAGAAAGGGACATGGTTAATAAATGTCATGCAGCAAAAAGTGGCAGAGCCGGTGCTGACCCCTACATCCAGCCCCTACTAGGTCTCCTTGCCTCCCCTACACCACCCCTCCCTTGCTCTTGAGGGTGATGCTTAGATGCTACGACAGAGGCCTGTCTCGCTGCAAGCATCTGGAAGATCCCCCAAGAATTGCCCCACAAAGACTCAACACCATCAAGGCCCAACACTTGCAGTGACCCATCCTCAGCCACTCAAGAAAGAGCAGCATGCTCAGTGGTCCAGGCCCTTATGGTCTGTGGTCCTTACACAATCACGTGTCGTGTTAGCCTGGGTACTTTAGAGAAACAAATCTACAGAAACTCATATATAAGAGAGTTTTATATAAGAGTTAAGTGCGCATCAAGAAAACATCCCAACCCAATCCCAACATTAACCCATTAACCCATATGTCTGACACTAGTCCACAAAGTCCTCCTCCGTCTCACAAAACACACGCAATGATGCCGACGGCAACAGGAAAGCCGAGTCAGTAAATGTGTAAGCATCTTACCGCTGGCAGGGGTCTCCACACGGCTGCTCCAGCACCCAGGGCTGCATCATGCGGCTTCTCCTTGGGGATGTCTTGCAGAAAGTGAGTCTTGCCAGCTAAAGCAGGGAACTGGCTGAGGCAGCTACAGCCTGGTCCGACCATCAGAAAGCAAGAGACCCGAGAACTAGAAAGACAGGCTCACTGAGCCATTTATCTCTCCGCCCTTCAATTAACCCCACATGTGTTTATGGGCCAGGTTGGCACAATAAACTAACTACCTCACGTGTCAAGTTGAGGATTGAGAGTGTGGGGTGGAGTCGAGTCTGTCAATCAGATCATAGCCAATGAGGCCTCTGTGTGGCATAGCTTTTTCCTGAGAATTCTGGGAAATGTGGTTTATCCTCCTAGGAGGCAGGAGACACCTCTCTCTGTCTGTTCACTCCCTGTGAGACATCCCTGAGGAGAATCCACATGGACCTACCTTGGTGAGCCCTGAGATGCTTAGAACGCCACTGGATCCAAAGACTTCTACCCGCTGGCCTGTGATCATCCTGCGTTCAGCATCATTGCACGTGTTTTGTCAGTCTGAAGACGACTTTATAGATTGATATAGGACGTATGGGCTCATATCAAACTTATGCGCTTGATTTGGACTGGGCTGGGATGCTTTCTTAATGTACAATTGCTCTTTATATAAAACTCTCTCTTATACACATATGAGTGTCCATGAATTTGTTTCTCTAGTCTAGCCAGACTAACACATGGCCCCACCTTCTCAGTCACTCCTCCGCCCATTCATTCATTCCACGAGGGTTTTAAGCGCCAATTGATGCCAGGTCCTGAGAATAAAATATCCACCCCTTTTTCTGACTTTGCAACGTTCCCAATGTAGTTCGAGAAGCAGCACATAAACAGATAGATTATCATATCATTCCGGGGGGGGGGGTGCACTGAGTTGATTTCAATTCATAAGGACCCTGTGTGGCAGAGCAGAACTGCCCCCATGGAGCTTTCTAGGCTGGATGCTGACAGAAGCTGACCTCCAGGGGGGTGGGTTTGAACCGCCAACGTTTCTGTGAGCAGATGAACACCTAACCATTCGCACTACCAGGGCCCCTTATATCATGTGCTGGATATGGAGAAATGACGTATGGAAGCTAGGCCTTCCAATATGAAGTTGGTGTGGAGAGGGAAGTTCTGGGTAGGAAAGTCTTTCAGGAAGGAGAAGACTTGACTTGAACCTTAATGTGGGCACTGGCCAACATTAACAGGCAAGGAAACCAGAACGCCAGGTGTAGGTAAAGCCTGAGCCTCACATGCTTGGTATCCAGCGTTCTCACCTCTGTACCTCTGGGGACTCACCCGGGATGCAGCGCACAATAAAGTTGCTTGATTGTTAGCTGCAATCAAGTTGGCTCCCACTCAAAGCAGCCGCACGGAAAACGAGAAGGAAACGGTGTCCAGGGCTGGGCTGGCCGCCCAGCACAGCTCCCTGCAAGCCCGGTGCTGCTGCGGCTGCGTTAATCCATCTCGCTGAGGATCTTTCTCTTTTTCAATAACCATTTACTTTGCCAAACGTGATTGCTTCCTCTTCAGAACGTGTCCAAAGCAAGCAATGCGAAGATTCGCTGTCCTTGCTTCCATGCTAGCCATGCTTCCTTCACGACATATGTGTACGCCCAGCGGTCAACGGCATCCTCGACGCTCTTCATCCACATCACAGGGCGAGGCTCCAGTTCTTCTGAGGCGGCCTTTTCTGGCGTCCAGCGGTGGCATGCACCGAAGGCAAATGAAGATGCCCTGGCTCGGGGAGAGACACCTTGGCTTCTGAAGGATTTAAAGAGGTCTTCCGCAGTGGATTCACTCAGTGCACTGACCAGGTTTCCAGTCAACGGCTGCTAGATGAGTGTGTGGGTGGCACAGACGGAGGCTTGAGGAAGTTTTGTCTTGCTGTGACAGATACCAAAGAGGGAAACGGATGGGCATGGCTGGAAGCAAGGCTAGGAGAGCGCGCACAGGCCATGGAGGGAGCTGTACATGGACTGTTCACAAAGACTTGAACTTCGAAATATGGTGTCTCCCCCCACCCCCACCCTATGGCGCCCTCGTGGCCTAATGGTTATGCATTGGGCTGCAATCCAAAGAAGCCGGCAGTTTGAAAGGACCCCCACCCCCTCCTACAGAGAAAAACAGGGCTACTATAACCTGCAAAGGCTTAACGTCTCAGAAACTCACGGGAGCAGTTCTACCCTGCCCTAGAGGGTCACGATGAGTTGGCATCGACTCGGGGTGGTGATTTTGGCTAGGTTGGTTTGGTCCTCTCCCCCGGGGAGTGAGCAGCAGGTGCTGTATGCATGTAGCTTTCAGCCAATTCTAAAAGGAATTCAGGATGCACACCGGGCTGAGGGTAGCTGGGATAAGAACTGAGCCACAGTTGAAGGCTGTAAGTCCGAGAGGACTGTGTCAGATGTATTATTTATCTGGGCCCCACTCATCCCTGTGATGCTTGAGAACATGGCTCCTGTCTCTTTCACTGCTACGTCCTCGGTACAGGCACTCGGTGGGGAAAGAAGGACAGCTATGTGAGAATGGCCTTAAGGGGACAAGACGAAAGGCAGGGCGATGTTGGGAGCCTGTTGGAGTAAACCTGGCTGAGGGGCAGGGAGACAGGGTGCTGGTGTCGAGGGAAAGTGAAGTGTTCGAGGAAAGTTCTGGAGGTAAAATGAATAGGACTTGAGGGCTCACTGACAATGGAAGGTGAGGGTCACTCCTAGCTTTCTGGCGTGGTGGAGGTCGTGGAAGCAAGAGGATCGTGTTTGCAGTCACTGGGGGTTCGTTCTGCAGCGGTTTGCTGAGGGTGAGGGCCTGGGTGAGGCCCAAGGATGAAGCTGAGCAGCAAAGAGGAAAAGTGAAGTTTGAGCTGGAGCGCGGGGTGTGGGTCTCCTGGGAGGGCGGCTGCTGAAAGCAGGGAGTTGGTGAGGCCTCCCAGGGAGAGCGCAGAGGGAGCCAGAGACAGAAGCCGCAGGGAGAACCAGCAGCTACAAAGTACAAGTGTGGACCACGAGAGTAAGGATGCTGACTACAGCCACCGAAGTGGCTGTCTTTGAGATCAAGTATTAGCGTATATTATTTAAGAAATTCTTCTTATTCCTTCTCCTGCACAAAGGAGCATTCATTCATCAGTTAACTCATCCATTCTTTACTGAGCATCTACTGTCTTCCAGGCACTGCTATAAGCATCTGGGCTAAATCAGTACACAAAACAGACCAAGATCAGATCCCTGCCTTAAAAGTGCTCCCTTTCTAGTGACGACAAATGAACAAGTAAAAAATGTAATCCATACATAAATAATTATGGGAGAGCAGGTGATCGCCGCAATGTAAAAATATATGAAAGTAAAGAAAAAAACAAAACTGCCAACTGACAGCGACCCTACACGACAGGGTGGAGTTGTCCCTGTGAGTTTCTGAGACTGTAATTCTTTTGTTTCTTCCAAACCATTTTG
>NW_022103905.1:20410418-20411515 GCF_000313985.2 Echinops telfairi
AGCGATCGTGTTGGGAAGGTGAGCATCATGGAATGCCAGTTTAGTAGAACAAAGTCTGATCAGAGGCTATAATTCTTTATGGGACTAGAAAGCCTCATCGTTCTCCCTCGGAGCAGCTGGTAATTTTGAATTACTGACCTTGCAGGCCAACACATCACCACCATGTGTAAAGAAAGGGCTCCCTCCACGAAAGTAAAGAAAGCTAAGAGGAATTGCTAGTGGGAAGGGTGGGAGCGGTGGGCAAGTTGAAGCTTACACAACTTTCCAGCCAGCCAAAAGTAGGCAGCTAAGGGCCCCCCGAGGTAGGAACATAGCTGATGAGTTTAAGAAAGAGCAAGGAAGCACGAGTGGGTGAGGCCAGCTAGAGCAATACTATCAATAGACCACTCCGTTGTTCACAAGTCTGGAGTTTGTGAAGTCCCTATTAAGTGTCAGGTGGAATCCCTGGGTGGAGCAAATGGTTAATAGGCTTGGTAATTATCCAAAGGTTTGGAGGTCCCAGTCCACCGAGAGGGGCCTCAGAGGAAAGGCCTGGTGATCAGTATCCAACATCAACCCACCACTGACAATCCTGTGGTCCATGGTTCGACTCTGACCCGTGTGGGGCTGCCCTGAGATGCAGTCGCTGGGGGGTTCCGCTCAGCTCAGGGGAACATACAGGTTCCACACATTGAGGAAGGGCTGTAATGATGTCCAGGTCAATAAACCCTTTGCACAGCAACTTCTAGTCCTAACATTGCCCATGGTCATATCTTCCTCCAACAGAACCCCCATCTTCTGTGGGTGCCACACACCAGCTACGGCCCCCTTCATGATGACTGCTCACTGACCCATCACCGACAGTTGGAGGGAAGAGGAAGCCCTGACCACGGAAGGGCCAATCCACCTGAAGAAGGAACAGAACACTTACCTGTCACAAATCCTCCCCACCCCCATGCCTGCCCCCAAGTGCTTGCACCTGAGTGGGGGGCATGGGGGGGGTGCAGAGTTCCTTCAATGATATTCAGACAGGAGCTGGCCCATTAGATGGTCATGAGAAGGATTTCTTCTGAGGTTTTTGAGATTGTAAAGAGGCCAAAGGGGGAAAAAATAATCAA
>NW_022103905.1:20411891-20414050 GCF_000313985.2 Echinops telfairi
TATGAGTTATCATCACCTTCCACAAGGCCACTTGCAGCTACAGAGCCAGGCTCCCTGGCCTGCAAGCCTCACTCTGCCACCTACAAGCTGTGCAATTTACGGCGAATTACTTGACCTCTCTGTGTCTACTAGTCCCATCCTAAAAATTGGACAAAGTACAGTACTTATCTCATAGGACAACGGTTAAAAAGACAACTCAACAACTCAACGCACTGCCCTCGAGCTGACTCTACTGACAGTGACCCTATAGGACGTGGAATCTGCATTTCCACGGCTTTCACTCTTGCTGGGAATGGAAAACCTCATCTTTGTCCCTTGGAGCACCTGGTGGCTTCAAACTTTAGACGGTACAGACGACAGCCTGACATGCAGCCGGTATACTACCAGGCTCATGTAGGAGGCACGTAGTCAACACTGGATGAATGTCAGATCAAGCCCAGCCCAGATGCGTGGAAACCCACGTGTGCAGAGCAGGACTGCTCCGTAGGGGGATTTCAAGGCTTTGACTTTCAGAAGACGGCCAGGCCTTTACCCCTAGATGCCTCTGGGTGGATTTGCAATGGCTGCCCATCCCCTAGCTAATCAAGCGCTTTGTTATTTGCACCCCCAAACCAAACTCCCTGCTATTGAGTTGATTCTCACTCAAGGAGACCCTGGAAGACCAGGCAGACCTGCCCTGGAGGTTTCCAAACCGGGAACTAGACAGGAGTAGAAAGCCTCCTCTTTCGCCCTGCACCACCACCCAGGGACCTAATACGTCTTGGCTGCTATCATTTCGTAATGACGACAGGAGGCATAAACTGGTGATGACTTGGGGCCCAGGTCCCAAGCCCTGACGGGATATTCTGATTTGGGGGCAGGTAAAAGGCACCCTGGTGGCATAGTGGTTACACATGGGGCTGTGTTCCACAAGGTCAGCAGGTGGAAACCACCAGCCCCTCTGTGGGAGAACAACGGGGCTTTCTACTCTCACAAGGAGGAAACCCACAGGGACAGTTCTACCCTCTAGGGCTGCGATGGGTAGACATTAACTCGATGGCAGTGAATTGGGGGGTTTGTTTTGTTTTTTTCATAGGAGGTAAACAGGGAGCCCTGGCTGCACAACAGTTAGTCCTCGACTGCTGTGGTAGTTACAGAATCGGTTGTCAATTTGAGACTTATGAGTGAAGGGGTGGAGTTTACCTGTCAATCAGGTCGCAGCTTGATGACGTCATTCGGAGGCACTAAGGAGGTAAACAGCTCGCTGGATACTGGACACAAGTTCACCCCCTGTGAGACATTTCTGACGGGAAGCCGGATGAAGCTTCCCTGATGCAACCAGAGTCCTGGGAGCTGGAGGAGCCACATGGAGATCCCTGCCAGCGCTGAGATGCTTATCACGCCACTGGATCCACAAGACTTCCCCACCTACTGGCCTGTGATCTTCCTGCATTCAGCGTCATTACATGTGTTTTGTGAGTCTGAAGAGGACTTTATAGATTGGTATCGGACATCTGGGCTAACAGCAGACTTATGGACTTGATCTGGACTGGGAATATGTTTTCTCAATATTCAATTGCTCTTGTATATAAAGCTCTTTCCTAGATACATAGGAGTGTCTATGGATTTGTTTCTCTAGTCTACCCGAACTAACACAACTGTGAAACAAAAATTTGGCAGGTGGACCCGGCCAGTCATTCCAAGGGAGGTGGGCATGGCAGTCCTCTCCCCAAGAGATTGCTGCCCCTGAGACTTCTTAGGCAGTGCTACTCTGTCTTGGAGGTTGATGGTGAGTCAGAACTGGCCCAAAGACCGTGAGTTGGTTTGGGTTTTCCGGCCAGGGTCAGTAGACAGCAACTAGGAGGGCAAACACCTGCACTCCCTCAGAGTCCGGTCAGTGTCTCTGTGGTGCTTCCCTGCTGCTCAGGGGGCCCCGGGGCCCAGATGGATGCCCTCTTCCTGACCTGGCAACCAACCGCCAACCCCACTGAGCGCCCCACAGGGCAGCACCTTCCCAACTCCCCCCGCCCCCCTGTGCTTTCCTCTTTCCCTACTTCCCAAAAGGCAGAGGAAAAAAGGTCTGACCAACCAGTGTGGGAGCTTGTCGCCACGACCGAGGCGCACAGGGAGTTCTGCGAGGGAAATGCTGACATCATCTTAATTATGAGCCAGAGTCCCCC
>NW_022103905.1:20415342-20416687 GCF_000313985.2 Echinops telfairi
TGCCCCCTTTCGGGTCAACCTCTTCCCCCCAAAGGAAGTCAACTCTGAAAGGGACCACCGTGCCTGTTCTAGAACATTCGTAGGTGCGTCTGAGGCAGCAGTGATGGGCTTGACTGCTAAGCTTAAGGGCGGTCAAGGTGTGCACAGCTCTGCAGGAGGAAAGACCTGCCTGTCTCCTCCCATAAAGATTCCCAAACCCAAACAGAACTCACTTTTGTGGAGCGGACTCGGAGCACCCCTTCAGGACAGGGGAGCACTAGCCCTGGGGGCTTCTGAGACTGTTAGCTCTTTGAGAACAAAGCTCCTTTCAAGCCACTCACCCAGGGGTTAGCAGGCCCACCTCCACCCACTCCACCCCAGGGGACCCCAACTTTCGGGGAACCTTCTGGTGAACGTCTCGCTCTGTCTCCAGCATCATTTCTACAGCTCTTCCGGTCAAGAGGCGAGTGGGAGCAGGTCTCCAGCAGCCTCTTCCTGTCCCCACATAGGTAGCGAGGTGAGCAGGGGAGGCTGGGGGCTCCACTGAGGCAGGCCAGCTTCCCCGGCCTCCCAAGTAAAGTGCTAATCTCTCCTTCCTCTCAAATTGCCTCCAAACTCCGGTAATAAGCATGCTCGTAGTTGGCTGATGAAATGTATTCTTCCAAAGCAATTTTAAAATCATCGTACCGGATGCAGAACCTTAAAAAAGGGAGAGAGAACGAAAAGCCTGCAGCCAAGGCAGCCCGAGACAGAGCGGCAGCGACAGAATTTCATAATTAGGAAATGCAGTGTCATTTCTGAACGTTATTGCCCCTTTGAAGAAACAGTATCTAACCGAGGACTGCATATTTGATACCTGATTGATTTCAGATTTCAAGTCAACTGCAGCAAAAATAATGAGCTGCCTCCGTGGGAGCTGCCAGGCGCAGGCTCCGAGGCCAGGAGGGGGGCCAGGAAGCCCTGACACTTTGGAAGGGGGCTGCGAGGGGCTGGAAGTGCCCTTCAATTTTGCTCTCCTCGGGGAAGCGGGGAGCGGGAGCCAGGGGCCCAAAGCGCTGGGGGAAATGGGCTTGTACCCTCTCCCCACCCCCACCCCCACCCTCATGCCCCTGTTACCCAGCGTGTGGCTTTCAGAGAATGGGAACGGGTGGGCAAGGAAGGAGCTCACAGACTCTCCCCCAACCTTCAGCCCTTCGCTTACTCCCACCAGACTCTTCAACCCGGCCTGATGCTCAGCACCCACTTCTGACATCATTCAGGCACTTAGAGCATCTTGGCCCTGTAAAAGGACCACAGGGCTTTCTGCTCAACAAAGACAGAGTCCCTCCCCAGCATTTCTTAGGTATGAGAGAGTTTTATATAAAGG
>NW_022103905.1:20417104-20418056 GCF_000313985.2 Echinops telfairi
CTACCTCACCAAGGAAGCCACCAATTCCACTGTCAGAGAGCCACGCCCTTTCCTTCATCCAAAATTGGATCCTGTAATCCCTTCATATTTTTATTTCTCATCCACCTCCATTGTTGCTTTACCAGGGCATCCTGACTCTGATGACCTCAGGTGTGGCAGACGAGATCTGTGCTTCCTGGGCCTTTCAGGGGCTGGTATTTTCAGAAGTAGATCACCAGGCCTTTTCTCTGAGGCGGCTCTGGATGGAATCAAGCCTGCAACCCTTTAGTTAAAAGCCAAGTAGACAGTTAACAAAGCTGGTTGCACTGCTCACCCACACTCCAAGCTCTTCAAATGTTCGAGGGTGGTGCTAAGCCTGTGCCACCTGTGCCCTACACTAGAACCTTCCACCAGCAGTGACTTTCACTGAAGCTTTGCTAAAATGCGGCATAGCCCTCAGCCCATGACAAGTGGGGTTTGGTATACAAAGCGCCCCAGTTCATCACCATTGGGTGGGAGAGCTCTGAGAGGTGTACGCTACACCGTTCACAGAGTTTCTCTGCAGGAACAAGTCCCCGTTGCCCATAGTGGGAGCTGGCTAGATAGGGAACCCTTTATTGCTGCGCTTCTTCCCCACCCCCTCCTCTACTTCCCCTCTGGGTTTTCTCAACTTCACAAAGAGGATACTTGCATCCTCGTCTCAGGGCCTGGTCCTGAGAACCCAACCTCTGAGAAGTAACCTCTTTCCTAAGACAAGGATGCCTTCTAGTCCTTGTGTGACACTGTCCCAAACCAATAGCTACTTGGCCAAGCTTTTCCAGGGAGAGCTTGCAAAGGTCTCCTTAAAATGTTGGCCACTACTCAAGTACTCCCTCAACTCAAGAACACTTTGTTCTAATAACCTGGCATTCCGTGATGCTCAGCTTCCCGACACTATCGCTGAAGACAAACGTGTGCATAAGCAAATGTGGTG
>NW_022103905.1:20419265-20436454 GCF_000313985.2 Echinops telfairi
GACTTGATTCTGATTCAGAATCAGAAAGCATGGAACTGCCCCATAGGGTTTCCAAGGTTGTAGATCTCTTTAGAAACAACAGGTGGGTTTGAACTGCCAAAATGTTAGCAGCTCCATGCTGCCTATGATAGTATAATTCTACACATCCACACGGGAGGTTAGCTAATACAACTATTATTCAGAATTATACCACACCCACAATAGCTAATGACGAAGAAAGGAAAGAATTCACCAAACGTATTCAATATGAATCAGGGAGGCAAAGTCTGGCCATCCTTGCCTGTTAGGAGCATGCTGGCTGTACTTCTTCCATGACAGATTGGTTGTTGCTTTGGCAGCCCATGGTACTGTCATGGCGCCATTATTCAAAAGCATCGCTTCTTCTCCAGTCTTCCTTATTCGATGCCTAGCTTCCACCTGCACATAAGGCCATTGAAAATGCCACAGTGTGTGTCAGGCACACCTCGGTCCACAAAGTAACATCCATGCTTTTCAACACGTAGAGGCAAGGATGGCGAGACTTTGTCTCACTTACTGTGGGGGGAAAGCCAGCCCCCCACAACTCATCTTAGGTTCGATAGGGGCAAATGTACGGTTGAGATATATAACTATTATAGTAAAGTCATAAAGAGCATGAGATAGAAGAGAGATTGAAATAATGGAGTCAGACACATTTCAGGGTAGCATGCTCACCTCAGCCCCACGTGGTCCACGTGGAGATGGGGGACCAGAGGGCAGGAGAGAGGGGGAGAGGAAGGAGGACAAGGGGAAAGGGAACATGGGAGAGAGGACTGGAGAGGAGAGGGGGAACCGATGAGAGGCCAAGAGGGCTCTTTATTGCTAACCCAGGCGTATATACCTTTGACGGGTGCATGCAAGCCTCCTAATTACAGGTAAAGACATACGTCACAGGAAGGGGTTGCACTATAGGTTATACAGCAATGAGAGGGGGACAATCTAGGGATATACACACAATAGGAAGAGGAGGGATTGGGGGTATCCATGTGACAAGATGGGCGGGTCCTAGATTCAGGATGGCAGCCTAACTTTGGATGTCACTGAGGGGGTTTGATCTGTTCTCTGGATCTCCATAGAAACCATTATCAGTAGGGTATAAACCCCACGTACAGGAACCAGACTAATGGTCACAAGCCTTTAGAGAGAAGTAGCCCATTGTCCTAAACAGCAGGGAGCAGCCCTACCTGTAGTGAGACCAGACAGTAGTCTGGCAACTGACTGTCTCTAGGGAGATAACTTGACAATCATTTACCATTCGCTGCAAGCACTGTCCTAAGTCTACATCTTATGGGGTGAGACGACTTGAGAGAAATCTTTCTGTTCCCCACAGCCCTCAAGAAGATGGTTTGACACAGTGGCTGCAACAATGGGCTCAAACAGGAGATCACCTGTGACGATGGCGCAGGACCGGGCTCTGTCCTGTTGTGCATAGGGTCACTGTAGTCAGAACTGACTGGACAGCACCTAATAACAACCACAACTCAACAACTGTTGCAATGGAACACTGCCACGGAGCTGCCGGAAATTCCAGTTGGATTCCACAGAGGACCAGTGTAAGGGCTGCCACTGCTGACATCGGTGGACCTTGGCTGGAAGCAGAGAATGTCCGAAAGATGTTTGATTGGTTGTGCAAAAACATCTGACTCTGGATCATAGCAAAATATGGATATCAGAGGAGCCGATAATAAGGGCTCAGTAGAAAGCAAATGCTGTAAGAATGATGATGGCAGCAAATGTACAAATGTGCTTGACACCATGAATGGATGGATGGATGGATTGTTATGAATTGTACGAGCCCCCAATAAAATGATTTTTAAAAGAAAATAAAGCTGGTGAAATGAATAAGAAAAGGTGCAAAAGAATCAATGCCTTGGAATTCTGTTATTTTGGGAAAATATTGAAAGTATCATGGATTTCCAGAAGAACGAATCAATCTGTCTTGGAAGCGGTGCAGGCAGAATGCTCCTTAGAAATGGGGACCGCAGAACTTGGTACTTTGGACATGTTCTCATGAGGGGACAGTCTCCCTGAGGGAAGGACAGCTTGCTTCGTAAAGCAGAGGGTCTGAGAGAACCAGGAAGACCCCTGACGAGGTGGATTGGCACAGTGGTGGCAGCCCTGGGCTAAAACATAATACCTTCACAAAACAACAACGCAAGGACGGCTCGGGACCAGGCAGAGTGTCACTCTGCTGCACACGGGACTGGAGCAAACTCCATGACAACGAGCAACCACAACAGCCAGCGCATTACCTACTATGCGGTCGGGGTCCTTACTGCAGGACAGGACCTGGAATTCCTCTTGATCAGGGTGGTCCTACTGCTCCTCCTGGTCCTGAGACTGTGTGTGCTCTTTCCTCCTAGCGTGTAGTGGCCTGCTGGTTATTGTGGAAACCCCAGGTCTGCTGGCCCAGATGGTGAAAATGCAGTCTGTGTTAGTCTGGGTAGATGAGAGAAACAAATTCATAGACACTCATATGTATATAAGAAAGAAGTTTACCACAAGAGCAATGGAAGAGTGAGAAAACATCCCAGCCCAGTCCAGATCAAGGCCATCAGTCCAATATTAGCTCATATGTCTGATACCGATCTATGAAGTCCTCTTCAGACTCACAAAGTACATGCAATGACACTGAGTGCAGGATGATCACAGGCCAGTGGGTGGGAAATCGTGTGGCTCCAGTGGTGTTGTAAGCATCTCAGCACTGGCAGGGGTCTCCACATGGTTCCTTCAGCTCCCAGGCCACGGGGTCTATCAGCATGGTGCTATGGGTCTTGTCAGTAGAGCGTCTCTCAGAGAGTGAGTCGAAAGAGAGATTGGCTCCCGCCTCCAAGGAGGAAATATAGGAGTTCCCAGAATTCCCAGGAGAAGGCCATGCCCACAGAGGCCTCATTGGCTATGATCCGATTCACAGACTAGACTCCACCCCTCCACTCTTAATCCACTCAAGTCCCAAACTGACACCAGATGATGTAAGGACCACACAGTCCCAGCCTTATTTCACTTGGTCTGGATAAACACACGCTTTGCGTCTCGATCCAAATTGATCTAAGTCTTAGACAGGACAGGACCAAAGACAGAGCCTCAGGCAAATCACTAGAGACCTTCGGTTGGCAGAAATCCATTAATCAAATCCCGTGAGCCCAATTGATCAGCTTACTGTGCATCCATCTAATTGTCACCATCACATCCATATTTCCTCTCGGCCACACACAATGTATCCTAAGAGATTTCACCAACCCACCTACTGAAATCCAGGCCTGGCATCTAAAAGTCTGAGTGGGACCCTGGCCTTCTCAGCACCCTCCGCCGCTGTCTCCCCCCACGCTCCTTCTCCGTGTTATCATCTCAGACGAGGGGGCCCCCACACCGCCACGTTTCCATGCATCTCCTCTGGCAGGAAAGTGGCTGAGCATTCTCATAGGAGCTTCAGAAGAACTGGCTAAGAGGCGGGAAATGGAGGTCGCTTGAGTTTGCCTGTCAAATGCCAAAGAATAAATAATTTGGGCTTTCAGGTCAGGCTCTGCAGTAACTCTTTGACTCCGCTCTGTCTTTAGTTTGCAAAAACAGCAAGAGGCAGCAAAGAAAGAAAAGGGTAGGGCCGCTTTCCAATAAAAGTTTATGTACAGATGCCGAAATTTGAAATGCACCATTCTCACATGTTACAAAATATTATTTTTATATCTTTCCCCTCAACCATTTAAAATTGTACAAATCGTTCCTCACTCCCAGACCTATTAAAACAGCTGGTGGGCAGGATGGGCCCACGGGCCACCATTGTCACAGCCCTGTTGTAGAGCAAGAGCACAGGTTGTCCTGTCCTGTCAAGCTGTGTGGTCCTCAGCACGGTTCCACTCGCCCTCCGGAGGGCTGCCCGAGGCTGGAGGCTGTGCTGGGGCCCGGGGCCAGCGTGGGAGGGCCGGGAGTGGGGGTGGGGGATGAGCAATGGTTGGAGACGGGCTCTCCGTCTGCAGTGCCTGGTCCTCTGATGGCTCAGACCAATGCTGTCATTGCCTGTAGATGGTGGCTGACACTTCTAGCACCATTAGGTCAGCTGGATCCTGTGGCCCCCATGGTAAAGCAGCTTGCACAGCAGCCTGAACCTGTTGCCGAGCCTTCTCTCGTCCTGGGCCCCACTCAAAATGGGAGGCCTTTCCTGTCACATGATTACTAGGTCGAAGTAGGACATTCAAGTGAGGGATATTAGATGGATCTCTCTGAATGGGCCAAGGAAGTAAAGGTAATCGTGTCTCATGTGAACGCTCACCAAAGGATTACCTCTGACGAGAGGACTTTAATAATCAAGTGGATAAGATGACACGCGCTGTGGAGACTGGTCCTCCTCTTTCCTCTGCCACTCCTGTTATCACCCAATGGGCACATGAGCAAAGTGGACATGGTGGCAGGGATGGAGGTTATGCATGGGCACAGCAACATGGACTTCCATTCACCAAGGCTGACTTGGCCACTGCCACTGCTGAGTGCCCCATTTGCCAGCAGCAGAAACCAACATTAAGACCAAGACATGAGACCATTCCTTGGGGAGGTCAGCCAGCAACTTGGTGGCAGGTTGATTACATAGGACCTCTTCTGTCATTGAGGGGACAGCGTTTTGCTCTTACTGGAACAGACACCTACTCTGGATATGGATTTGCCTTCCCTGCACGCAATGCTTCTGCCAAAACTACCATTCATGGACTTACAGAATGCCTCACCCACCGGCACGGCATCCCACATGTCATTGCTTCAGATCAAGGAACTCACTTCACAGCAAATGCAGTGCGGCAATGGGCCCATTCCCATGGAATCCACTGGTCGTATCATGTTCCTCATCATCCTGAAGCTGCTGGCTTGATAGAACGATGGAATGGGCTCCTAAAGACACAATTACGGCGCCAACTAGGTGGCAACAACTTGCAGGGCTGGGGCAATGTTCTCTAGGAAGTTGTATATGCTCTAAACCAGCGGCCAATATATGGTGCTGTGTCTCCAAGAGCCAGAATTCATGGGTCCAGGAACCAAGGGGTGGAAGCTGCAGTGGCACCACTCACTATTACTCCTAGTGATCCACTTGCAGCATTTTTGCTTCCTGTCCCAGCAACCCTGTGTGCTTCAAGCCTGGAGGTCCTGGTCCCGAAAGAAGGAACTCTCCCACCTGGAAACACAGCACGGATTCCTCTGAACTGGCAGCTGAGAATGCCCCCTGGCCACTTTGGGCTTCTTATGCCTTTGGATCAACAGGTCAGGAAGGTTGTCACTGTACTGAGTGGTGTGATTGATCCTGATTACCCAGGAGAAATTGGACTGGTGTTACATAATGGAGGTAAAGAAGAATATGTCTGGAATTCAGGAGATCCCATAGGCCGACTCTTAGTGCTACCATGCCCTGTGATTAAAGTAAATGGTAAATTACAGCAACCCAATCCTGACAGGACGTCTAATGACCCAGACTCCTCAGGAATGAAGGTTTGAGTCACCCCACCAGGCAAAAAACCACAGCCAGCTGAGGTGTTTGCCAAGGGCAAAGATAATACAGAATGGGTAGTAGAAGAAGGTAGTTCTATCTGTCAGTTATGACCATGTGATCAATTGCAAAAGCGATGTTTGTGATTGTCAATGTATTTTCTTTATATGTGCTTATTGAATATCTTTCCTTTGTTCATGTATGATATATCACATACAATTGGACTCAGTGTGTTTTCATTTTTATGTATAATAGATGTTTGATGTCAAGTGTAGTTGTGATTTCATTAATGTCTAGAAATGATATACGGCTACAGAATTGTGTACAGGTGCCAAGTTGGCAAGGGGTGGATTGAAATAGTTAAGGTTTATTGTACCAACATGGCCAATGAACACAGGTGGGATTAATTGAAGGGTGGAGAGACAAATGGCTCAGCGAGCCTCACCTTTCTGGTCTCTTGCTCTTTTCCGACTCACAGTCTACAGACTTGATGGCACTGGGCTTGTTGTGGGGTTTGGGCGCTAGCTAGCTAGTGGATTCTGAAGTTCCAATCCATCTCTCCAGCCATCAAGGACCTAGAAGGGATGAGATGGAAAGGCAGCCGCACGAGAGGCGGAGGGAGAAGAGGAGGAGCAGTTCTTAGACTCCTCTTCTCCAAAGGCCAGGATGGTTACTTTTAAAATAATTCCCCTATGGAAACCCCTTATGGGCACAAGTTCTTCTCTCCCACACATGGGTCACCCTGAATTGCAATC
Organism: Echinops telfairi; assembly: GCF_000313985.2. Classification (NCBI taxonomy): domain Eukaryota; kingdom Metazoa; phylum Chordata; class Mammalia; order Afrosoricida; family Tenrecidae; genus Echinops; species Echinops telfairi. Next base: position 20,425,503 of record NW_022103905.1, read on the forward strand.
AACTGCGTGGTAACTGGTGGCCCCACGTAAATTCCTCCTGCTCCCAATTCCCTCTTTCCTTCTGTGGTTGGAAATGAAACTGTCAGCAAGGGAGGACAAACGTGTGTCTGTTTTTAGCTGCCTGAGAAGCAAACTGAAGCCCAGATGGTTGGCGTCACCCTTGCTCCCGGAGCCTGCCTCCTCGCCAGTGCTGCGCTGGGCCCACTAAAAGCAGGATCCGGCATCTCCTAAAACAGGACTCCTGCTGCCCTCTGCACTGGCACCCAACTCCAGTTTGGCAATGTATTCTGGGGGGAACTTGAGCTCCCATTCCACTTTCAGGATTTCTGGTCCTTTTGCTGAGAAATCAAAAGGAAATCATGTCATTCTTTCCCTCTGAAGGTACCAAACCCCTAAATCCGCGAACCTCTGCATTTGGAGGGGGCTTACAAGCCATCAAGCCCCATGACCCCACTTCTCTGTGCAAACCCCACCCGGAGATCTGAGGAGTGACAGGGAGCAGAAGGTCCCTAGTTCTCCTCCAAGGTGGTGCCGTCCACCTCAGCGCCATCTCACCTGCACTTGGTACCAATGGTGGCGCCAGAGAGGCCCAGCGGGAGGGACTGGCATCGTGCTGAGAGGCCAGACAGTAAAAGTGCCTATCCAAGCACAGGTCTCCCAGACCTACAGGTGGGCAGAGAAGCTGGGCAGGGGGTGGAGTCCTTTTGAGTTTTGGATGGGTGTTCATTTCTCCCTTGATGAAACCTGGCCTGGCTTCCACTTAGCAACATCCACCAGGACTTATCTCCCACAGAACCACTGCATGGGTTTGAACTGCCAAGGTTAGCAGCCAAGTGCTTAACCACTGCACCACCAGGGCTGGAAATCCATAAGGGAAATGAATGAAGAGATTTCACCACATAACATTAATATTTATTTGGAAAAGTAACCAATGGTACCAATGGCACTGAATTATAGATGTAGATTTGTTGAAATGGATGTTTTTGTGTGTAGGTACTCTCATCAAAATACTAAAAAAGCAGAATACCATCAAGTCTAATAGTTGTATAGTATAAAAGCATATCTATACAAAAATAGCTTTAATAACTACCAGTACTTTCAAGAGAAAGTATTCACACATATACAGAATGGTAGATAAAACATGTTCAAGGGGGCATTGTACTGGCAAAATGATAATAATCTTACCTGAAACAAGCTAAGTTATCTATAAGTCAAATGAGAGAAAAATAATCCTGCATTTGATCTCTCTGCTGAGCTATTTAAATTTGTTCACATTTTTCAGATTTCCTACTTTCTTTCTGATTGAGGTTTCCCTGTGTTTCACTTTGTTATTGCTGTTAGTTGGTGGCGGTGTTTTTTGTTTTATTTTGTTTAGTTTTTATGTGTTTCTGCATGTGAAACCCAGGATAGTCAATCTGTAGAGACAGTAACGAGATTAATGGTTCCTTGGGGGTGCGGCAGGGGAGTTTGGGGGGCAATGGGGAGCTAATACCAATGAGTGAAAGAATGAAGAAAATGTTCCAAGACTGATACGTGGTGATTGTCCAATTCTTCTTGATGTGATTGAACTATTACATTGTAGGCTATGTGAATTATAGGCCAATAAAACTGTTGGGGGGGGGGGGAAAGATACTGCGTGCTTCCACGGGAATGCTGTGCACACGGTAAGGAGGCAAAGGAGGTCAATAGCCAATGATCAAGAAGGGGGTGTGAGGTTGTTTTCAAAAAGAGCAGCCACTGCAGACTGACATTTGCAGGCTGGCAGAATGTGGAGATGTGCACTGGTGTCCAGCTGCACCACAGGGGGGAGCGCCAGGGAGGAGCGAGGTGAGCGTAGGTGGGTGGCCCAGGTGAATGCAGGAGCAATCTCGTCTCTTACTTAAAGCTCTCACCTCCACCATGCCAAAATAGCAGTGGGATTAGAGGAGGTCTTTACTTTTGATGGTTCCTGCATGTCAGAAACAACGGTTTTGTTTTGTGTTTTAAGCAGTAACAACAAACATCTGGCTCAAGACAAGTGTTCGAGAAGGAGTGGCATTGTTTTAACCACTGTGATGTCAAACGGTCCACTCGTCATTGCCAGTCGCGTCTCGGCAGCTGTTGTGGTCCAAGAAGTAATCTCCTCCTATGCCAGAGCCTTAAGGGGAAGCAGAGACGAGTGTCTCACCTGGCCCTGCTAGCTCTGCGTCTCACTGAGAACTTTGCTTCCCCTTCTCGGTCTCCCCAGCACCCCCAGACACTGTGTGGTGGTGTTCCCCAGAAGAAATGGCGTGGGCAACTCCGGCAGGATCTTTATCCAGTGTCTGAAATAAGGCTCTAGGAGCCCCCATTCGTCCAGCACTATCTGTCCACGGTGACTTGGGTGCCCAGCTACCTAACGTGGCCCACTTGTCTGGAATCACCAGGACTTTCTCCAATGTAGCCTGGAAAATTCCATGTTCCAGGAGCCCCTTCGGTCCCAGGCAAACCGAAGGCAGGTGCATGGGTCCGGCTCTGTGCTGGGCGGCGGGGGGCACGGCCAGTGCACACACCTGAACAAGATGCAGTCTCCACAGCAAAGCTGGCACGCCACGCACACGAGGGGCAGCAGGCTCCGCAACAAGCAGCCCCGCCCTCTCCATCCAGTGGAAAGAAGTGAACCCTGGATCCCTTTGCCCGCCCCTAGCCCCTCTCCAAAACACCAGGAAACCCGCCGCCATCAGGCCGATTCCGACTCCCAGCGACCCGAACGGACAGGGTCGAACTGCCCCTGGGGAACGCCTCCTCTTGCTCCCGCACAGCGGATGTTGCTCTGGAACCGCTGACGTTGCAGTTAGCAGCCCACCATGTAACCACCACGCCCCAGGGCCCCTGCCTGCAGCAGGGGATCCACCTCCGAGGGAGAGGGCCTGTGCCCTGTAGGGTGGACCGTAGCTGTCTTTCCGGAGGTGGAGCCCCTGGGTGGCCTCGGGCTGCCATCCCCTCGGTCAGCAGCCGAGAGTACCAGTAAGTCCTGACAAACTCAGCAACCAGTCACACAGGAGCTCTGGTAGCACAGTGAGTTAAGCATTGGGCTGTGAGCCACGAGGTCTCTGGTTTGAACCCACCAGCTGTTCACAGAAGAAAAGGGAGGCTGTCTGCTCCTCTAAAGATTCCCACCCTCGGGAACAATTCGACCCTATCCGATAGGGTGGCTATGGTCAGAACCAGCTTGTGGGCCCCTCCAGTGGGTCCTTAGTCATGTACCACTTGGTGTGAATGAGCCTATGCACCTTTGAAAGGGGAGGAGATGAGGAGTCTGAGCCTCCCAGGGAGGGACCGCGCCAACCGGGCTGAGCTCATCGTTTTGGCTCCTCCCTCCAGGATGCAGTTTGCACTGTTGGCTGCTGTCGCCGTCACCTTGCCCCGTGGCGCTCTCATTCACGAATGTCCTGTGAGTCCTGCCCGCCCCCAGCCCCACCCCCAAGGCAGGAGAAAAGGATGAGGGCGATGACTCCGCTGAGGAGACGTTCCCTCCCTGCTGGTGGGGACGCCTGGCTCCTCAGGTCACCCCTGTGGATGAACAGAAGAGACAGAACTTGGCCCATGGGAGATGGAAGGCAGCAAGCCAGGTGTGAGCTCAGTTTAACTCCACCAGCCGTGAACCCTTCTCAATGACGTCCAGTGGATTCCGGGCACTTGATGGATATTAAGCAACGGCAACAACACATCAGAGACTTCAGCACCCAGGGCCCCTTTCAGCACCCACGCCAGAGCACTGCGGAAGTGTGGGGTGCCAGCACCCACAATCTAACAGGTCCAGGGGGCGGATGTGTAATTGAGGAGTAAAATTAAGGAGACATCAGGCAAGATAAGGCATGCGATTGCTCACCTTCCAGATGACCCCGATCTCAGCAGCCAGGTCCGTGCAGAAAGAGCGAATATATTTCCAATCACGGCTTTTATAAACCTAGGAGGTATGCAAGCCCCACTAATTACATCGTAACAGGAAGGGGTTGTACCATAGGCATACATGCAAAGTGGGAGGGGGACAAGCTAGGGGTATACATGTGACCGGGCTCTAAAAGTCAAGGTGACAGCCTAACCTTGATCCTCCTTGAGTTGACTTGACCTTGTCTTTGGGCGCTCCTTCAGGGCAGTAATCCACTATCCTTATCAGCAGGCAGTAGGCCCCACCTAGGGTGGGACAGACTGTAGGGTCTGATTGCTCCAGGTGACTGATAACCCTGAGGGAGCTGGCCTTGAAGTAATTGACCTCCAGGTGGAGAGCCATTGACCATGTGTTAGCAAGCAGCATCTTAGGTTTGGCATGTAATATGGGGAGACAACCTGGGGGGAAACCTTTCCGTATCCCACCGGGAAGGAGACCCTGCCTGCCCTGATCCTCATAACCCCCACCTGGGTTCAGAGAGCTTCCCACTGCCTCTGCCCATGCGTGGTGGGGCCCATACGCCTGAAAAAGTGCGGAGGGGCAGCAGGAGAAAGAGGAGCAGCGATGACCTCCTTCCTACCCGCTGCCACTAAGTGTGATTCCTCAGGACCCTGTGAGTGGGACATAGTGGAACTGTCCCCACAGAGCTGTCAACAACTGTGACCTTTCAGAAGCACTTGACAAGCTGTCTTTTAACAGCTGCTGGGGGGATTTGAACTGCCCACCTCTCAGGGACTCTGCCCAGTGGCTCTTATCCCAGCAGTCAGTCTGTGAACCCCACCACCATCAGCCCACCTCATTGGGCTCCCCCACCACGCAGGAGGGCCATGTCTTTTACCTGGGCTGTCAGTTCTGTTCAGTGGGCCACAGCTGCCTTCAGAGGTGTGTGGACATGGAACGAGATTGGTGGTTGGCTGGTGGAAGGGAGCAAGGTGTGCCTCCCCTCACCTCCTCCACCTCACGACCTTCAAGTCAAAGGGAGTTAGTGCCCAACACCCACACAAGGATCGCCCCCCACCAGAGTGCCTGTCTCCATCTCTCTGCTCCCAGGGGAGAAGACGGAAGAAGCAGCCATCAGGAAGAGGGGCTCCGAAAGAAAAGCCAATGACGAGAGAGGGGTGGGAGGATGGAAGACCTGGTACCCAGCTGGACCCCCGCCCCGACATCCCTGGAGCCCAGGAGAAAGTCCTGTGCTCAGGTCCTGTGGGCCTGGCTGTGCAGACGCGGCCTGTCACCAGGACCGTTACCTGTGCTCCGGGTCCCCAAGCGCTCGGAGCGCCAGCTGTTGAAACTCCGAGGCACTGCAGAGTGGAATTTGCTCAACTGGTGTGTGCTTTGCTCAGTGTATTTTCCAAATTAAACAAACACTCGCAGGGCTTCGGAACGTTCATGGAAAAATTCCATTGTCTTTTCATTTCATTTCTCCATGAACTTTCAGAAGCCCCCCCCCCCTCTCTCTCTCTTGTGTGTGTGCGCGGGGGTGCGGGGGTGGGGTGGGGGGAGGGTTGGGGTCTGTTTGCTTTTAAGAAACCCCTGCAGATGCAGTTCACTGTGCCACACAGAGGGCACTGTGAGTCAGTATTGGCTCGGTGGCAACTGGTAGTGCTGCCCAAACCAAAACCAAACCAAAGCTACGAAGACCAAACGCAGTCCAAGAACTGCAGACTTGGAAACTGTGGGTTTCCAAGACTGTAACTCTTCACCAGAACAGAAAGTGCCAAGTGTCCCCGTGCCGTGGCCGGTGAACCACTGACTATGTGGTTCGCTGCTCAATGTGTAGCCCAACCCACTGCGCCACCAGGGCCCCTCCTGGAGCCGGCAGAGCATCAAGACAAGCAAGAGACCCATCCAGATCTTCCCCAGACGCAGGCAGGCACCGCCTCCCCATTTGACGTGGCAGCCTCGGCGGGCTGTGGCAACACATGACCGCAAATGCCTGCCCTGAACCAGCAGGCATCTGTCTGTAGCCTCACAGTTCCAGAGGCAGATCTCCAAACGTGTCCAGGCCACGCTGCCCCTGGGGGCTCTCGGGAAAGGCCCTCCTGGTTCTTGGGAGTCCCAGGTGTTTGGACTTGCAGCTACAGCCAAGCTCCAGTCTCTGCCTCCCTGCCCCCGTCTGTTCAGGGCACTGCCCCCCCTCGGTGTCAGCATCGAGTCCTTTCTCAAGCACCCCATCATTGAATTAGGGGCACTCTACTCCACTCCGACCTCGTGGTAACGTGAGTCCTCTTGTCATGTGTGCGTCTGCAGAGGTCATAGTCCCAGGTGCTAAGGTTTATGAACAGAGACCTGGTGGAAGACTGGGCTTTCTACTCCCGTCCAGAGTTACAGCTTCAGGACCCCACAAGGTCGCCATGAGCCTGCAGTGCCTCAATGGCAGTGAGAGCAAAGGTTTATGATGGTGTGTTGGACAGGGTTCTCTAGAGAAACAAAACCAGAATGCTAATACTTTTATATATATTTATACAGATAGATAGATAACATAATAGATAGATAGATGACATGATAGATAGATAGACAGATAACATAAGAAATGAACAGTTAATTAAATTATAAAGCACTACAAATGGCTCAGTGCAACTCACTCCAATGTGACAGTTGTGAGACACTGGCAGTCCTTCCATGTCTTGAGGCCCGCCGGGTAGTCCTCTGTAGAGCAATTCAGGCTATCCAGGCACAGGCAGCAAACAGCAAGGCCAACCAGATGACAGGGTCTGACAGTCCCCAGCTCAAAAGATGTAAATTCCAATAGTGTGGCGAAGCAGGACTTGAAGGAACCTCAAATTACAGCAACACAGTCCACGGGTTAGGAGTCCCACAGGTAGTGTAGCTTGCAAATTGAGGCACAGAACAAGCAAGGCAGCCGCACACTGGTGCACACTGGTCCGATGATCAAAGAGCGAGAGACAAGAGAGGCGAGGCTCACCAAGCCATTTATTTCTCCGCCCTTCAGTTAATCCCACATGTGCTTATCGGCCAGTTGGCACAATAAACCAACGACCTGAGATGGGCCCCTATCTTCTTAGCAGATACAGATCGCCCTTAATACTGTGTGGTTTAGACACAAACACAGGCAAGTACATATACATGCTACTCTGTGAGTTTGTCTGGGAAAAGGAAGGTGGATTACTGTACTTCTATGAAACAGCCCAGAGGCGCTTCCATCCCAAGCAAGGTGTGCTTGGAAACTGTTCCCTGGTTGGAATTCACTCTTGCTGACCTGCCTGAAGGAGCCCCGGGGGTGTAGGGATTATAGATCAGACTGCCATCCACAGGATTCACGGTTCACTAAAGACAGGGCTTTCTGCTCTGGAGTGAGTTTCAGTCTGGAACCTCACAGGCATAGTTCTACGCCACCCTATAGGGCCGTCATGAGTCAGCGTGGGCTCAAGGGCAGTGAGTTTGGGGTGGGCTGGCCAATTGCTAAGAGGACTGCAGCTACTGTCACCAAGGCTCTGCTGTCTTTCTATGGTAGCCGTGCTGACCCACCTGAGCAGAACTGCACCAAGTGAAATCTCCCAGCTCAGAAGGGGGTGCCAGCAGCAGAGCTTCGAACTGGTTCATTCCGGTTCCACCCCTTGCTGAGAATTTGCATTTCCACCCCAATGGGGGAATCCAGGCCTAGAATTTAACAAGATCCCCAGGGGATTCTTCTAGATCCCTGTGCAATTGGTATGCATGCATGCGATTTAGATCCAGTCTATCTGGGGTGGAAACGCAAAATCTCAGTTGGACTGGAGTGAACTGTTTTCAAGTCTGATCCAGGAGCTGCCCTGGCTCCACCTGCCTCTGGGAGCTTGTGCAGGTCTGGTCATCCCAGGCCAGGGCTCACCCTGCAGTGTCCGCCGCCTGCCCCATGAGTGTGTGCACGCATGTGCACATCCCAACGTCCAAGTGTGTCTCTTCGCCACCGCCCAAAATACAGCCACGGGTGTCAGAAACATCTATCCAAATTCGGTGCTCATAAAGGTTTTCTGCCCCATTCGATATGCAGGGTTTCCTCCCCCACAGCATACACAAGCGCCTACTCCCTCCCTCCCTTTGGGAAGCAGAGCGAGCCCCTGGTTAAGGCCTCCAGCTGCTAATTAGGCCGCTAACTGAAAGGCTGGAGGGATCAGAGCCCCCCAAGTTGCCTCACAAGACAGGCCTAGGGGTCTCCCCCCCAAAATAGTAATTGCACTACATTAAGAAAAAGAAGCCACGCGTTAAAAAACAAAAAATTAAATAAAAATAAAACAAGCCACCTATACAATTTGAGCTCACCGATCACAAGGATCGATCTAGAACCCACTCTCAGGGGGACGAACAACGGAAAAGTGGGTGAGGGACGACGGAGGACGATGTAAGATATGGAAAAAATAATCTATAACTTATCAAGGGTTCGTGAGGGAGGGCGGGCAGGGAAGGGAGAGGAGGAATGGGGAGCAGGTATCCGGGGTTCACGTGGAAAGAGAATGCTTTGAACATGATGATGACGCCATATGTGCAAATGTGCTTGACACACTGGATGAATGTATGGATTGTGGTAAGAGATGTAAGAGCCCCCAATAAAAGTATTTTTTTTTTAAAGTTGAAGTCCAGGGAAACACTCGCTGCTAGAAAAGTAACGAAGGCAATCATTTTGGAAATCCCACCTTCGACTTAAGCCACTTAAAGGAAGGGTCTCGTCATTTTCCTGGGGAAGGCCCCTCTGCTTCCTCCTCTCTTCTCAGTACTTCCGAGCCCTGGCATTTCCGGAGCAGAAACGGCGCCGTTCTTCGGAAGTGTTCGCAGACACCAAGCCGGGCCTCCCAAGCGCATCCTCGGCGCCCGGGTTGACTCCAAGTTTAGGTCGCTCCTCCCCCGTGTGGCCAGTGGCAGCACTGCAGCCTTCGGGAGGTCAGAAGCCTGCTCTGGCACAATGAGGTCTGGGGCTGGCACACATTTCTTTTTAAAAATATATAATAGAGCCGAGCACCCCCTCAAAGCCTCCCAGGGAGTTATTAATTGGACTGACAATAGCCTGCTTTCAAGACTTGTACACAATGTTCCTTTGTGAAAAGGGGGCCAGTTGGGTTATTTCTGGGTGCTTTGTTCCTAGAACAGCACGAGTTAAGAAACCAGCCCAGGATTTGTCTATCCTCCCGTCCCACGGAACGAAAACCACGTCGCTGCCACTTTCTGAAGAGGAGCTACCGAACACGTCACAACCTCCGGATAAACCATGCGTCTGAAGGTCAGCTCCCTCTGAACTGGAATGGCAACATGTGCAGAGTTCCTAACCATGCGCCAACCTCCCTGAATCCGATGAGGCCAGTTGGAGGCCTGGTTTTGACCCTTGCTCTGGGCTTCCTTTCTCTGCATCTTGTTTTTCTTGCCCGTGAAGGAGGTGGGGATGGCTACTGTGTTAGTCTGGGTACTTTAGAGAAACAAAGCCACAGAAACTCATGTATAAGAGAGAGTTTCATGTAAAGGTTAAGTGTGCATCAAGAAAACATCCCAACCCAGTGCTGCCCAAGGCCACAAGTCCAACATTAACCCATTAATCCATATATCCGACACCAATCCACAAAATCCTCCCCCATCTCACAAAGCACACGCAATGATGCCGACTGCAGGAGGAAAGTCGAGTCAGTGAACGTGTAAGCATCTCAGCATGGGCAGGGGTCTCCACACGGCTGCTGCAGCACCCAGGGCTGCATCGGGGTAGGTCCATGTGGCTTCTCCTCAGGGATGTCTTGTAGGAAGTGAGCAGGGAACTGGCTAAGGCAGCTGCACCTGGTCCGATCATCAGAAAGCAAGAGACCTGAGAACTAGAAAAGTGAGGCTCACCGAGACATTTATCCCTCCGCCCTTCAATTAACCCCATGTGTGTTTATCAGCCAGGTTGGCACAATAAACTAACGACCTCAGCTACCTTCGCCTCGGGGCTGTGCAGACATCAATGCCATATACACGTGTGCAGAGTGACCTGTAAGCCCATGTGCAATGGCAGGCAGGCTCAGCCTTATCCTCCCCACACTCTGTCAAGTGGCTGCCCAGGGTCAGGTCCACAGACACAGAGCCAACAGGGGACAGGTGGGGCAGGCGGGACACAGGGTGGGAGCCGGGGACCAGGTACAATGTGACACGTTCCCGCTCTGTCTAGGGAGGGATCGACCTGGGGTGGAGGAGGTCACCTTAATAATGAGCAGTACCCCCTCCCCATAAGAGGCGGCTGCTGGTGGGAGTGACTGGCAAGGGACAGGGCAGCTCAGGGGCTCCGTGACAGAGCTGATCTGAAGGGAGACCATTTTCTGGATCCCTGGCTTCAATTATTCCACTGTATTGCTCCCTTGAGGGCCTATGTACTAGGTTGGGTCTGACCACTGGGGCTCAGGAAATATAGGCCCCAGAGTCCTGGAAACCATCTTCATCTATCTCTGCAGCTCTCTTCTGAAGGGAAGAGACGAAGAAGATAAAATTAAATTAAAAAGGCAAACCCTCGTTGGGGGGGTTTCTGAAATACCAGCCCAGCAGTACAAGGTTCTCACAGACGCTGCCCTCTCCAGGAGGTAGGAGGCCACGGAACCGCAGGCTGGACCCAGAGTCCTCAGCGTCTGCAGCCCAGCCCTCACTGTCCCCTGGGACTAGCTATGAAAGCCATGGGGCTGCATCTGAGAAGACAGTCCTGCTTAGAGCCCTGGCACGGCTGGTAGCTGCACGCCCTCTACTGGGATTCTGAGGGAAGACAGCCTGGCCGCAGGAGGCAAGCCAGGAATGAAAGGTTTCCCCAGAAAGGTTTCCCCAGATGTCGTTCCTCCCACGGAACTGCCAGCACATGTCTGTCTGCGTCCACGTTGACTGGAGGCGCAGGCTTGCGCAGGAGACAACCTTCACTGCAGGACAGATCACACAGACCTGGAACATGTTTCTGAACAGCAGCTCTCAGCACCTCCAAGAGCAACAATGAAGTTTGGTCTTGGGGCAGCCTCACTCTTTGTGATGTGTTTTGCACATGGTACACACACACACACACACACACACACAGCACCTCCAAGAGCAACAATGAAGTTTGGTCTTG
>NW_022103905.1:20436676-20445089 GCF_000313985.2 Echinops telfairi
CACGCTTCAGGAAACTTTCCAGCCTGGCCACCAAATCCCATCACAGCTCTCTCCAACAGGAGGAGGTCTGAAAACGGAGACAAATAGTGGCTGTTCTTTTTAAACACGTCACTTCATCCGCACAGCACTTAGTCTTTTCATTCACCTCTTAAAAGTATGAAATCCGTCCCTGTGTGCACACCCATCATCCATCGAAGCTTCACTCCAGTAATGTTGTGCCAGAAGTGCCCAGCCCCGTTCTGCGGGCCTGCAGCCAGGCCAGTGAGCAGAGGTGGGGTTGAGAGGGGGGCTCACATGTTCATGTCAATAAGAAGCTGTCCTTACGGTCCAATTATTTAACCACGATGAGGGTTATTAAACATTGTTTATGTATTGATGACTGTATACTCCCCCTCAATGGGCTGGAGCAATAGAATCGTATGTGGATGAACAGATAGGATTGTGTAAGACATGGCTCCCACACAAAAAAAACCTATTATAGACAAGAAGAAGGGTTCCTGTGGGGAGGGGGAGGGAGGGGGCCAAGAGGGAACTGATCTCCAGGAGTTCAAGAAGAAAGGAAATGTTTTGAAACTGATTGTGGTAGCAATTGTGTAATACTGCTTGACGTGATCGAACGGTAGAATGTCACGGTATCTGTAAAAGCTCCCAATAAAGCAATTTATAAATAAACAAATGCTTATGCTATATGTTTATACTGTGCTGTGTTTTTCAATGAGTTTTTCTATAGTCTTGGAGACTGATGTAATCTATTATACTTAATAGCCATATCGGACTATGGTGCCCACCAGATCCCTGGGCCAGACAAGATCGGGTTAAAGCCCCTTAGGGTTGATTGCTAGCTGTCTTCTTCCGGGTTCTTCCTCCCCTGGAGCACCACGCCAGGCAGTTCACACGCTGATTTTCACCTCAACCTAAGGACACCCTCCCCAAGCAGGTAGTAGGATCTCTATGTTAAGATTAAGGACACGGAACCTAGCCACTAAGCCATTGAGCAGGTCCTCAGCTCCACCTGTCGGGTTACAAAGGTCATTACCCTTCCTGTTCCTGCAGAAATGCTTTCCGTGTTGGCAAGAACAGCCCGCTGCTGGAGCACTCTGGGCAGGAGGACGCTGACCAAACTGGGCAGCGGAAAAAGAGGCCTACTCATTGAGTTTCAAATCCGAAAGGTCAAATTAAAGGAAATGTTTGCCAGGAAAAGCCTGTATTCCAAGCATCCACCAAACGTTCTCAAAGATGCATTTTGAACAGTAACGTGGTTCTAAGTCATGTCTCCAGTCCAGAAGACACGTATGCGGCTGAAAACTCGACGCCCACAATCAAACTGTGCACACAACAGTGTGTTCAAAAAGGGCCCAAACACCAGTATATTAAAAGCACGGCTTTGGGATCCTACACTGGAAGACACACACGTAGAAGTTCACTCGAAGAAGGAACAGGTTGGCTCTTCTTCTGAACACTTCCTAAAATAACATCAATACTGTTAAAAATAAAAAACAACTTCAAATGATTAATTAATCTTAAACTTCACCTTTCCTAAAATGAAATGCCTGCAGCCTAAGGGCTTGACTACGTGGTCTGGAAGGAATTTAGTTAGCATTTACAAACTGTCGGTGTAAATATCGTTTCAAGAGACACCTATGATTATTTTAATTCAAAGAGCCAATTCAGCATTTATAAAAGGGAACTAAATCCGTCAGCATGCCTGTCCATTTCTCTCTTTGCATTAATAAGACTGCGCTTCATAATTTACTTCTGAAGTGTACAATTCAAGTGCATTTAGATTAATAATAATTATGCATATATTAATATATAAGTCCACTGTGTTGCCATAAAATTAAACCAGGGAAACGTCACCCTCGAAACTTCCAGAGCCACGCGAGCTTTGCGTTCAGCTAGAGCTTGGCTTCCTCCCTTCTTTGGCGCCTCGGTCAGCCAACTGGCAGTAAGCAAAGACTGGCTACTTGTGCGCCCCTGGCCTAGTGCAGCGTCTGGCTGCTAACTCAAGGGCTGGAGTCCACCAGGAAACACCTGGCAGGATCCTGCCAGGAAATCAGCCCTCAGCGCCCTGACAGGCATCGTCCACTATGGCTATCATCCCCGGAAGACAGGGGCAGCTGGGAAGTGTCTGGGTGGTACTTCCTCCTACCAGGGAACCCCAGGGGCTTCGGCCTCCTTGGGTAACACACGCTGGGAGGTGGATCTTTCTCTAGGAGGGCTCACAAGTCCTGTACCCCTTTGACTTGACAACCATGTTAAGGCCACACAAATGTTTCTGGAAGGAGCCAGCAGACTGGCCCCAATTCTGAGTTTCCTAATGTGCTCATCAGATCAGCCCAAGGCACGTTTGGTGCACTTTTGTGAACTCCACTCATCAAAAGGGGTATTGGATGGCTAACCCTTCTGTGCCCAGGGCTGGCCGGTCAGATGCTGACAGTAAATATGGGCCCTGGATGGCCAGCAGTTTCCACAGCCCAGGCACGGTCCCCTCGGCCCAGCCTAGGTCCCCAAACATTCCTGCCCGGCAAACCTGTTCACTTGTACTACCAAAGTCACGCAAACTGGGCCTTTGCTCTATCAATGAGTTTTTTTCTTAAGTTAGGTCGAGCTAATTCATAGTGTAAAGTATCACTTCAATTACCTTTCAAGCATTCTCAATGACCTGAGAAGCAGCAATTGACAATCATTTGGTATATGAGATATGAATCAACGTTATCTAATTCATTAACGCCAGTTCCCCAGAGCCCTGGCCAGACCATACTTTGGTAACCCAGTTTAAGTGACTGCACTAGTTGTTACCTGGCAGCAATGGAATTAAATTTCCTTACCAAGCTCCTTCCATATAATCTCACTCTGGATATTGTTACCTCACTTTATAATATCCCCAAGCTTCCAGGGGGCACTGTCAGGTAAGCATTGAACTGCTAACCTCACAATCAAAATCACCAGCCATTCCACAAGGGACAAAGCAGGCTATCTGTCCAATAAGAGCTGCCGTGAGGGAGTCCTAATCAATCATCAGATAAGCCTTCATTGTAGGCTTATTTTATACCCAGCTTATTAAATAATTGAGCACACACACGTAACTTTGTGCACGTGTGTAAGGAGTTAGTGCATTCACAGGTCTGATTGCATGCATGTGGGTGGTCGCTGAAGGCTGTGGAGAGTGAACGAGGGCAAGGAGGAGATTTTGTTTTGACTTCAGACATTTGTACAACTCTGATTAAAAACCCAAATGCCCTGCCCCTTGGCCTCACTCCTCATACCAGCCTCTGTCCACCACCACTTTTAGGGCCTTGGTGGGGGGAGCACCCTCAACCTTCAAGTCATAGCTGAAATGCCGTTTGCATGTAGAGGTCTGTTTTCACTCCTTAGCCTCTCAATTGCCTCCTAGTGATGGGTCCTCGCATGGAACTAAGTTCTTCTGTGTGGGGATCTCTGGGCCAGTTCTGACTGCCTGGTCACTCAGAAGTGATTAGGTTCAGAACCCCTGTCAGAAACCCTTTTAGTGTGATGTCACTCAGACATGCAAAAAAAAAAAAGACCTGTTTCCAAACAGGGTCACAGCTACAAGTCGAGGGAGCTAGGCGTCTATACATATATTCAGGGGAATCTAATTTAGTCCACAGCAGCCTCTCAGGGTCCCTGTTTTGTTTGCAGTTTTCCTTAATATTCTCTGTGGGCTTCTAGGTTGCCAGGGGTTCAAACCTACCAGTTCCTCTGCAGGAGAAAGATGGGGCTGTCTGCTCCGATGATGATGTCCAGTTTTGGAAACCCTCCTTCGGATCGCCATGAATTGCTAACTCAGTGGCAGTGGGATTGGGGTTCCTCCCTTTCAGGACAGCACCTCAACCTGCCCACCATTGTGCCTGCTGTCCCTTCCTGGGTTCACCTGTCCAGAGTTCTAACTGCAAACCGTACACCCCAGCCCATGCCTCCCTGCCCGCCCCTGTGTCCTGCAATCAAAAGGGGGCATTAATTAGCCTGCTGTGGGAACCTGGGCATGGGTCTAATTGCTCGTCTTTCAATTACGGCTCCTGTTTTCAGTTCTAGCCCAAAGTGAGCCACTTTCTTAGCCTTAAAGGCTCTCCAGAGTCCCTGGGCATGGCCGGCATGACGTCAGCTTTTAGCACCCCCCGCAGGCTCTTTCCAAGTCTCCTGCGTCCAGTGTCCCAATGCAGGGACAGTGACGCTGCCTCCTCTCCTCTGTTGACATCTCTTGTCCATGTCTCCTTCTTCGACGTCCGGGCCAGCTTCGCTCTTCGCTAACATTTGGTACAAGGTGCGGAGGGGGCCGAGACACCACCACCATTACCATTTGGGGGTAAGCGTTAACGGGGTGCCGGGAGGTAGTGGGTGCGTGGTGGGCTGTCTGGTCGGCACTTCTACTTGGGGGAAGGGTTATAGTCTCCTCGGTCGCTATTAGTCTGCTCTGACTTCTTGGCAGCGAGTTGGAGTTTTTAAAATTAGGGGTTACGAGGCCTGGACTGCTCCCTCTCCTCCTAGGACCCCATGCGGCGCACCTCAGCACTGAGCCCCGCGTCCCACGCGTGGTCTTATTCACCATTCGGGGTCACCTTGCCTCGCCTCCCCAAATGATTGATTTTTATCCTTTCTGTTTCATGAAACAAATGTCTATCTTTGCTCCAAAATTTCCCATGGGCAGAACTGAGCATTTCATTGGGTCGAGGTGTTGCCTGAACCTGCCATGCTCGTTCTGTGGCCACATGCGAAGGGTGGGGGTGGTGTCCAGGCCGGCCAGTCAGCAGGGGGCCAAGTCTTGGGCCTGCGGTGAGTTCTGATCTTAGACGGCAGCTCAGGGCCTCAGTCACTTGGCGGGGCTGCGAGGGTGTGGTCCGAGAAAGGGCAGTGGCTGCCCCAGCGCCATGGCCCACTCCAGTCCCCGCCATCCTCTCCAGGAGCTTGCTCTCTCCTTTGGAACTTGATTGCCAGCATGCTTCTCATCCAGACTGCTGTCCCACGGGAGGGCCAACCACAGTCTCCTTCTCCTCCTTAAAGGTGACATAGTTTTAAAAAGCTTGTTGGTTATTGAACGCATCTAAGTAAGATCTATGGGGAGACCGGGAATAGAAACTTCTCCCCATCACACATCTCACATTTTCAAAACATATCCCCACACTGGTCCTCTCGTCAATACTTGTCAAATCAGAGTCACACACAGGAGAGATGACCCGAGGCTGTATTTCAGACGAAGAAGTGTGAGGTTCAAGCAATAAAGGGACTTCACCAGCGCCTTCTGGTTTTGAAATTTAGGGGCCACGCAAAGGAGTAACTGGACACTGTTCTTATGTGTGAGTCAAGGTTACAAGTTACAGTGATGGGCCAACTCACTAATTAATTGATTGTTAATGAATGGGGTGAGGTCTTTATTACTATTAGAAATGTGACTGGAAGCACAGGCTTGTCGAAGCAGCTCCGGTTCCGGGCCTTTGGGGGGGGGGGACCACCCCCTCCCATCACTGAATCGTGCTGTACGAGGAACACGGATGAAGGGCTGGGTTCTGGGGCGTCCTCAGAGGAAGAGCTGACTTGAGGGGTGTCTAACAAAGCAATAAGTAAAGAAATGGCAGCAGGAGGAGGAGGCATAGGGAGTGGCTGACGGGAGCTCATGGTAGAGCAGGAAGCCAGAAACACGAGTTAGTTTTCCTCCTTCAAGGAGTGGGGGGTGAGCTCAGTACATGGAGGTCACCACCAGAAGAGAGATACTGAATACAAGGACCTTCTAACCATAAACTGTCACAACTCTGAATTGAAAACTAACTAATGCCTCCCACATGAGTTTTCTCCAAGGGGGAAAAGTGTCATCTTGTGAACACTGACCATTTGACATAAGTAAGAATGATTCGTGCCTCTAAAAGAACTGAATTATAATTCTACATTAACTGATCGGGTCATTAATTTAAGATCAAGGGGGAAATATATTCTTACTCGCTAGTCTGAGCCATGGGGTAATCTGTCTTTACGAAAACCTAGAGTTTCCCATAGTATCCATTCACGTCCCACCGTGCGCCCTTGAGGACCAGTCTACAGAGTGTCGTGCAGGTCTCCAGGCTTTACCCAGAGGGAGGTCTTAAACGGACACAGCCCTGTTTCCCACGTTTAGTTTGTGGTAATCATCCCAAATCTAGTGAAATGGCACACGGAACTTGCACTTATTCCAGTCCCCCAGGAGTCAGGTCCCCTTATCTTGGTTCAAAGAAAGAGGCTAACACTTCTGTAACAGTTACTGATAAGCTATCCAAATGAGTGTAGAGCCCAAGGCATTTTTTGAGAAGCATCCTTCTGTGGCTCTCCTAATCCAGACCCGTTCTAGTACCTTTGAAAGCACAAGTCATCCCAAAGCGGATGGAATGGGGATTTGATAAGGGGGCTCCACAGGGAAGGGTGCTGTGTCCCGGTGCTGCATGGCTTCTTGAGTTCAACCATCAGGAGACCTTGCTTAGCCAGTCCTCCAGGGAGGCTAAAACTTCACAGCCTCCAGTCAAACGGCAGTGTCTGACACCTGGTCATTCGTTACACTTCTACTCTACAATATCAGGTGTTGTGCTGTGTCCTCCCTAGCTAACCCCCTAAGCCAGCGGTTCTCCACCTGTGGGTCGCAACCCCTTTGAGGGGTGGGGAGTTCGAACGACCCTTTCACAGGGGTCGCTCAATTCCTAACAGTAGCAAAATGACAGTTATGAAGTAGCAGCGAAAATAATTTTACGGTTGGGGGGTCACCACATGGGGAACTGTACTAAAGGGTCGCGGCCTTAGGAAGGCTGAGAACCGCTGCCCCAGCTGTTGTGATGACGAGCATATTAACCAAACTCACCACCAGGGAGTTGACTGACTGCTTCTGTGGGCTTCGGAGACGCACTCAGTGTTAACTTCCCATGCTGTACAACGACCAGCTCGGTTTACCAGCAAATGGCCATTTAAGAATTTGTTACAAATATGTGGACTGAGAGGCTGGATTCGATTTTGAATGTTACTATGGAAAGTGCTCAGAAGTATCACTCTGAGGCCTAAACATGTTGTCCGGTGCTGTTGTTGAGTGACATGCTGCCCCCACCCCTATTTTGAAGAGGAGAAATAGATGATTTGGGCATGAAGTTCTAATGACCAAGCGGTGTTTTGTTGTTGTACGTTGAGTGGCTTTGAGTCAGCACCTAACAGCAGCAAATGAACCTGAAGCAGCCAACAGCACCCCAACGCATTCAGTGTTATCCAGAGGGGCCAGGCACGGTGCCTGGAACCAGCATCCCGGTTTTGAGGAAGAAAGGGAGGCAAGAGGTAGAAATAGAAGCCGAGGGTCATTTGGGCTCCTATATGCCCAAGGGTCTGGGGTAAGCCCTTTGGCATCTGTTTCTGCCCCACTGTAAGATCAATTGTAACATTTAGCTACGTTGTTACCACAAAAACACCACAAGTGTGTGGCTTTAGGAGGCAGGTTATGGTCTCCCAGTTTCTGAGTCTGAACTTAGGACATGGTCTCCAGGGAAGGCCTTCTCGCTCTCGTCCTTTTTCATGAACGTAGCAAAGACCACCCATCCCAAATGGGGTTTTAACCAAAGGCCTGGAAGCTTTGATTTATAGTACAAATATTGAGGGGGACGAAATCCAATCCCTACTCACTAACATTGATTCAATTCTGACTCATAGTGACCCTATAGGACAGGGTCTGTAAGTGTCCTTGTGAGTGTCTATGGGAGTAGAAAGCCCCATTTATCCTGCAGAGTGCCTGGTGGTTTTGAACTGCTGACCTTGCAGTTAGCTGCTCAAGAATCCATAGCAGGTATGAAACAGGAATTAGTGACCTTTTCTTTGTAAAGGGACAAACAGCAATTTTTTTAGGCTCTCCCATACAATTTCTGTCACAACCACTCACCTGCCCGGGTAGCATGTAAGGAGCCAACAAACAGGGGTGCGGGTGGTGTGTTCCACTTGGACTTGGTATAAGAGCAGGATTTAACAGATGGCTGTAGTGTGCTGGCCTCAGGCACAAGACCCACGCCCTAGTACCTTTACTAGTGTTTAGAGAGGCACTGTAAACTTTCCAAGAAGCTGGCCAGAGAGAGTAGTTCTTACCTGAGAGAACAATCACCATCACAAGGCAAATGTTTCCTATGAAAACGAACAGCCCAAAGACCAAAATCTGCTATCTCGTCTTGAATAATGAAGAATGGAGAATGGAGAAGTTTAAATCAGGGTGCTCAGTCTCCTGGACGGTTCTGGTCTGCTTTTCAAGCTTAAACCACACAATGGTGGAACACTGAATCCCTTTTTGTTGGTCGTGGACTATGAGCTTGGACTATGAACGTGGTGAACCAAGTTGGTCTATTTCCTTACTACCCTAATTATTTCCCACTCCATACCCAGTAGTAAGCATGTTAGCTAGCAGGTGACATGT
>NW_022103905.1:20445301-20451077 GCF_000313985.2 Echinops telfairi
AAGTTGGTCTATTTCCTTACTACCCTAATTATTTCCCACTCCATACCCAGTAGTAAGCATGTTAGCTAGCAGGTGACATGTATTTAATTAATATGCAGGGAGGATAGAAATCGTGATGAGGTCCTTTTGTTACATACTTTCCCCAGGGTTGTCATAAATCTTTATAGTGCACAATTGTGTAACAACACCTCAGTCTCATATATGTCAGCATCAATTACTTCAAACGCTTTATCCAAACAACTCCCCAGCACAGCTGTGAGACAGAACACTGGCCTGCTCTGAAGAAGAAAGACAGCCTCTTGGTAAATTTAAGCTGCCGAGGAGTGCTGCTTCCTCAGCTATATTCCTCAGTTGCTCGTAACTGAAAATTTTCCTAAAATTCTGAAGCCAATTTAAGGAGAGTTTTGTGGGTGTATAGGGTCCTCAATCTCTTTGGGGCCAAATGGCTTTCAGAAAACGGAACTTTTTCAAATTTTAGGAAGGTAAGATGGTTGACGGAGCCCTGGGGGCAGGGCAGGCGGGCGGCTACCTACCAGTTGCCCTACAGGAGAAAGAATGGCTGCCTGGTCCCATATAGCGTTGAGTCCTAGGAACAAGTCCCAGAGGGGCAGGGCAACTGCTCTGCAGGGTGGCTGTGAGCTGGAACGGGCTCGGTGGCAATGCACTTGGTGAGTTGACATGGTTAATATGGTTAATACACCATAAAGCTTACTTTCTCCAGCCAAGTCCACAGAAGCATCCAATCATCCAGCATGCTACACTTCTAACAGCCAAACTCACTCATAGTACGGAGAATTCGTTCACGGACTCCATACAAATTCGACTTATGTCAGTTTAGTTTGCTGCCAAATGTCTTTGCTTCAAACTTAGAAAGCCTTTTTGGTTTTTGGAATTTTTACACCAGTATACAATGCACCAAATATTTTATTTCTTCTCAGTTTGCGTATCTATAATTGACTCCTGAACTGTGTGTAAGGAATTGTGTGTAAAAACAAAAGCAAGTTTCCTCAGTACGAGTGGCCACTCAGGTGGTGAGTCCCCACCAAAAGGGCTTGTTGCTCAAGGATTTGTGACAGGCGATTGGACGGAAGTCATCTGTATTCTTTAAGAATTGTCCCTTTTTCTCCCCAATTAAATTATGGGTCTTCGAATTCCGTCAGTCTTTGCCATTCTCTATTTTAACCAGTGCTGACAAGTGTAGAGCACTTTAATGGTTGATTCTTGCAAGTCCTGAACATTCATTTTCAGGTCTAGTGTTGTAAAAAGATATAACCCAAACCTGCTGCCTTTGTATTGATTGTTACTCCTGGGGCCCCCATAGGCCGAGGAGAACTTCTCTGGAGGTTTCCAAATCCGTGGATCTTCTGGAAGCAGTTTCCTCATTCTCCTGCCCAAAGGCTGGTGGGTTCAAATTGCTGACCTTTACTGAACAGCCAAGCACTTTCACCACTGTGCCACGAGGGACCCTGTGGCTGTACACAAACCACACACTCACTGCCACTGAGTCAATGCCAACTCCCAGCAACCCTTCCAGACTGCCGCTCTGTATGGGAGTAGAAAGCTCCGTCTTTCTCCTGTGGGGGTTTCGAACTGTGGACCTTTCAGACTGTAGCCCAAGACATAGATGTACACAATGTGTCTGCCACTATGGCTTCCATAGCTGTATGGGCAGCACCCAAGTAATGTATTAGGAGTTCAAACCAACCGAGAAGATGGCGTCCATCTCTTTTGGCACTCACGGCGACACTAGTCCTGCAGCACCTCTCTAGCAGGAGTCCACCCTGGCTCTGATTCTTCTCTTGGGTCTTCAGTGTGCACTCCCTCCCGTATCAGCTGTTTGCTTTGAGGCCCCTACGTGGCCACAGAAGGAACCCACTCAGCCTGAGATGTGATCCGGTGCTGTGGTTACGACCCAGGTTAGGAACCGCCATTCCCACTTCTCCCCTGATGAAGCGTGGGCTTGCGAGAGACGACAAGACAAACTGGGGCAATGCCTGTGGGAGGGAACCTGTGAAGGAATTGTGCAAGTCTTCCAGGGAAGAGCAGTGCAGGGAGACCGAGGGCGAGGCAGCCAAGGTGCGAGGACAAGAAAGAGTGCAGGCAGCTGTCTGCAGAGCGCCGCCAGGCAGCCTTCACAGCAGTTCTGAGTCTAAGGTCTTCCCAGGGCCAGCCTCAGTATCGCTGCCAAACCCCGTCACTGGTCGCTGCACGGTCCCAGGACAAAAGCAGGCTGGGTGTTAGGTACAGCCGCTGGGGCCCGGGCCAGTCCCCTCCTCTGTATTCTGCCAGTGCTGGAGGTCTGCGGCAGCACCTCCAGGTGGGAAAAGGCCTCCGTGCCACCAGAATACAGCTGCACCAGAGCAGCATGCTGCCAAGCCTTCCTCAGAGAGTCCCCAAACTTCTCCCTGCCGCACAGTTACCAGAGGGGAGACAGCAAACATCACTAGAATACTTAACACAAACCCACCAAGTTTCCGCACCTTTAAACAATGCACCAAGTATTTTATTTCTCTCAGTTTGCATGGAATTGACTCTGAAAGCACTTTTAAAAACACAACAGAACACTATTACACAGAACCCTACACAGAAGGATTGCTTCTGTCTCAGGGGATTAAATCATATAAGATATTAGAAAGTATTTCTAAGATAATACGTTTATACATTTCTATATAATGATATGCCTTAGTTTGATATTTTGCATGTGCATTTTCTTTAGCAGATGATTAGTGCAATATAATGTCCCAAGATACATAGGGCACTGTTAAGAACTATGGTACATATGAAAAATAGTTAACTCAAATTCTGTTTATGTCCATCTTAAAAACACAAAATACTAGCACATTTGCGATGAAATTCTGTTTATAATGATCCCTTTAATAAGTGACAATTGGCCACTGCCTTAACGAGTCTGTGAAAAGGGTTAAGTATACTTTCTTTCACAGGGAAAAAAAAAGAAAAAGAACTGCAACAGAGATCAACCATCCAGGACACATTAGGTATTGCTTTCCACTTAGATCACACATTAAATAGCACTACCAAAAAATGTGGTAGTCATAAAAAAACAACAAATAAAAACAGAACTACCTCACCTCGACAAAAAGCGAGCAAACCCAGGGTGTCCACGCGCTCACTTGATTCGACAGCCCTCAGTGATTCAATAGCCCATGCCATCCTCAACCCATATGCAGGTTCATCCAAGGAAACGGAGCCCTTTGCAATCTTCTTAAGCGCTTTAACAGACTGTATTTTTGACCAAGAAGCACAGTGGGTAAGAATGTGGGCTGCTCACCAAAAGGACAGTGGTTCAAAGTCACCAGCCACTTCACAGGAGTGGTAATTCTGCTTCTGGAGACTGATGGCAGTTCTACTCGGTCCTACAGGGTCACTATGAATCAGAATTGAGTCGGTTTGATTTTGCTTTTTGTAATTCTGATGAACAGAAGTGGGATGTAGAAAGGACAAAAAAAATACTGCCTGCCTTACTGAACCAATTCTCCTAGGCCAGCTCGTTCAAAGAACACATCTCCCAGTGTGACCACACAGGCCTGTGTAACTTACCTACAGAGCAGCCAGATTTCCAGTCCTCCTCCCGAGCACCTGGAGGAGCCCTGACTGCACACTGGGTTACGGGCTGACCTGCTAGCCCCAAAGCTCAACAGTGACACCACCAGCCACTGCTCTGTAGAAAGATTCGACCTTCTGCTCCTGTAGAGAGACGGCCTCAACAATCCAGAGGGGCAGCTCTGAACTACAGGGTCTATGAGTCAGAATCAGCTCATTGGCGGGTGCTTGGTAATAAGTATTTAAGATACAGCCCTAGATAAGCATTAAAGTCTTTTAGCTTTTAGGAAGCCAGTATCTGGGACTATGGTACTATTGAATTTTTCATTATTTCTGAGTCTTGAAAAACTTAAAGTGCAATATTTTAATGTATCAGCAAATTATAATCATGCCATGCAAGTTCATCTTGAAAGAACATGTAAATAATCTTCAACATTTTGTGAATGCTATATTACATATATTATAGAATATCTTAATGTTTGATTGGTCTATAAATCTTTATATTATAATGCAAAGAGGAAAACTAAGTACCAATTAAGACGTTTTAATTACAAGAAAAACAATGTTTTCATGAAGATAAAATGGGAAACGTCCTTTCTTCCTTTGGGGCTTTTCTTCAGTCAAGTACCAGCTTTACAAAATGTGACCTCCATTCAATTATTGAACAAACTACCCTAAACAACAGTGTCACACCGTCCACTATTTGTCCACTGGTAAAAGCCCTCAGAGAGCAAAGGTGAGCTCAGCTCCTCTTTCACCATCAGTGAGGCCCACTGCGCCTGGCTTTACAATGTTAACATCCACGAGAACCTCACTCTGAATATGGAGTCGCATCTCTTTGCAAGCCTGGCCCATTCAGGTGACAGTGTAGGAGTAAAGAGGAAAAACTCCCTTTCGCAAGATAAACAAGTGATGGACAGGCAAGGCGGAGGGCAGGCTCTCCCGTGGCAGCCGCTCACGTGCACTGGGAGCAGGGACTAGTATGGTAGCTGGGGCCGTAGAAGCTTCAGGGATGACTGCTTCACTAGCATTTTCTGGTGTCTCCTGGACTGCGCATCTTCAATGGCATTATGCGCTCTCTGTAAAAGAAGGTCATTGTTAACAACGCTGAGAGGAAACAAGCTCATCTGGTGGGGGAGAGAGGTACGACAGCAAGCATTTGCAGAATATGCTTGTTGGGACTCCACGCAGAGGCAGTCATCCGTTGAACGCCAAGTAAAACCCTCCTGCCTCTGCGTTTAAGCTCCTATGTCGACAGTCATCGTGGAGGGCGTGGGAGAGAAACAGCAGTACGGTGACCTGAACAGACTCATTCTGTTTCAGAGGGCAAGGAGTGGGAAAGGCAAGCTGGGTACCTTGGCTGTGGCGCTGTCCCGCAGATGGACCTTCCGGAGACAGCTTTGACCGGCACCGTCCTTTCTGTGGAACACGCTCTGATCCTGTTTTGAGAGCAAGGATGACAAATGGAATGATTCTTAGAAAGTGTGAAATCACAACCTTTAATTAGATGCTTAAATGGCAATTCTATTCCACAACCAGTAGACGAACCAAACACACATATGCAGAAATGATGCCAAAGAAATCATTTTGGTACAAGGTAACGGTTCCATATGTGACTTGCTAGAATTTATGAAATTGGATGAGTACACATCTCTCTGTATAAAATAATGGCTTTCTGCCCATTATGATAAATGCCTACAGAGATGCCACTTGATAGCTCATCCATTTGACGAATCAAACAATCCTTCCTTCATTTCCTTGGCTGAGAGAGGAAATTCTTACGTAATGCAAAATACAGAGTCAATTCTCACCACTCGGGCGAGAGGATGGTGAGAGCCGAGGAAATGTGGCCCTATGCAGTGATGTCATCTTTCCTGATCGGAAGACTGCGCTTCCTACACCAAGACACCCTTTTAAGAAACCCCCCCCCCCCACTTTGATCGTGATTCGGATAGAGTTTACCACGCAAACTGGGTTCCGTTCAGCAACTGGCCCACGCTTTGTCTCACAGCACTGTTTGCAGTGCTACACGTGATCCCCGTTTCCGTTCAGTGACTGGCCCACGCTTTGTCTCACAGCACTGTTTGCAATGCTACACGTGATCCCCGTTTCCATTCAGCAACTGGTCCACGCTTTGTCTCACAACACTGTTTGCAGTGCTACACGTGATCCCCGTTTCCATTCAGCAACTGGCCCACGCTTTGTCTCACAACAC
>NW_022103905.1:20451217-20470661 GCF_000313985.2 Echinops telfairi
ATCCCCGTTTCCATTCAGCAACTGGTCCACGCTTTGTCTCACGACACTGTTTGCAGTGCTACACGTGATCCCCGTTTCCATTCAGCAACTGGTCCGCACTTTGTCTCACAACACTGTTTGCAGTGCTACACGTGATCCCCATTTCCATTCAGCAACTGGTCCACGCTTTGTCTCACAGCACTGTTTGCAGTGCTACAGCGTGATCCCCGTTTCCATTCAGCAATTGTCCACGCTTTGTCTCACAACACTGTTTGCAGTGCTACACGTGATCCCCGTTTCCATTCAGCAACTGGTCCACGCTTTGTCTCACAACACTGTTTGCAATGCTACACGTGATCCCACGTCCTCCCCGTGCTTCCCACTCCATTTGCCCTTCTTTCCGGCCTCCTGCCTTCCGAGCACAGGCTGCCCTGCTCATCTCCTGTGGCTGATGGGCCTTAGGTGTGCCTGCCTCCCAGAAGTGCTCTACACTGTTTAGGCCTATTTTTTAAGCTGAAGGTTAAGCTGCGGGAGACATCTGAATTGTGACTCCCCACGTGAGGTCATACTGTGGTGTGGTAGCGTGGTAGCTCCTTTTATGTGTAAACTTCCATGAAAAGAAAAGTCATACAAAGGAAAGAATAAGAGTGCTTGTATTTCATAACTATTAAGTTTTATGGTAAATGTGTTCCAGAGTTAATAGCGCAATCATCATTTTCATTTAGGGAAAAAAATATGCTTTGAGATTACTATCTTTAGAATGATAATTTGTGGTCTGTTTTTTAAAGAATGCAAAAGAGTTTATAACATATATAATAAAAATCTTATATTTCAAAGAAAGGGTATCTGAGGACTACACAAACTATGGGATATCATTTTTGCTAATTAAAGCTCCTCGATAGGACAAGATGTAACATAGGGAAGAGAGATGTGACAGTATTGGTCCATACTTACATTATATCAGTATTCTATAAATGCCAAAGATGACAAAACATAAGATATTCCAGATATATACTTATTTACACCAAAGCACCTACTGATAATTACCTAAGGACTAAGAGATAGATAATAATTGTAGTAGGAGGTGGGAGGCCAGCTCCCCATCACAAACCATGGGTTCAGTAAGCACAATTACAGGGTTGAGATATATCAATATATTAAAGTCATCGCGAGCATGAGAGATAAAAAAGATATTACAATAATGGAGTCAGACACATTTCATGGTAGCATTGCTCACCTCAGCCTGGCTTGGTGGTCCACGTGGAGAGGGGGAAGGGAAGGAGGACAAAGGGAAATGGAAACAGGGGAGGAGAGGGAGCCAAGGTGAGGTCAAGGGAGGTGCAGGGAGAGGGGAGGGGAGGGGAGGAGAGGAGAGGAGAGGAGAGGAGAGGAGAGGAGAGGAGAGAAGAAAGATCTCTATTGCTAACTTAGGCCTATATACCTTTTGGGGGTGTGCAAGCCCACTAATTACAGGTAAAGACATACATCACAGGAAGGGGTTGCACTATAGGTTATACAGCAACGAGAGGGGGTGGTCTAGGGACATAACACGCAATAGGAAGAGGATGGATTGGGGGTATACATGTGACAAGATGGGTGGATCCTAGAGTCAGGATGGCAGACGGATTGATAGGAACCATTATCAGTAGGGTGTAAACCCCACCTACAGGAACCAAATAGATGACTGCAGGCCTGTGCATTGTCTTTAACAGCAGGGAGCGACCCACTGCAGTCTGGCAAATGATCACCCTCAGGGAGGATGCCTGCAAGCATCTGACCTCCCCCTACAAATAATAATAAAATGAGTGCCCTGATGAAATTTTAAAAAGACAAAAGTTAAAAAATCTTCTATTAAGTTGGGCTCGAATCTACCAAAAAGAAGTAACAACAGCTTAATTCTTTCAGCAGATAGTGCTATTTCACGCCTCTGCCATCACAGAAAATAAAGGATAGTTAAATAAATTGATGGCATCACCCCTTATATAGCAGCATGTAACAATACTAGTTAAGAATCATCTCTTTCACAACTGTGCACAGTTCATTGCAAAATAGGGTCTGAAAGCATTGGCCTATACTCTCGACCCTAAAGTTGTGTTTCCTCTTTTCTTACCTTCGCCGAAATTTTTAGCAGATTCTCATCAACACTAGGAGGACACAGGAAATCCTCAAATGAACACTGCCAGTCAATGGACATATGGCTCAGGATCTCAACTTCCTTTATACACATCACTCGCCTGTTTGGGAAAAGGCAATAAATTATGAATGTTCAAGACAGCTAACTCACTCTGTTAATGGCAAAGGTAACTTAGTAAAAATGGAACTTAGCACTTGAAAAGAAAAATAACTTGCTTTTTTTTTTTTTTGAAGCCAGATAAAGAGGAAATAGAGCATACCTAACAAGTAACAAAGCCGACTTTCAAAAACCCCTTCTGCCAATCTCACAGAATTCAGGAAAGTAACAGTCGTTCATTTTGTTGGTAAGGTGAAAAAAAGGATAACAAAATACTTCAGGAGCAGGCTGCGCTCTCACCTGGGGAGCAATAAAGGTAGAAGTCCCTCAACATGCTTTACCGGGAAAACTATCGATTGCTCGTTCCTGTCAGTCACTGGTGTCTTCTAGTCAAGAATGAGGATGTGGGAAATGTCAGCAAAGATTCAGTTTAGGCTGACTAATCAATATCAGACTTAAACACTTCAGCATTAACATCACACCACCCTGAGCTGCCTTCTTCTGCAATAAACAGAAATAAAACATATACACCCTGAAGAGACATCCACAGTCTCTTTAGTGTCTTATCAAGAGAAATTACTGAGACAGCCACCGTTGGTTTGAAGTTCCAATACCAGAAAGGGAAACCAAAAAAGTAAAAAGGGTTGTTGGTGAATCTGACACATAACATCTAGGAGACACAGGCCTGGGGCTTCCTCGGCTAGCAGGAGAAAGACACACTGAGTGAGTGCTGCAGCACGGTCAGGTGAGCTCTGTACAAGGAAAGTCTTGGGGGCACAGTACAGAGGGACCGGCATGTTCCTAAAGCTGGTGACTGCAGAGCCAATTCTTGAACGGAGGGAATTCTCTATGGGGAAAAGGACGTGATAACCCACAGAAAAGAGGGAGAGTGCACTGAAAGGCACAGTTGTGCAAAGGGGGAGCTCCATTTGGGTTATATGCAAATCTGTAGGTGGAGTGCCGAATGAATACCGAGGAAAGATAAAGTCCACTGGGGTTGGACTTTGGAGAGAGAGAATGTGTGTGTGCTGTTGGGGTTTCTTTTTCTGATTTACCACCACCACCTCCACCCACACACAAACACCCTTCATGGCATTCCGACTCGAACACACAGGTCCTGGGAAACCTCGGCTCAGTAAATGGTGAGAGGTGGCACAGACTGGCAGCAAACCATCCCAGTAGGAAGTTACTGTAGTAGCCGACTCAGGAGACAACGAGAGCCTCGATCGCGGCCGTGCTAGTGAAGAAGAAAGGGTGATGGGAGAGGCAGTCCTGGGTCCAAGTGAGGTCAGCACAACTTCACCAAGGCGAATGAAGACACTTGGAATACATGAGGAAAAGGGACGACATGATTATTTACCAAGTCCAGACACTTCTGTCTAGATAATGCTGTGAATGCGTTCACTTCTTCTGATTAAGCTTCTCTTTAAAGACGCAGGCTGGTCTAGCAGTTTGACTCCTATCTTCCACCCTTCCTTCCTCTCCTACCCAGGCAACTATTTTATTTATTGAGGGATATCATGCAGATTTTTCCTGCTGTCAATACTTTTCTCTAACCCTAATCCCTACTTCCCTAATCCTACAAAACACATCACTCAGACGGTTCTAAAACTTATTAGTCAACAACTACCACTTTGTGGGAATTAATTTAGGGTAAATCAAAGAAAAAGGAAGTACCAAAAATACAGTATAAAAGAATGATGTGTAGGACCCAACAGGAGATCTAGGGATGACCCCTGAATAACAAAGGAAGAAACTGAGATACTACAAACCTCACATCCTAAAGAAACCCACTTGATAAACAGAGAGATAAAGAAAAATGAAAAAAACATGGTACAAGGACCAGGGAAAATATGGAAGAAAAGAAAAATCCATGAACTCAAAGATAACCACAAGAATTACAGCCAACAAGCGAAACAATCAACCAAATATGCAAAAGTCTCCAAAGATAAGACTGAGGTGGGACACCATCAAGAGAAACAACCTATGTTTCACTGGGACCCTGGAATGGGAAGACTCAAACATCTGCAGAGAAAACACTAAGCGAACTCCCGGTTGAAAATTTCCCTAATATCACAGAGGAGGAGACAAGAACTATTCAGGTAACAGAGAACCCAAAATAGACTAAAATCCAGGAAAAAAACTACCAAGTCAAATTATCCAAGTTCAAGGAAAAGGAGAGAATCTTGAAGGAAGCTAGAGACAAAGAACTTTACTTACAAAGGAAGTCCTACAAGGGTCAGCTCGGACATCTCAAGAGAAACTAGGCAAGCAGGAAGACAACAACGGAGCAACATAGGCTGAACTTGAGAGAAAGCAACTGCCAACCCAGAACCCAGCACACATGAAGGAGAAATAGAAGTGCTCCCAAACCAAGAAAACTTAAAATTCACACAAACAAAACAAGCATTAAAAAATATATATTAACTGGATCTCTATGGTCAGAAAATCAACAACAGTACACAAACATGAACCACCACAATGTACAATGCCTCCCAGAAACCAACACACTGAAAAACACCGCAGATCTAGAGGGAGAACAAAGACAAAAATAAACACACACACACCCAAAGTACCAAATACAAATACTACAAAATGACACCAACCAATTCACATTTATCAACAATAACAATAATGGATTAAATGCACCAATCAAAAGACTAAGCACCAGACTGCATTAGGAAACGAGTCATCAATGGGCTGTCTTCAAGAGCTACACCTCAAACTCACCAACACAAACGGGATCAGAAGATGAAGGAAACCCTGTCAAGCCAATGGCAACCAAAAAAGGCAGGAGTGGCAGGAGTAGTGTTTTCATCTACGATAAAACAAGTCAACTTTTAACACCTCACTTGAAGTCAGTACCTATTTGTAACCATGAGAGTTGACTTCTTAGCTCCTGGGATGCTACAGTGGTATCTGTAGGTCTCTTCTTCTAGCTTCTTGACGCGGTTCTGAAAAGGAAACCGGCTTAAGACTTGGGAAAACATCCAAATAGTAGTTCAATGGTTTGTATTAGTTAATTATGATAAAGGTGCTAGTTAATTTTAATAAAGCTTTATTAAAAACCAAAGCACACTTCTACATATTAACCTATGACACTACAAAATACGTGTATCATGTTCATAAATTAACTTCCATTGTCTTAGAAGACAAATATATATATTAAATGCTTACCAAGTGATTTTCCAGGTAAAATGTATTTCGTGACATCATAACTTTGAAACACTTTAAAATATCTACCAGAACCCATCACACATTTCCATTAATAAGCATATAAGTACATATGAATAGAAAATCGACACATGATCGTGACATAGCCTAACATCTGCTACATTGTCACAGTAGGGATCTGTGAACCTAGTGCAACAGAATACACAACCTGAAACTGTGCTGCTGCAACTTTTTTCAGAGGAGCGATCATCTTTGGTGTCAGCTTTTCTTTTTTAAGGATCTATGATCTCCCTCAAAGGTTAGGAACCATTGACTTTCATAGAGGCCCATATTACACACATACAAGAGTCCAGGAACACTTATATTTACTGTTTTCGTTTTACAGATTAAACATGCATGAGAAGCACATTTCTGTATGGAATTACATTGCTGACACAGAAAAAGAAAATGTAATGACAGGATTAATGCAAACATGAAAAATTTCTCAATTTCAAAAGAGCTGGCAGTATTGATTGCTAAGGACATATACATGCAAGTATAAAGGGTATCACATTAAAGTACATTTATTTTCCTTTTCAACTCTTTCAAACTGATTATGACTTACACTAGTCAATACATTGACATTAAAAACAAAATAAAATTATTATTCTATAGAGTGCTAATAAAATATTATATTGACTTTACAATGTGTGATTATAGATCAGGAGATAAAATACTTGAAAATGCAGAATATAAGTACACTTAATAAATACCTAATAAATAAAACCTTAAAAATGTACAACCAAGAATACAATATCATTAAAAGGTTAAGATCATAAGCAAGGACAGCACACGGAAACATTATCAACTCAATGGCTAAGTGCACTTGGTCCGTCATTCCCTTAGGATTACAAAAGTCATAAGCAGGAAGATAAGTCTCTGGGGAAGAATTGGAGGTTCATCTTCAGAATGAGTATCAGAGAAGAGTCCAGTTTTCACATCAATAGTCACGTTTTATATTTTGGCTGTGTGAATTAGATACAAATCATTATTATTTATGCCTTACTTCTTCTTCTAAGGGGAAAATGGGAAGCAAATCTAATTATTTAGAGGACTAATTTTCATCTCTGAAAGTGACCAACAGCGATTAACCCCCTCTCCATCGCCTGTTTGTTCTTGTTGACAGAGGACCGCACTTCACACCAGGGCTCCACTTGGCTCTTCCCAGTTCCTTTATGGGCTCAGAAATGAAACTGAAGCACATCTGAATTGTTAAAATTTGAGTGAACCGTAGCTAACAGAAAGAGGAAAAACCATGGGTTGAAGCCCTACTAGAAACATAATCTCCCCCTTAAAAAACAGGGGCAATGGATGTGTTGCATAGCAACCAAATCTCTTGGCCACTGAATTTTAAGCAACGCCAGAAGCAACAGTGCTTCCTTCGGCGGTGGTGGCTGATCCCAGAGCTTTAATGCGTCTCTCTGTGCCACCTACAACCCAATCCCACAGCCACTGAGCTGGTTTCCATTGACAGCAACCCGGCAGGACAGAGTAGAGCTGTCGGTCTGGGTTCCCAAGACTGTAAATCATTACGCAAGCAGGCAGTGCCATCTTTCTTTTGCATGAAGCACTATTTTAAAAAAGCTGATTGTCAGTGCTGCTGAAATATACTGCCTTCTGAGATTAAGATATTAAGGTCCTAGAACAGTAGTCAAGATTAGTTACCAAAGTATTCAAGATCACTCCCAGAATTCACATTTAATAACTTGGCAATATTTAGCAAAATCTCTTAACTTGGTAATTCCATTTCGAGGTTCATCGTGTGTTAGTAAACTAAGGGAAACAATGTTAATGCCACAGTGAAGAACGGATATGCCAACAAGGGGACCACAGTGGACCGCAACGCGAGAACTGAGATGTCCGGGAAGCGGAAAGAACATGTAAAATAATATGGTAGCAATGCCAAGAGGGGGCGGGGAGGGGAAACCATCACAAAGATCTACAGATAACAGTCAGTGTAAAACAGGAAAAAAATGATAAATTATCAAGGGTTCATGAGAGAAGGAGGGTGGGGGAGGGGAGAAATGAGCTGATACCAAGGGTTCAAATAGAAAGAAAATGTTTTGAGAATGATGATGGCAACATATGTACAAATGTGCTTCACACAATAGATGGATATATGCATTGTGCTAAGAGCTGTACGAGCCCCCAGTAAAACGATTTTAAAAAAACATAGAGTGATTATCCTAGGAGAAGAGAGACTAAACAGGAATTATGTGCTATGAAAACATACTGGATGACTTTGCAACGTTCAAAGCCTTGTTAGTAAAGAGCACCGGAGAAAACTAGGGGAAAGAAAAGGGGTAAATCAAAACACCCACAAATAAATTATTTATCATGTTCCCAAACCCAAGGTCTAGGAAAATACCATTTTATAATGCAGTGCTTTCTTAATATTGATATTTTGTTACAGTTGGTCCCTTAAGGATAGAAGTCTTTGGATGTACAAAGGGGAGAACATGCAACAGACAATAACAAATATATGTTATCCAACTAACTGATCAAAGCAAGGTCAATAACAAATGAAATAGCTTGAGTTTTAATCATCCTTGCCTTATCTTGCTAATAACCATGGGAGGAAAAAAACAAAATTTCTCATTCGTATACAACCATTCTCCTTCTTCTAGTGGCCATAACAATAAGTTAAAAAGTTTGTCTAATATCATACAAAAATCACACAAAAAAACCCAAGATGACTATGTAATTTGCTAAAATACTAAAAGGTTTCCTATTAGTAGTGTTTTATAACATGTAGTTTTTAGAAATCACAGTCATATGGGAAAAGGTAACACTAACAGAAAAACACAAAGAAGAAAAATTTAATGAGCTAACAGAGTTCTCAAAAACAGTCTTATTGAAATCTAAATATATCCAGGAAAATTAAAAATCATTACATTTACCTAAGAAGGGGCAGTAATTATTAGTGATGATTTAAGCAATATATTTAATTAGCTAGTGTGCTTGAGCCTCACGGAAAATTTTATATGTATGCAACAGTTTTGTAACCCAGTTATCTAGGCACAAGAAAAGTTTGCCAAATACAGTTCCAAGCTATCTTTGGATGTCACTCTTGCTTCAATTTATACTTTTCAAAAATCATATACAAGGGGATCCTCCGCCCCTCCCCCTGCCCCCCAAAAATAGAATCGTGTTGGGGAGAGCATTGCTTCACATTTCTACCACTAGGCAAGCATCGAGCAACTTCCTCTGAGTTAATGCACCCAGTGGCATCACGTGGGAAGGTTCTCTCTGGTCACAGTGAATTTTTTCATAAAAGCTGTTTCACTCGAATCTCATTTTTTGTGATGGCTGATTTAGAAACCAGCGTGCAGTTGTGAAATTTTGTTTCCTGCTCGGGAAAAAATGCCGCAGAAACTGTTGTGAAGTTGAATGCAGCTTACAAGGACAGCACTATGGGAAAAACTCTATGTACAAGAAGTTTTCTCATTTCAAAAAACGTGAAATGTCAATTGATGACAAATCTTGTTGTGGATGTCCATCAACTTACCAAACAGATGAAAATGTCTACTTGTAGTGCATTTGGTCAGACTGTTAATCAAGCTTTCTATTTAGAGGTTCTGAAAAGATTGTGTAACAGTTCATGACAAAAAGGCCTGATTTGTGGCAGAGGGGGACAGGTTTTGCCACCACAACCATGCAGCTGCTCATGCAGCCATCTCAGTGCACCACTTTGAGGCAAAAAACCAGCATGCCTTCTCTTGCTCCACACACCTGACCTCACTCCATGTGACTTCTTTTGTTTTAGCAAATGAAGAAGGCTATGTAAGGACAGTGATTTGAAGCCGTACAAGATGTGAAGATAAAAACATGGAAGGGCTGTCAGCCATTCAAACAGATGAGTCTGAAAAATGTTTCCAAGAATGGAATCACAGATTTGACAAATGTATTAAGTATAATAGAGAATACTTTAAAGATGGTGATAAGATTGTTTTGTAAAAAAACTTAAATGTCTAGCTTTTGGGGGGGGGGATCCAGTTTTCTTGGTGTACCTAGTATACTCCAAATTAACAGTTACAACTAATACTTTCATTCCCTTCAAATATACTACACATTAAATATAAGTTTTTACTTTGGTTTCAATTGCAGAATGCAGGAAATTTGCTAACTAAATACTTAAATACTGCTACGTCAAATGAAACACTCCTATCGTCTACTAAAAAAAAAAATCTAACCATCACTTATCATTCTGAAAATCAACTATGGAAACATTAGTATCAAAATGATAATTTAGTCTTTTTTACTCATTAAGATAATGAATCCTTTGTCAGGACTTAAAAGCAAATATTGTTGGCTTATAAAAATGATGTCTATATATGCAAGTATCACATAAGTAATTTCTCTAATTAGATGTTCAACTTCTATTTATATTAATCAAATCTTAACAATCATGAAATAAATATCACCAACAAGGAGATTCAATTTTTGTCAAGCATAAATACTAAAAGCTGGGACTGATGCAGTATAACATAACTATAAAATGATTGCTGTTTATTTAGCAAGAGCACTGAGCAGTTAAAACAACAACAACAACAAAGAGTGCAGGAAATATTCTCAAAATTCATGTACCAACTCTTCTCTGAGGTCTAATTCCAGATCCAACATAGATGGCATTTTCTACCCAAGTCTCGTAAGTTCAGTAAACTAAGATGGTTTATGAAACAACAAGTATGGAATTCCATCATTAGGATTCACAAACATAAGGGACACAGTCACTAGATTTGAACATAATTGTCCCTTTAAAAAAAAATTTTACCTGAAATTCACATGACTATCATACGAAAAGATTAAAAAATTTTAAATGATAACAAAACAGGTGCTTCTAGAGCTCAATAAAGTCTTTCAAGCCACTCAATGGAGAAGAGAGCTGATTCCCTACATCTTGAATCTTTATGTTGATCTCTTATTTCTGTACAGAATTACCAGGAATGCCACCGGCTTTATTCATAGTCGAGCCCCTACTAACAGAAGAGTCCCATGAAGGTGAGACTTGTTATATAACATGAAAATTGACCCTCAACCTACATAATTCAAAGATAGTCAACTAATAACCACAGTTTTGATTTTTAAGGATGAAATCAAGTAGTAGTATAGGAAACATTTACTCCTGTATTTCCAGTTCTTGCTGTGTAGGCAGAAAAAGAAAGAAAATAAAGTTAGAAGCATGCAGAAAGATAAAATCTAATCACATACAATAAAATCCAAAGGCTAAGAACAATGAAGAATCAATCACTTTATTTAAAAATCAAAGTATGAAACTATAAATAAACTTCTTTTGGAAGAAAGTCGTCATGGAGGGAGAACAGTAATTTATAAACATACACATATCAATTAAATGCAGTAGTTAAATCTAAAATATAAGAAAAAATCTTTTTAAAAAATTAAAGTTTAAAAACATACAAATAAACTAATTCGGTTCCAGGAAAAGGAAGCATTTTCCAGTGACCCAGGGTTAACAACAGTAACTAAATGAGCTGCCACGGAAAGGGTCAGACAGCCCACAGCTGCTTCTATGGTCTTCCTTTCTGTGCCAAAACACTGCGCTCTTGTGAAAATGAAAAGCCATTTTCATTTCCCATACTATGCTACAACAAGACCAGATATTGAAATCCTACTCTACAAACCATGTTCCTAGTGCAAGCTCAATGAAGTTCATGAATTAGGAACTTCAAAAATAATAAAATCCTGGTCATGACCATAAAGAATAAAACTCACCTCAAATAACTCAGAGCCCTCAGACTCCTGCCTGTCGTATGGCCGGATGATGCCATCCTCGTGAATCAGGCGAGGGGGACGGAGGCTGGACACTTCCTCAGTTGATTCTGCTGCCCTACATAAAGCAAAGAACAAAACAAAATATGCCAGAGCCTTTCAAAGTGGTGTGCACGTATACATTGATTAAACTGTGTTACATCTCACAGTACATCAGGATTTGAGAAAGCAATCAAAGTAACTTAAAATAGCTTGAACAAAATGACGCAACAGATATTATAAACAAGTCTGTTCGACTCCCCCACACCTGCACTTTTAAACATTTTTTAAAGAAAATATCAAAAAATAGAAGCAGACCCGAGGCTGTCCTAGTCTGCCCTAGTCTGGGAGCTCAGCTAAAACGTGCTGGTATGGTGACACAGCTTCTAACAGCACAGAAGTGATGATATGGAGTCACTAACGACTCGAAGCCCACTCAAGAGCACCAAGTAGCAACAACAACGACGACCGGTTGTCTACTCCTTGCCTGGCATACAATAGGTACCAGAAAACACTTGCTGAAGGAATGAAAAATCAAACCATAAAAAAGGTCTTGACCTTTCTGGTTGCACTCAACTATGTGAACCTGCCATTGCTTTCCATCAATCTCTAAGATGCTTACAGGCAAAGGAGCTAACCTAGTAATGTGTCCTCGAACCAATTAGCACACAGACCCAGACCTTACACACAGTATGTACTCAATTACCTCTGAATTCCTTGGAAGGTGCTGCTAGCCATGTCTATGATGCCCCCTGTCGGACGAGCCACAGCACCCACAAGCCCCTTTCCAATTCCTTTAAAGAATCCAGCAGCTCCCTCTTTTTTGGCACCTTTAGAAAGGCAAATACAATGAATAAATAAAGATATCTTTTAAAATAAGTAAGTTGAATGCAACAAACACCCGAGCCAGGTACTGAGCTGTTTGCCCCAGGTGGCTTCTAGGCTTTGGCTTTCCAAAGAAGTTAAATGTAACCCTAGCATAATAAGATACTAGCTCTCAAAGCATGGACCACATCAGAAAAGCAAATTACTTGGCTCCACCTCAGACCTGAAACTGTGAGGCTGTACAAATCAGTAGCTATGAGTGGAAGTTGTGTAAATTAAATGGTTTTTAGTATATGCAGTGTTACAGTACAAGCAACCATTTCCAAAAGTGGCCCTGAGCAATCACTGCTCATTTCCCCCAATCTCTCTCTACACCAGTCCTAAGCATCTAACTACCCTTCTTCCATCTTTCCTAGCCTACTTTCTGTCTCTATAGACTTTGGATGAATTCTGGACATTTCATACAAATGTCTTTTGGAATTGGCTTGGTAAAAAAAACAAAAAGTTTCACTGTTTTTAAGGTACATCCATTTAGTGAAACGTATCAGCACTTCAGTTCCTATTTATGGCCGAATAATATTCTACTACATGCATAGATAACCTTCTACTTAACTACTCTCCAAGAGATGGACATTTGGGTTCCTCCCAGTTTTTTAATTTTAAGAATAATACTGCTCTGAGCATTCCTGTAAAGGTCTTTGTGTAAAGATGTTTTCCTTTCTATAGGAAACATATCTAAGAGTAGGATTTCTGTTGACATAAAGTTACTTTATGTACACCTCCTGAAGAACTGCCAGATTGTTTTACAAAGTGTTACACCATTTTACACTTCGCATCTTCCACATCCCACTGAAACACCCTGATTGGTGGGTGACATCTAGTCAGTTCTAACTCATGTAGCCGTCTGAACAACGGCCCAGGCCCGCTTCACTCTCCAGTCGCTGACCTGCTGGAGGCCACGGCTGCAGCCCCTGTGCCAATCCTTCTTTCTGGGCATCTTCATCTTTCCCACTGACCTTCTACTTTGCCAAGCCTGACGCCTTCCCTCCGGGGCTGGGTCCTCCTTTGGAGAACATGTCAACGTTTTTGAGATAAAATCTTAATAGCCTCAGTCTATTTTTTAATTGGTTCCTTGGGGACACGGCAGGGAAGGTTGGGAAATGAGGAGCTAATGATGAGTACAAGATTGAAAAAGTGTTCTAAAACGGATTTTGGTGATGATGGTACATCTCTTTATGTGCCTGAACTATTGGATTGTTTGATATGTAAATGATATACCAATAAAACTTGAAAATAAATAAAGTGAATGAAAGAAATAATAAAGTAAATGCTAAACAGATTTCAAAGGGTGTCTTCCCTCAGTACCCTTGGTTCTTGATTATATGTTAATCCTGAGCCGGCTGAATACTGGCCGATTCTTTCTGATACAGTAACTCTGGTATCTATCCCTTTCTGTCTTCTTTGATGCTTTCTGCACCATTCAAGTTTCCTCACTGAATCCTTCAATATTACAACTCAAGACTTGAATTTTCACTTCAGTTTGAGAAATGTCAAATGTGCTTTTACCTCTGCTTTTCTAATTCCAAATGCGTGCACATGTTAAAATACTTCACTTTGCCTTCCCAAGACACCCTTTGAGCAAGGAACCATTAATCCAGTTACTATCTCTATAGATTTACTGTCCTCGATTTCATATAAAGAAAACCATTAAAAAAAAACAGTAAAAAAGATAAAAACTTCAATCAAAAAATGGTAAAAATATTAAAAACTAGGACAAATTTAAATGGATCATAGGGAGATCAAATGATAGAGTGCTACAATTTAACCTAACTACATCTGCAACAATCCACTTTCTAATGCAGTCTGCATGTTGGCAAGACGATTCACATCCCTGATCCATGGTCGGAGGGGATTCACCAGGGGCTTAATCCACATGTATTTCCTCTTCTTTTTTTTAACTGAAACAGCTATAAAGTGAGTCAAAGGGGTGATCAAATGATATTACCTTTGTCTGCCATAGTCAACTTTATAATGCTCTGTCTGAAAACAGGGCAATTCACAGCCCTCAACTACGCTCAGAGGGGATTTTCCAGAGACTTAAAGCATGTATGGCCCCTGCAAATGGATTTTGGGCTTCCACTGTCATCCATCATAGCCCTCTGCAAACCAAGTGCTCACAATTTAAGCTCTGGTAGCGTCTAGATGTTTAAGAACAAGTTTCAGAATCCCTTAGAGAATCCAGTATGGTCTTATCTTTCTTTCTTGTATTTTCAGTTTTTCTTTCTTCGTGTTTGATGTCTTCTTACAACTTGACATGGTCTCTAAATTCAGATGGGATATATTCATGGTCATATTTTGTCTCTTACATACATAGTTTAATTTTCCTCAGCTTCAACTTGAATTTCATACGATTAAAACTGATGATTTGTTCCACAAGTGGCCCCTACCTTTGTTCTGACTGACAGTTTTTTTCCCAAAATCTCTTTCCCCAAATAACTTTTAAGTATTTCATCCAGTAAGGCCATATAAAATCTCGTTTGTATTGTTGAAATAGCAGTAATCTCAATGAATTTAATCATATAATCTACAGCATCATTTCTATAACATAGGCCATATTTTCTGACTACCAATTCCTTTTTTGTCTCCAACTTTTGCATTCCAATCACCAGAAATTTATATATGCATTTTGATAGCATGTTTGATCAATCCCAGGCTACAGCAGTTGGTGAAATATCTTCAATTCCATCATCTTTTGACATTTGTGGCTGCTTCTTAAATCTTTATAGTTGTGAGCTTGATTCGGAGCCAACGGGAAAGGTCGGGGGCCGAGGTGGTAGATGCCCAATTGCCTGGGTGCTGTGTTGGGACGGTCTCCAGTTAGAGAACAGAATCGGCATCGGGTGCGGGGTTTCGCTCCCGTCTCCTCCCAGACCGGCGTCCCCTTGGGAGCCGGGCATCCCCCAAGAAGAGTGAAGAAAATTCAAAGCTCAAGGAAACAGTGATTACAAAGGACCACCTGAATCACAGCCTCCACTACCCGGAGAGCAGAAGTACATCGTGCCCAGCTACCACTACTGACAGGAATATGAATGCCCCAACAGCCAAAAACTCAAGAAGGTGAACTGAAAAATTAATGCAGTATTTTCAGTCAATGATAGTCATCTTGAGCCCAACAACTGAACCTAACCTGTCAACTTTCTCTCGAACCATCTGGCCCAAATATAATATTTCCTTCAGCTTCAGCCAAAAGCCTAGTCTGGATTTTGTTTTGGTTGTAATAAAAAGCTTTATAAGAGGTAAACTGCCGATCACAGGAGCGGATGTGCCTCCCTGTTTTGCTCTACACAATGCACCACTGGATAGTCTTCATTCATCTGCCTGCCCCTCATCCCAAGCCAACCTGCACAAACGGCTTGAAGTATAAAGATCTGAATTGAGTCTCTTTTGCTGATTTGATGCATATGTAGTTTCGCTCAATCATGCTCTTGTTTAAATCTCTCCAAAAATTTTAATGAAAACAGGTTTTTAGCTAATTGAGAAATTTGCAGATTCTAAAGCTTTGCAGCGTTAAATGAGTGACATGGATTTAGAAATACTGCTTAAACTGGGTTTTCTATCTCAGATGAAATCTTACTGTGGCAAGAAACAATGAGCCATTTCTGAGCGCTATAAGGCCACCTAATTATCTTATAATTGTGGACAACCATTTAAAATTACTTGACAATTATCTTGAAAGATACTTAAGTATAGAATAAAATAATATTTTTAATTCTTTAAAAGGTACAAACTATAAAATGGTCACAAAAACGTGCTTACTTATAAGATCCTTGTGAGCTCTTTTCTGTTCATGCTTGAACATAAATATTTTATAATTTACTGTAAAAATTAATTTGTGTACCACCACCATAAATACTGAACATGGTGTTATGAAAATGACAATTTAATGAATAAAAATCATTCTAAATGCCATGATAAAAAAATCTTAATAGTTGTATTAACTAGTCTTCCATGTCGATGTGTGCACATT
This sequence comes from Echinops telfairi, assembly GCF_000313985.2. Lineage (NCBI taxonomy): Eukaryota > Metazoa > Chordata > Mammalia > Afrosoricida > Tenrecidae > Echinops > Echinops telfairi. Next base: position 20,467,261 of record NW_022103905.1, read on the forward strand.
ATCACTGACAGTGCTCCACTTCAGGATGTGTCTGTTTGGTGTATTATATAGGAAGGTTTTCATTAACTCAAAGTCATAAAGATTTCACCCTACATTTTATTCTAGGAATTACATACCTTCAAGTTCCTACATTAAGTTTATAACGCATTTGATTAAATTTTGCGAACAGTGTGAGGAAGTATCTCTCTGCCTGCCTTGACGTGTGGGTACCCAGGTGTCTGAGCACAATCTCCTATGTGAAGTACCTTGGCATCAACTGACTGAACACACGAGGGTTCGTTTCTAAACTTGCCGCTGGTTTAGGTGTCTGCTCTTATACCTGCACGACGCTATCTTAATCACAGCAGTTCGCAGTATGTTCCGAAATTGGGAACCGTGAGCTCTCCAAGTTCGTTCATTTTCATGACTGTTTTGACTACCTGGGGTACTCTGAAATTCCATATGGATTTTAGAATCACCTTATACATTTCTATGAAGAAGAGAGGTGAGATTTTACTACGGAAATTGAAAACGAGGTTATTTAAAAATAATTTTTTAAATGCGTCAGTTGCTATAAAGGGCTGAAGAACCTAGCACATACCCACAGGCCTGATGAAAACAGCGTGGGAAGTCTGGGTCACAGTTCACCACTTAGGGTGAAGGGAGACGTCGGACAGTGTGAGACGTGACAAAACAATAATAACTCATAAATCATCAAGGGTTCGTGAGGGAGGAGGGAGCGGGGAGGGAGGGGAAAAATGAGGAGCTGATCCCAAGGGCTCAAGTAGAAAGCAAATGTTTTGAGAATGATGATGGCAACAAATGTACAAATGTGCTTGACACAATGATGGATGGATGGATGGATGGATTGTGAAAAGAGTTGTATGAGCCCCTAATAAAATGAATAATAAAAAAAATGTACCACTTAATCTTTTGTATATTCATTACATAATAATTTTGAGACTATGAAATCAAAGTCAGTGAATCACTTAATCAATCATCTAGTAGCGCTAATGACTGGTAAGTTCACCATGCTCCAACCCTTCAGATCGACACAGGAGTGAAACCCCAACTTACCTTCCACGGGTTTTGTTATTATTCCAGTCACACCACCAAAAACTCCCTGGAAGAGAAATCAATCAGAAAGCATCATCTGAATGGGAGGAGCTTAATTTTAAGCTGACCACTAGAGGTCTCTATCGACATAGCAAAAATAACGAAGGAAAAATAAAATTCAGAACTCAATTCATAATATGAACAACATGCATTGTGGTTCTAAAAAGATTATATACCATGGCACATTTTAAATGAACTTGCCTTGTAGGAGTAAAATTTTCTATGAGAAAGAACAAGAAAGTACTTGAAAAGATTGTAAATTTCTCTCTGGCACTGATCAGCTATGGAACCGTGATTGATTCAAATGGTTCTTTTTGGTTTCTACGTGAGTAGAATGAGTCAAGTCAAATAATCATTAAAATGTAATTGTGAAATTTAACAAAGCTCATCCGTAGCTTGTGGGAAGTGAAAGTGGAAGGAGCACCCCAGCACAAGCAAAGTGCTTCAGAGGATGTGGGCTACAACATCAGAGCCCTTTCACACACCCAGTGGTAGTAGTGTGCTGAAATTATGTCCCAAATGAAAGCCTCAATGTGTAGACATCCTTAACAAATGTCCGAGTAACCCTAACTACTATAACTCACCGCGATCACATCAATCCCAACCCAAAGGGCCCCTAGCACAGAGGAGAGCTGCCCCTGTGCTTTTCCTAGTGTGCACGTTGTTATGGGCATAGAATGCCTCCTCTTTCTCCCACAGAGTGGCTGGTGGTTTCAACCCGCTGATCTTGGGTTTAGCAGCCCAATGCACAACCCACCAGGGTATATGGCTTCTCATACATAAATGTGTACAAAGGTAACTGAAAGGTACAGACTGAATTGAAAAGCTTACATACCACTGAGAAGGAATGGAGAAACAACCAAAGACCATTTTAGTTTTATCTGTAGTGTTTTAGTTATGTACAAGAAGAGTATTCATATTTTATTTGTATATTAAGGTACTGAAAAGTAATAAAAGACAATGCCTGGTTTGCAACACTTAACTTGTGCACGTCTTTTCTTAAGAATGGTCTGACGAGGATGAGCGGACGCACCCTCCTCCCTCCAGTTACCATCACTGAGCACACTCTCAGCTTCTTACTTCTCCTCCTTCCACCTAATGTTCACCTGCCATCATTACAGTGTCACCCCAGTTCACATGCCAAACAAAGTCTGGGAATTTTGGAAATAGATCTCGTGGTAAAACTTAACAGAAATCCCATAATGTAGCTGTACGGCTCCTTAACAACCCTGGAGTCACATATAGTGGCTCCGATTTTGAACCAGCAGCTAGAGAGCACACTTCACAACATATATAAAAGTTGAGAATTTCCTGAAGATTCAGCAGGAAACTTACTTGCAGCAAGCCCTTTCCTCCTCTGGCTAGGCTGTCTCCAAAATCTTTAGGCTGTCGACCCATTTCTTCTCTTCTTTTCTGCTGATACTCCTTGTCCATTGTGATTGCTGCCAACCCTTTCCCAACAGAGCCTGTGATTCTGGAGACAACGCCTGCAGCACCACCTGCCACAGGCCCAGAAAAGCCACACGGTTTCAATGATCACAATATACAGTATACAACTAAAGCTGTTGCTATTGTCGGGTGCATCGCTTCTATCTGACTCACGGGGGCCTCGTGCACCAGAACACTACTGCCTGAGACCGCTTTCTTGGCTGCAGTCTTTTCGAATGGAAGCCAATAGACCAAATTCAAATCCATTGTCATACAGGGTTTCCACGATTGTGGAACTTTACGGGAAGAGACATCCTCATCTCTCTCTTGCACAGTAGCAGGTGGATTTGAACCACAAAACTAGAAGGTAGGAGCCCAACACCTACCCCACATTGCCACCAAGACTCCTTATGGAAGCAGACAACCAAGTCTTTCTCCCACACAGGCTGCACAATTTTAATTGCCAATCTGTTCATTAATGGCCACAAGGGTTTCTTGCTTTAAATTAACATTTATACAATTCTCTCTTATACATAAAAAAATCCAGAAATGTGGTCTTCCTAATTCCCAAAGGCAAGGACGGTGAGACATTGTTTCATGTACTTTGGGCATGTACGTAATCAGGACAGATCAGTTCCTGGAAAACGACATCATGTTTGGTTAAGTAGCGGGGCAGCAAAAAAGAGGCAGAGCCCCCTACAGGGGACAATACTGGAGACACTGGGAATTGCACCCGATCTGATCCTGCCACACCGAGGCAAAACACTAAGGGCGTGCAACAGAAAAGCAAGGGGAACACAGCAATTAAGTCCCCAGGGAATGCCAAAAATAGACTTTGGGGCCAGGGGTTGGCACCCCATCAGACTAACCCGAAAACA
>NW_022103905.1:20471779-20508454 GCF_000313985.2 Echinops telfairi
CCCATCTGTAGGCAACTGGACATCCCCTTACAGAAGGGTTGTGGGGAGGAGATGAGCCAGTCAGGGTACAGTGTACCAATGATGAAACATACCACTTTCCTCTGGTTCCTACGTGCTTCTTCCCTTCCCCCCCACCACCACCCCCATCCTCACTATCATGATCTCAGTTCTACCCTTACAAATCTGGCCAGAACAGAGGATGTACACTGGTACAGATAGGAAGTGGAAACAGGGAATCCAGGACAGGTGATCCCTTCAGGACCAGTGGTGAGAGTGGTGTGGAGAGCGGATGTTTTGAGAATGATGAGGGTAAGGAATGTACAAATGTGCTTTACAAATTGATGTATGTATGGATTGTGATAAGAGTTGTACGAGCCCCAATAAAATGATTTAAAAAAAAAAGAGGCCGACCCTTGACAAGAAGGGTTGACACCGTGGTGGCAACAGCGGGCCCAAGCAGAGGAACAGCGTGAGGACGGCTGGGACCGGGCAGGGTCCATTCTGCGGTCCAGAGGCTGTTGTGAGGCAGAACCAACTCGATACCATCTACCAACAACTACATTTCTCAATTATCGAGAACAATTAAATGATTTAAAGTGCAACAATTCAGCGCCACAGACTTTAAAAAAACATGTGAAGGGTCAGTGCTACAAGTCTTTTATAAGTGTTTTTATAAAATTGATCTGTTTTCTGAATTGTACTACTTTGTAGTAACTATAATGAAATATATAAATATATATACTTACACATACAAGTATGTGATACAAACCTACTGTGTGTCCAAAGAGACTTCTTACTCCAATCACTAAACCCTCAGCAAATTCTTCAGGGCCCTGAACAGCACCCTGGCATTACCAAAAAGAAAAAGAAAAAGGGAGGGGGGGCTTTATAAGGATATATATTTAAAGTTTAAATAATCTGAGGTTTTTAATATAATATTTCAGGGTTTCCAAGACGAAGAATCTGTAGTGAAACTCCCTACCATTGAGACGACCTCACTTTTACCCATCACTCTCAGAACTGAAGCCATATCTATTGATGATATCTGAGGGCACTCTCACCCCACGTGATCCCAGCAATTCTCTGAGAAGCACGACTGAGTGGAGGAAAATCACTGGTTTGCATCACTGTTTGTAGCTGACCTCTTACAACCAAGCTCTAGTGGACGTGTGCAGCCAACCACACTGGTGGCAAAGCTGAGAGTACAAGCGCAGCCCTTTCTGTTGGGCTCCGTTTCCCCATTCATTCTCTTTCCTCTGACCTTCTAGCACCACCACACTCTGGCATTTAAAGTGAAAGCTTACATATGAAGCAAAGGCAGGCATCTTCTAATGCGCCATTAATCTTCTCCATGGCGGTGAACGTCTGAAACTGTCTTACTCTACCTAATACCCCAAACATTCTTACAACGACGTGAAATCCTGGGCAATGTGGGCACGTTTTATTGCCTGGATAGCTCAACTAATCTGACAACAATCTTTCAGTGTCACCCCAGTGTGTTTTGTTATTTGAACATTATTCAATTCCCAGGCAGATACAATTAAAATGGAAATCATAATTAGCATATAAAGATTTAAAAAACCATTTTTCTACACCCAAGCTTTAAAAAAGAGGAATACCTGAAAGGGCTCATAGAATAACGCTTCAACTCCTTCAGACAGCCCTCTAATTAATCCATACGGGTTTCCAAGCACATCTAAACCCAACACAAGGACATACATCTGTTTCAAGAACTGAAAGAAAGAAGAAATAAATAAATGAAACCCTTGGCGACTCTTCTGAGATGCAAAACAGGAGGATGAGGCCTATGGTCCAGGAAAGCAGAATATGGTCCCAGCCCTCGTGTCCACTGATTGACCTCTTCCTCTATGAAGGACGCTCTGAGGCTGGTGCCGGCTGGGCAGCGCTCCTCCTCTTGTACACAGGGTCGCTACGAGTCGGAACCGACGAGCAATGTGCGAACAGTCTGCACGGCCTTTGAGACACAGGTCTGCCACGGGCCTTGGAAAAGCACTTCGTTCCAATAGGTCTGTTTTCTCACGTATAAAACGGGAGCTTATATTGATCTTGCACGATCAACGATCTCTATTACACAAATGCATAATTCACTCATTGCTGTTTATAGTTTTACCTTAGCCTCACTATTCAATTACATAGGGGACAAGTAACAACTGAAACAAGTGAAAACAGATTCACTATTTGAACATGTAATAACCATAATGTCTATATTCATCGTAGGAAAAAGATCTTCCATCAAAGGAAGCAAAGCAAGCTTACCACCCTGAATTCCAGGACACAGTAATGGCACCAGGAGGCCTTTAACAACTATGACGTCATTCTGTGACATCTGAACCACCGAGCAGCCTGGCTTAGACTTCCTCTCCCAGATCACTAGACTGTCTTTAGAAACCACCCTCACTGAATAAACAAACTGCAATAACTCCCATCGAAACCACTGTTCTTTTCAAAAGTGGTCACCACAATAGGGGAGACCCCAGAGGGAAAATGTTCAAGGTGTTTATCAGGATAAATAAGTAAAGAAAGATATGAAGTTAATCATTCCAGAAAGTATTAGGCAAGGAGATGGCTAACTGAGGTAATTCTGGCAGATTTACCACACCCTGTGCAATCTCATAGCAACGTTTTACACGGGTAGTTTAAGAAGCATGTTCTTTAAGAGCTACTGTAAGAGGGAATTACCTGTTCAGTGTAATGTCTAACAACACTCCAAACGAGCTGATCTCTCTTGTAAAACTGATAGCGAATCTCATAATAAGCAAGTCTGAGAAGAGAAAAAGAAAATTTTCACAGGGACTAAAATTATATTCTGAAAAGGGAATACTTAACATAAAATGAATCACAGCTAATTCTTTCACATTAACTTTGCACATATGCCACAAATAATAGCGTAATATGATGCACAAACCACCATTATAAATATAGGGCATTCGCTATAAATCTTAAACAAATATAAGCAACAAAGTTTTAAAAAGACATCCATAACCTACTACATCCTGTGGAATTTTTTCATCTTTTCCCACTATTGATTTGCTGCTTCTTGCAATTGTAAATTATTTAAAACATTCTGTATTGCCACTTCCTTATTCAGCACTGTGGATAAGTATTTCTCCATGTTATTTAAAATTCTATATAACTATTTCTAGTGGTGTATAACATTCTACCAGGTGAGTATTTTCATAATGAACAATTCCTCTACTGTCACAAAGCTCCAATTTCTGGTACAATAATTACTGTTTCATATGCATCTTCTTATCAGAACCTCTGGTGTCAGTGTGGGTTCGGTGTCGGGGTGCTACGCACAAAGGAAGCAGTTGAAACCCACCAGTTAGAGACAGATGAGACTTTCTGCTTCAGTCAAGACTGGGAGCCTCAAACCCCAGACAGGGGCAGTCCTACTCCGTCCTACACACGGTGGCTATGCGGCAGAATGGACTGGGTGGCAGTGAATTTGGCTTTGGGGATGTATCTTATGGTCTCTTGTCATTCAAGATTAGTTTCTGGACTGAAATCTCAAGACAGAATTGCTGAGGCAAAGAGTCCAAACATTTAAGGCTTTTGACAGACTCACTTTCTACTTCCCTAAGCATAAACAACAAAAGGGGGGTCCAGTTCTCACACTCATTCCTCTCTCGTTCTAGAAGTGCTGATCTATTGTCTATATTGGAGACTTCAAAAATGTTTGTAGAAAAATGAAATGAAAAGACAGTGAACTTTTGAAACCCATAATGTCTTCTGGACATTATGCTGTTGAAATCTTGAAGCTTAAAAAATTAATATTAAAACTACGAAATGTTCTCTGTCGTGTTCATCCTTATCTTCCCCAGTTCTTTTTTATGATTGTTTATAATATTTTGTTACAATGACTGATCTTTACATGGTCAAATTTATTATTTCCCATGGGAATTTTCCCACTGCTTTCTTTTATGCTTAGAAAGACTTCCTCTATTCAGAAACTGGAACAACTATGTTTTAAAAATCTCTCAATTCCTCTGAAATTTGGTAGTATACATGTGAGGTGGGAAATGGATTTTTTTTAAAATCATTTTATTAGGGGCTCATACAACCCTTATCACATTCCATACATACATCAATTGTGTAAAGCACATTTGTACATTCATGGCCCTCATCATTCTCAAAACATGGGAAATGGACTTTTATTCCAAAATTCAATGAACATGCATTCAATTTTTAAACACCTGGCACATATAAATATTCTCATATTAAATATAGCAATGAGCTCTTATTCTCTGTATGTACATCATATGATTACATCAAAAGCTCATTTATCCAATCACTACATATTTCTAAATAGAACTTTGTTTTAAAACATTTATAAAAATTTATTATATACTGAAATATTTAAATTTTCCTCAAATAATTTTTCCTTCTACATTATTATATTCCTTAGAAATAAATAATCAAAGAAAATATAAAGGTTCGTTACCTTTTCTTATAAAGAAAATAAGTATACCCACAAGTATAATTAGAAAGAGACAAAACTCTCCAAGGATCATTGAGTTAGCATTTTCCTAAGCTAGCATTTGAGCACAAAAAGAGGGAAACAACCTGGAAACATAAGCTTGGTAGAAAAGCCTCCCAGCACGGTCAGACAATTCTTACTGAAATATGAGGTCGTCCATGTCAGTCAGAGTAGCTCCTATGCTTTTCAACAGCAAGTTGACAGAATGAATTGCAATCATTTCTTGCCTTCCTTTGTCTGATTCTTCACCTCCAGAACCCAAAGACAGACTCAAATGCAACTACAAGAAAATAATTTTTATGAGAGAAGTATTTTTCAAATACGTACTAAGACCACAGATCCTCCAAATACTAGAACTTTCCATTACAAGCCAACAGAAAGCCAGGATATGTCCCTCTAGACACCGCACAGGACTCACGGGTAGCTGACTCTCATATCTACTTTCCACGGACTACTAGTCTGATCCCCAAACAGAGCTGTGCTGTGTTGAAAGGGTCTGGGCAGTTGGCTCGGAAAGAAGGAGCTGGACAACAGGGACTAACCATGGTATGGACAGAGGCATACTGGCACACAAGCAATCTGCCAGTCAAAATAATCATCTTTTATTTTCATCCAATTATGCTAATCCCTTATGGCAATTACAAATGCCCCAATAAAATGTAAAAACAAGTGGACAAGTTTTAGGATTCCCCATCCATCTTTATCTTGGTAGTTAAATACGTAAGTTTCACATTTCCAAAGAGCTTTCCTTCTTTGTGCTGAATCATTACTAACTGCAACAGTAAAAGAAGACGCGGGCAACATGTAATTTGACACGAGTAAATAAACCAGATCACTCTCAACAGTGTACCTCATTTCTGTGGTGTGGACTGCTGCCCACCTGATGCTGATGCAGGGAGGACTTGGATTCTAAAGTGGTCTGGTGGACAGAGTGTCAACCTCTCCCCAGAGCAAAGCCATCAGGGAATAAGAAAGTAGGTGTACTTCCTAATATTAATTATCTAGCTTCATGGAATAACCCTCAGGCTACTTACAAACATGATCTAGCAAATTATTGATCTTTTAAAAACTCTTAAGCTCTATGAAGCCATTTTCTAGTTATCATGGAAATTTAGATAGTAAATACTATGTGAATGCTTGTTTAAAGTATTGTTCAATTTTACGCATTGAGTTGCTAAACCACAAGGTCAGCTTTCTACTCCCGTGAATAGTTAACAGTCTGGTAAACCCACATGAGCAATTCTATGCTGTCCTATAGTCACCATGAGTTGGGATTTTGAATTTTTATATTTGAGCTTTGAATGGGAAATAAATTACACATAATTTATCACAAAAACACAAGTTTTAAACCCAACACTCTAAGATGTCTGAGATCCTCAAATTGATAAATCAATTAAGAATGATTCGATTTTATAAAGCCATTTGTTTAACTGAGTGCATTAGTGAATGTAAGTGAAATAATGTACTGTAAACAGTTCTGAGAATGTAAAGGATCATTGACATTTTTAAAAGAGTTACTTAATTCTAAGTCTGGCCCATTACACAAGTTTACAGCAAGATAGTTGGTGGCATTTGTGAATTCACTGAAGAGTCACCTCCCCCATAAAAGCGAGAAAGAAGGACAAGAGGATAAAAGAAAATGGGTTCAGAGAGTACAAAATCAGGCAAGTGAAAGGTATCCAATTTTCCACTTTCTTAGTTACAATCACATTTTAGAAGAGAGGGGGGAAAGAACCACATCAACTGGGTAATACGCGCTTCAGCATTTCCACATCCTCGCTAAGACCCCCATTACAGCTTTCTGTTTAGATAGTGATAGGAGTTTCAGAGTGCAACCAAAACATTAAATGATGGCAGGCACTTCTATGCTTAATTAAGAAATGCTTTTGTCAGCTTCTTCTAGAACAAAGGAAGAATTCAAGACTAGAGGACACATGCGCTGGTGGTTTCTCTGCAGGAATTACGGCTACACATATGTTACAGGGAACTGTCTTAATTATTTCAATTAATCAATCAGAGTTCCTGCCAAATATTTGATGCAGCGACTTAGGACCTATGTATCTATACAGACTCTTTGGAAGTTCTTAACAATTCTGCCAAAGTTTTAAAATAATTATTACAACAAACCTTAACTGGAGAAATATGGAAATGTTCGAAGAAACTAAGCATTGATATATCAGTCATTGAAGTCTCCATTAATTCTGTGTTTAGAGCATCAATATCTCGTTGGATTAACTTCGTCTATAAGAAAATTAAACCAAAATTTTCTAGTTTAGCCTCTTTCTCCATGACAATTAGCTTTAAAAAGTTGATGAAATATTCATTTTACGATTTTGCCAAGAAACAAAAATGGATACCCGGTTTCTTTCAGCTTCAGGGTCAGTAGTTGGAGTAAACAGTGCAACAATAGCTCCTAGAAACCCTTGATCGACTTTTAAGGCCATTTCCTGAATGAGGACCATAAAATACCTGTGGAGAAAAAGGTCGATGCACAGATCAGAAACTCGGGTGGGACACCATTTACGCAAAACATGAGGGTTGGAGATAGGACAAAGCTTCCAATTAATGCTCACTCACAAAGGCAGCACCATGACTTGTGTGGGGACTTTTTCTTTTGTTATGGTGTACCAAGATTTTCTACATCAGTCTGCTTATTTCCAGAGGCTATATCTCCAGAACTTTATCCATTTATTTTAGGTTTTCAAATTTGATAGAGGGCAGTCTTCTACATTACTATGCTAGTCTATATTTGACTTCAGTTGGTTCTGATGTGAGGCACCTCCTTCATTTTTATTCTTGATATTTGCATTTGTGCCTTTTCCATTTTTTAATTTTGTCAGAGATTTGTCAATTTTGTTAATCCTTTCAAAGAATTAACTATTTGTCTTGTTAATTCTTTCAAGTGTTTTCCTGTTTTCTGATTTGTTTACTTTTGCAATAATCTGTATTGATTTTTTCTACTAGTTCCTGAAGGTTTATCTTGCTGCTGTTGTTCTAATTGTTGATGTTGGTTAAGGCATTGATTAAGGTTTTATTTTTTTTAATATGTTCAAAAAAGAAAGCAAGAAAAGGTCAAATACAGATAGGGAAAAGTTTCTATCGAACTTTGTAATTTTAACATAAAATTGTTGTTTCTGGCCAAAAGCCATGGTAAGATCTGTTCCTTCACCTCTTTTAAAAGGATATGTCAAGGTTCCGAAAGATTTAAAGACCCCTCTGAAAGTCTCACCGCTAGCACAAGAACTGACCTTGTCAGAAGCTGGGTCTCCCTCTTCCGGCTCATTTGTTTGTTCAGTTAGCTGTTCAGCCAGCATTTACTGAAAGGCATAGTAGGTGCCAGCTTTCCCCAGCACCCCACCCTTAATCAGCTCACCAGAATTATCGAAGGCACGGTTGACGCAAAACAGATCTGCTCGCTCAGTCTGGCCTCCAGACACTGTGGTTCCAGATGTGTCAAAATGGTCCATGTGAGAGAGCTCCTTGATCATATTCCATTCCTGATTTATTTTTCCATTTTCCTCTTCCAAGTTGCTACCCTTTCCCCTCATCTGCATGTGAGGACGGTGCTGTTTGCCCTGACTTCTTCACAGAGCCACTTGGAGAAGGGATTGGCATCATGTATGTGCCATTCTGATGCTACAGCATTCACTCAGCTCAGCAACATGCATCCCAATTGCGTAACCTCAGAAAGATTACAGAATCTCCGTTTCCTCATATTTAAATGGGGACAATAATGGAGTCATTGTGAGGATGTATTTAACCTGGCACTGAATAAATGCTACTGACTTCCTTGTAAGGGCGCGGGGATAAGATCAGTTAATAAGATTGTCTAACTAGAGTGGGACGCAGCACCTTTCACCAGAAGTAACACTGCTTGCTAACACAGAGTGCACAGCGTCCCACAGTCCAGACTCATCAGGTGACAGAAGAGACCAGAACACCTAGGCGTGCAGCGTGCATCACCCTCCTCAAGGCCGAGCAGTACTCGGGTCATCTAGACCTCACGGACTCTTTCAGAGTCTAGCTGAGGCTAGTAAAATGAGAAGGTACCTTAAGGAATCTTATATTTTAAAATATGTAAAGGCTAATATTAAAATAAGTTTCAACTGAAAAAAAGTTACTTGACCAACAGTAGATTAGAACATTCAGTTGGAAAATCTTTTGCTTTTAAACTAACTTGTACATCAGAAAAGAATCCAAGTCATTTTTCACTTCTAGTTTTCCTTCTTTTATAGCCACTCAGACCAATGTTGAGGTCGGATGGTGAAGGATGCTACTCTTCAGCTTTTTGGTTTTTTTTCAAAACGTAACTTCATTTTGTCTATAAACATCTGCATGTGTGTGTGCACATGTCTGTACAGACAAACATACACACGCACAGCCTATAACTGCACAGCCCATCTCATCAATCTGTGATGGTATTCCATTAAAGCCTCTGTCTATGTGGTCACTCTTGGTTCGTTTTTTTCTTTTCCCTCCCTCCCTCCCTCCCTCCTTGCCTTCTTTTTCCTGCGCCCCTCCCCCCACGTTTTAAAAGTCTTTAAAGTCATCCTTTGGTATGAAAGCCATTGTCATTGTTTTCCTTTTTAACAATGGTGCCATGAAATAGTTGTCTTCATGAGATGGACTGCTTTGGCTGACTGACTGCTCTCTAGTTCTGACCGTGGTTTGAGGTATTTGACAGCTTGTCGATGTCAATGTTTTTATAGGATACATAATATTCCGTTGTGTGGATGTACCAGAGTTTGTTATCAAGTCCTCTACGCTGGGGTTTTTTGACTGTTTCCATCATTTTGCTGTGACAGAAATGGCTGCAATAAACATGGGTGTGTATACAGTCTGTGTTTTGAAAAATCATTTTAAAATTCACGTTCTCAAATAATAAAACGTATCGCCAGAGTAAAGCCTGACTTTCAATTCCTTTAGGCAGGGGAGTTGAACTCACTTGAACTGCAGGACTTTGCTGTAATCATTAAACCTCGTGATGACGCTGACATCGATGAAGGGTTTCGGCTCTAAGAGAGAGAAGCAAGAAAACCCCAGTCAAGGTTTTTATAAGAACAATGTAATTAATTTTCACTTAGATCTGTAATAGGATCTATCTGGACTGAATATTCTCATCATGATTCTTACTGAATTATTTACCAGAATCCAGAGCTATAGACTTTGGTGGGGCCACAGGATGAAATACAACAGGGAACATGGTGCCGGGTAACTGATTATCAACCTGAAAGAAAAGAAAAGCCAATTCAGCAGAATTTAAAATAAATGAAACATAACCTGTTGGTTAGGAGACAGGATTTTGGAAGATGCCAATTCAGTTCCTAAGCATCTGTGTGTACTTGTATGTGGTGCTACTAGACGTTTCACTTTAAATCTATAGAGAGGAAGCTGCATAGACCTCAGCAAGCCTGAGCCTTTCAGTTAAGGCAGAGACAAAAACTCTCCGAATTAACTGTTTTAACTTTGTGCAGCACGTACACCATCAACGGAAATATAGCTTATATCATGTGAGATTTCAACTCTCTATAATTTAAATGGTATCAAAAGAAACTGGTATGAAATTAGAGGATAACTAGGAAGAAGAAAAAGAATAAAAATACCTAAAATATGAGTACTCGTGAGAAGTTGAAAGAAAAGGAGCAAAGGGAATATCTAAAAATAAGCTTCAATTAAGTCCTACTCTGCTCTTTCCCCTGAAGAATGACGAAGATTCTATGACAAATTCAAGGTAGCATTCAAAAATAAATTACAGTCTTAAGGAGTAAGACTGGTGGTGCTAGTTAACTGATCAAATTAAACAGCCTCCCACGTCACAGGGGCTTAGGAACTGAATTGTCAGTAAGGTGTTGAATCCACAAAATACATGATAAAAGAGGAAAATATGTTAACAAAACAAAAAAGAAGCTAATTACAATGTATGCTACAAGTTTGTGAAGACATTCCATCCCAAAGTTCCCAAAGTAATTATATGTCTATTTGAAGATGACAATGTTACCTGAAGCCAGTACAACATGGCCCTTAAACTTCTCTGATGAGGAGACTGCTTAAATTCAATCTGAATTCCAGATAAAAAATCTCGTTTAATAGGGCACCGGATAGGCAGTCGCATTTCCATTGGGGCTTTATCAAAATTCACCTAGAATAAAAAAGCATACGTCTGTCTCTGTAATGGGTGGATGCTAGCAGTGCAGCTGGCCCATCTCAAACGCCCATTTACTCTTGAGATTGGCAGGGAACGGATCTCTAGCTCTTCACCTCAACAGAAGATACACCCAAAGGTGATCTACAGGTAGGGTCTTTGAAGCAAAACCTGTCACTCTTCTACCAATGTTATGAGGAAAATAACGGGGGCACATTTCAATGACTAAGAGAAAATATGAGTCATGATTTTATTAAAACTGAAAGAATAGATCACTGTTTTATCATGGTTAGTAGAGCGGCTACGAGTCAGAATCAACTGGTCAGCACATAACAAAAACAATAGCTTACTTGTTTGTGTCTCACACTAATTTGTTGGTATTTTGTTATGTGAGCATGGCCAATATTGACTTCTATAAGGAAGATATAAGTATGCCTGGTGATCAGGACAAACTCAGCCATCAGACTCCAAACACAGAAATAAGGAAAACCCTACGAGGGAACCAGAGCAAGCTAGAAATTACAGTCAAACATCCGGGCCTTCTGAAAGCAGGGGTGACTTTCAGTGTAAGTCCTCAGAGTCCATGTAGAGGAGACCTTTATCTGCAGACATCCACCCAAGTCCAATAGTCATTCATGCTTCACAAGTTTACTTGAGCACAGCCTGTATGGATTTTTCACCAGCTGAATATACAACATTCTACACTGGTATCATTTAAAAATGGCAGAGGAAAAAGTGACAAAAGTAGCTTTTGATCCTCCATAATCTCACTGCAAAGTAAACAAGTTTTAGGAAACTCTCTGGCTTATAAACAAAACCAACGATAAGAATAAAGAAGAGAAAGATTCAAAGCCGGTTTCGCAGTATAGGACTCAATCACAACATATTTTCATTGACAATGTCTTAGCCATGACCATCTTGCTAATAAGTAAGAGTTTATTAATACATCAAGTTCTCTACACATGTTCTGGACAATAATGGTTTGCTTCTTCACAACTACTACCACCAATAGCCCAAATGCACACATTTTGGAATTACCTCAAAATTAGTGTCTAGTTTAATCCAGCCCGAGTTTCCTGATGCTTGGTATTTCTGGTACGCCTGTTCCAACACGATTATCTGCTTTTGACTAAAAGGCTTCCATTTCTGTTTGGGTTTCATCTCCCAAACAACACCAGAACTATAATAATTCACAGAGAAAATTAAATTAGACGCACATCTAGAGAAAAGGGGCACAGGGAAAATGTTTTTCTATCACACATTTGACATCAGTCAACTTTGTAGCCTCATTTTCTCTTTTTCTTAGTAAATAAATTTTGCTGTGGTGAGACATCAGAAGGGCATGAGGTGGCAAATGACCTCTGACTTCACAGGGGAGGAGGAGACTACTGCTCAACATTAGCCCCAGGTTCATTCCTGAGAAATGGAGGTCAGACATGCCTCCAGCCACCAACCTTCATTACCAATTCTGACACCAACTGTCCTTCCCAAAGCTTTCGCTGCACCTCGGCTGGGTTAGGAGATTCAATACAATGGTCACACAAAACTCACAGACCCTACTCACGATTATGGGGTTTATGAGGGAAATTAGCATCATCAGGAATGCTCAAAAGTACAGTTCTCACAGTCAGGAACACCTCTTCCCAACTATTCCCTGTGGCCTCTTCCCAGCTCAGGTAACTATATACCACTTCACCACTAAGTCTCTGCCCAAAGGTGTTCCCTGGGTCAGCAAACCTAGCAGTCCAATTAAGTGGCTGGAAGCGTCCAGGCCTTCTGTAAGCAAGCCTTCGTTCAGCTCTGCTGGCTCAGCAGGGTGAGGAAGTTTGCTCTCTCTCCTTCTCCAGCACATCTCTGGTCCACAACCCTCTGTCTCCTGGATGGGGTAGGAGCAGCATGTAAGGATCCTGGGGTCCAAATGATGCATTCCACTCCTGGCTCTTCTTTCTTGATGGGAGTGAGAGCCCTCATTCTTGCTTCGGAGATGGCTTATTTTAAGCCTAGCAGGATGGCAAAACTATCCAACAAACCTTAGAGTCCAATATACCTTATCTTCCTGGCCCCACCCAGTCACTGAGTGGGACTTACAGAGACTATGGCTATCAAATAATTCACCGTACCCTATGAAGTATTTTGCTTTAAATGTTATCATTTTTCTGACCGATACTTTCTTACAAGTTGAGCACACCGGAATGAGTGCTTAGTGTGGCGTGGTAATGTCAAGATATACAGTCTTCTCTTAGCACAGCAACCTGGGTTGTACAAATACATTTGGCAGACCCACGAGTTTGTGGTTCAAATTTACTCAGCAAGACTGTAACAAATAGGTCTGGTGAGCTGCTTTCATCACGATTACAGCCAACAAGACCCTGCGGAGTCTGCTCTGTGCCACATGGGCCCGGCAACGAGAACCAACGTGACGAACGAGCATTGCTTGGTTTCTTCCTTTCTTAGCGCAGAGGAGGGCCAACATGGAACAAATACACTATTTGGCAATTTAATTTGACAATAGGGTGGTCTGCATTCCATTGTGCCTTAAAAAGTTATATTCAAAGTTCACTTTTCTTGTTTTGACATAATGAAGATGCTTTAGTAATGAAAAAGAAATAAATGTGGTATCACCAAACACACAGCAATCTACACTTTGTCAAGTTATAACTGCAGCGCTGTGAAGTATACCATACTGAGCGGTAGGGACACACCAGCCATGGGTATTTTAAAGGATGAGCATGGCTGTGTTTCAGTAAAACTTTAATGATGGGCAATGAAATCTGAATTCCATACAATTTTCATGCTAGAAAATATTCTTCCTTTGGTTTCTTCCAACCACTTAAAAATGTAATTACAGGTAGTGCTGTGCTATTAAATTGGTTCCTCAGGGTGTCTTTAAGTGAAATTTGTGAGTCAGAACATATGCGTAAGGGCTCTTTATTTCCAGAAGTAACTCTTTGCCGTGGAGTCATTTCTGACTCCAAGCACCTTGCAGGACAGAGGAGAACTGCTCCTGTGGTTTTGAGGCTGTAAATCTTCCCAGGAGCAGAAAGCCTCATCTTTTTCCTGAGGAGCAGCTGATGGGTTTGAACTGCTGACTTTGCAATGAGTAGCCAAAGATGTAACTCACTGCACTACGAGGGATCCTTAATTTATGGCAAGAAAGCACTTACAGCCTTTTCAATGATTTAAAAGTCACACATACTACAAAAATGGTGATAAAGAGTGTACTGAAAATAGGGGTTGGTTCCACCATTTCAAAGGGAGGGCAAATTCACATAATATTAAAAGGCAAGTAGGAGTTGTCAGTAAGTTAGATGCTCTAACCCAAGAAGTGCCTGCACCACTGCTGGCTCACTGGCCATCAAAAACAATAGGCTAATCAGACCCATTCCACCTATCAGCCTTCAAAAAAGGAGCGAACATTTTCCTATACTTAGCGTTATTTAAAAAGCCAAAATCGAGAAACTCAAATATAGTTCTACATAGAATCAGAGAAAATAAATGGTTCCATCACTATTACAAAGTTCTAAATGATATATACCCATGTCAATATTCACCTTCTCTAATGACGTAATCAACGTTTCCCCCCCCCCTTTGTTTCTCTGTTGGCTTCTCCTGACCTATTCCAGTCACATGCATCCTCTACTACACACACAAACCTGTTCTACCTCTGTATTTCCATTGCACTGTGCACATACTTCTTTGTAGCATTTCTCAGTGGTTTTATAATTCATTAAAATACATAAACACACACTTGTAGAAGTGCAAGAATTCAAGGCAGAAGAGGCAAATGCTGTCATATACACAATCCTGCACATGAGACAAACATGCACACACACACATGTACACACACTGTAACCACAAGAACCAGCCAAACAAACCTCTCTCTCCATCGAGTGATAACTGTCTTAGTCATTTTTCTATCTGTTCTATACATGGTGCTGAATGAGTACACAGTACAGGCAGTTTCTGGTTCCCAGCTTCCTGGCAGCTCCTACTTGCCTTTTAAGGTTACGTAAATTTGCTCTCACTTTGTAATGGTTGAACCAATTGCTAATGGTTGAACCAATTGCAACAAATTCATCAAAATTCACCTCAGCTTGCTGCTATGTATAGCTTTTAAATCCTTGTAAAGACTTCAAGTCTTTTATTGCACTAAAGTACAGGCAAAAGTAAGAACTATAATCACCTGTTCTGACTTACTCATAAATTCCACTTAAAGTTAAGAATGGCTATCATCCAGCACCTGGGCACTGGCCATATGCGGCATTAACTTCTAAAAGTTAATGGAAAAATAGAATTAAACAATAATGGAATGATTCCACAACATCTTGAAGCCTTCTCATATTCCAAATTCTGATTAGTCACATCAAATTAGGTATTATCAAACTCAAATGCCTTCCAGAGACTTTTGATGTTGCATTTCTTCCATACCTGGTTATCCCAATATATGAAACTTCCTGCTTGTTGTCATTATTAACCAGAGAGAGTCCAAGACTGTGAAGAGACAAGACTATTTCATGATCCGCTTGTTCCAGTTCCTCTGCCTGCCGCGCTTTAGAAACCAAAGCAACGTCATCCGTGAAGAGCAAAACCCTCTGGCGTCCATCTAGGAACGACACCCAGTGTATTTGGATGTTGGCGTCGTACGCAAACTGTCCACATTCATCCTGAGGAGAGGAAACACACCACCAAAGTTCCTCATTAAACCTACAAGCAGAAAGTCTTTGCTCTTGTTAGTTTTTTCAGTGTTTGTTAATACATAAAGCTGAGTTACAGAAGGATAAGTTCAAAAGACATGACAGGAAACTGGGTCAGGTGACAAAAATGAAGTGAAACAATGATCTCTTTGAAAATACACTATTTTTTTCTTGAAATAATGAAAACGATGAATAGCGTGTAAGTTTATTACAGCTGGTTGCCATCACCTGGTTGACTCCAGGGGCAATTAGCCATGAGAGGACCCGTGAGTGACCCGGTGCCCTAGGACGCTGGCTCTGCTCCACGATGGAGGCCAGAATGACTCAGAAAAGAAATGTCAGGCAGAGCCAGTATCATTTACTTTCACCGTTCAATCATTTGTAAAATAACGTGTATTTATGTAAATCACACTGCCAAATAATCAAACTATGATAATCAGTTTGTACAAAGTTTCACTAAAACCTTTCCAGGTCACGGTATCCCACAGTAAAGGTTTCCTGTAAGTCTGAAAATTACGGGGGCTCAGCTGGTCAGTGTTTTCAGAGTAAGACAATGGTCATTGCTCATTCTGGGCTCCACGTACATATAGCAACTGAACGTGAATACAGCAACCGCTAGCAACCCAAGTGCCTAGCATGTGTTTGGCACTATGCTAGAGGGAAACTTCCATAGACTTTGAATCCCACCTTGCGGTTAGAAGACATCTGTGAAAAGCAATGACGTAAAACACGTATTCAATAAAAGGATGCGTCACAGTATATTTCCTCAGGTTTTCTTTCCATTTCTACCTTTTATCCTGTGAGCAGTTTTCCTTATTTTCAATTTTCTTAACGATTGTGAGTGTCCTTTCTCATTAATTTTAGTTCTAATAGCTTTTTTAAAAGAAAATAATCACTGATCTGTATTTCTCTCATTAAAACAGGATTAAATAGGCTTTTCACCTTTACAGATGTCTTTTCATTATAACTCACTTGAAAATGCCAGAAATGCATTGTGAGTATTTCCTTCTGACTGCAGTATTCAAGGATTTTCAGAGGTCTGATTGTCCTCTGAATGTACAAGATAATGCTCCATTTTTCTTGTCAAGTATTCTGTTTCATGAACCCCATGTTTTTTCTATTCACTCATATGTGAGTTCAGACTGAGGGTCTTACAATAATGCATGGATTTCCTTTGAACTCTCTCCATTTCCACTTGCTCCTGGGTAAAATGCCCTTCCACAAACAACTGTGTGGTCAAGAAAATGAGTAATTTCCTGGCTTTCTGTTCAGTTTTCATTATCTAGTAGGCAGTGTCTGATATACTACAGTCTGAATGAGTGGAATTATCTACTTATCCTACTTCTTGGATCTCTAACGCAAAATAGGAGAAACCATAAACTGACAGCCCCCCCGCATGTATTCTTGCCAGGACTCTCTGTGAGTCTGCCTCTCTACACAGGCCCTGATGCCCCCCCCCCCCTACGTCACTGCCACATGTGCTCTAGTGTCCAAATGCTGCATTCTGGGAATTGTGGTTGCTGAGCCAACAGAGCTCCAACTCGTCATGCTGCAAATCACACCAAGATGTTCACAATAAAGGAACTATCAGTCTCATTTCCCAAGGTATGATAAGGTTTTTATCTCTTCTCTGCATTTCAGAGCAAATTATTGAAAGAACAGCCAGGCACTATTGTCCAATTACTATTTTAAAGCAAAAGTCAAAAAAGCCTTTCAAATAATTGTGGTCATCAAAAAATGGAATGTGAAACAATCTGAATTTTCCCATTAGAAATATATTCCTACAGATATTCCATCTATAACTAATGCAGGATCAGTTTGTGGCAGAGGAATTCTTCTGCTCTGTCAAAGTCTGAGTTAAGCAATATCATAAAAAATAGATAACCTACATATTGCTTCAATAATTATTACAACAAATTTCTGTTGTGGCAATATAACTACTTTATGCTCCCTGGGGATGATTTATAAAGATTTATAATGTTCTCTATCATAAAATGACAATGATGTCACTAAAGTAAACCAAAGACATATATAAGCCATAGAAAGATTAATGGATTTTAAGCTTGCACTGAATTATAGCCCTAAATCTAAGAAAAATTAGTTGTTATGACATACATGGTCTTACCCCATACTCATTGTCAAGACGAGATCACTGAAGATATGGATGCAATACCAAAGTGTGGTGAAGGAAAAAAAAAGGTGCCCGGATCTCAGAAAAATAGTATCCGGGATCCTAAATGCTTGTCTTCAAACAAGCAGCCATCAAAGTGAGGTGTCACCCAAGTCTATACGGAAGAAGCACATCAGCCTGTGTGACCCAAGGGGTGGATATATAATATAATCCAAATTCAAAGGAGCCAATGGTAGCAGAGTTGAAATTCTGAACACTTGGTCAGCAGAAGGCTATGGGTAACAGTGGAAGCCCCACATCTATTTGCAAACTGCACGGATGGACTGAGCCTCTGGTGAATACCCTCTGACCACAGACCAGGAATGTGAATATCCTTGCTATCAGAACACACTGCAAAGTGATTATGGCTGATGTAGTTAGGTTAAAATGTGCCATCATTTGATCACCCTTTTGACCCAATGAAACATTGTTTCAGTTTTTAATATTTTCTGCTTTTCCAACTGAGGTTTTTCTGTTTTGTTTTGTCATTGTTGTTGGGGGTTGTGTTTGCTTGTCAGTATTTTGTATGATTTTATGTAAATAAAATCCAGGATAGGCAAATCTATGGAAGAGAGTAACTAGATAAGTAATTTCCAGGGGAGGCTGGGGGAAGTGGGGAGCTAACAATGCATACAAGAAAGAAGAAAATATTCTGAAATTGATTGTGTTGATGATTACATAACTCTCAATATCCATAAACTATTAAATTTTATGATTATGTGTAATATATGCCACTAAAACTATTTTGAAAAACTTCTGATGGAGTCACTTGCACAAATTTATTTAATTTTTTTAAAAAGCATATAGCACTGCTTATGAAAACATGCCTGAAAAAAATTGTCACAGTCAAGCATGACAGACATACATTGAAATTAAATTTTCATTTAACCTTAAAATGCCTTCCTCTTAAAAAAGATGGTATTTTACTGGTCTTTATTTGGGCAAGATGGAATGGATTTTTTAAAATTAAACATACATCACTTAGAGTGCTATAAAATATTGATATGAGTTCTTTGCAACCTCAAGTCTAAAAATTACTTGTTCTGAAAATATTTCCAATTAATTTTTTTATTCAGTTCTCTTATCTACGTCCCTCACCACCAGGCTACTCACACCAAGCCATCACTTCCAATGTTACCTTCAGAAGAGCATGCTCCCCGACATTAGCCGCATATCTCCAGGACAGCTTTCTGGTGCCAGTAGGGTCTGCCCAGGCAAAAAGCCTGACTTGCTTGGGCAGCAGTACCATTTCATCCCGGGATCCACTGAAAAACAGCCCATGGACAAAAAATTAATGTTGGGTCCTTGAAAAACCCAGCTCTCCCGTTTATTGAAAAGAGGAGTGAAACAGTCCTAATTAATAACACACACAACTCTGCTTAAAAATAAGTGCCTTAAACTTCCTATTCAGTGAATGGGCTTGAAGCTTGAGGGAAGCGAATACCACCCTCCTAAAGTATGCTTTGACTCCCCCGCGCAGGATCAGCCCGGCAGCATCATTCACTAGTGTAAGCAAATCAGTGTATCAGCAATCACTTTCAGAAAGAGCAAGACATCCGTGTCTTTAGAAGCAGAAAAACTACTCAGTATTAAATGTAATAAGCTTTGTAGTCCAATAAAATACATAAGAAATAGTATGTGTCTCAACCAAAGTAAACATTACTCCATACTGCCGCTATTGAGTGTGGCATGTGGACCAGACTACCCAGGAGAATGCTGAAATCACAAAGATCAGAATGTGCACCTTAACAAAAGTCCCAAGAAATGTTAAAACTGATTAACAAAACTTTAAAAGAAAGAAATACTGGTTCATAAAATAAGGGTTCGTAACCCCAAGTGGCACAGGTTAAGTTAAGCATCAAGCTACTCACTGAAAGGCTGGCGTTTTCCATTCACCAGCTGCTCTGCAGCAGAAAGAGGAAGCAGCTCACCACCTGAAAGGTTTACAGCAGGCGTCCTCAAATACGGCCTGTGGGCCACATGCGGCCCGCCAAGGACATTTATACAGCCCGCTGGGTGTTTTCCCCGTTTGTTTTTTTATTTCAAAATAAGATACTTTCTCTAACCAAAAAAACAACTGCATACTGATTGATAGGGAAAGAAAAGTTCAGGTACAGCTGAAAGAAGTCCACAGTCTCTTCCCTGTGCTCTGAAACGTAAAAAGCCCTAGAAGCTCTTGTGGTGCCCAAAACCATTTGATCGTGTCTGAACTAATGTGAGACCATAGTCACCTTTACTTATCCCATTGGATGAGAATGTTCATACATTGGCCTTGCAATCGTCTGGTAGGTACAAGAGAGACACCAGCATGTGCCCCATTTTATACCTTCTAAAATCTGAAAAGGCCTTCATCAAACATCTACCCCAAGCGCTGCCTAGGTCGGGCTGCAGGCCAGCAAACACACAGACTGGGGCCAGCCACCCTTTTCTTCCATACCTCTGTTTATATGTGAGGACATCCCAAGGTGTGTGGTTTATTATTAGGGCAGGTGCAGACCCCTCATGGTAATCAGAGAAGGTTATGACTGTTGAGTGTTCAGCAGTGTTGACATCCACCAAGATGCCCCCATTCTATTGCAGAAACAAACAAAAAAGCTGTTTGAGATACTGGTTTAACTTAAATGTGAACTTTACATCAGCAGATACATAAGCTTTGTTAAGTTTTTACTGAAAGCAAACTCCTTCTGATGTTTCCAAATATCTGAAGAGGATTCCAATAGCTCGTGGAAAAATTCCAGTAATTCCATTTTCCCACAAACACTTTGAAGCTTCACCCAGTACATTTGAAAGCATGGTTTAATATGATGCTTCAAAATAAATTTTAAAAATAAAAGATGTTTAGTTTTAAAATATCAAAGCTTACCAAGTCTTCTAAACTCAATAAAGTGCCATTATCCTGCCGGTTATAAAAGAATGGTTTGGAAGATCCTTCACAGCCCACCACTCTCACACATAGTTTCCCTGACAAATTTTCAGGCCAAAACGGAAGACACTGGAAAGATAGATTAAAAACAAAACAAAAAAAATCATTGAGGCATAAATAGGACACTGGCTAAGTAAAGTCTGTAATTCTAAATCTAGTGCTGATGCAATTATTACTAAGCTTCCTAAAAGCGTCACTTCACATCCTATGTCCATGGTTAAGATTATTGACGAAAACATAACTGCTTATGAAATCTTGAGAAACCATCAGAAGAGTGCTGCTATCTCAGCATATATGTACTTAAGGGATAATTACATTATGAGAAACAAGAGAGTCATTTGGTTAAAGACGGTTCAAATGTCTTGAATATTTAGATACTATAATCTTAGTAACATATGCGTTTACGCATGTCTCATTTCGATTCATGAATCTACCACACATCCTCTCACTGAGTGAGAGATAAGCCAGAGACAAAGGCAAGCACAGGTGTGACCCCCACAGCCTAGCTTCAGGTCCTGACACGACCTTCCTAGTGCTTTGATCATAAGCAAATCAGATCTATCCTTGAGCCTCAATTTTCTGATCTGCAAAACCAGGGTAAGCTTAAAGAACTGTGAAGCTCAAAAGGAAACCACCTATGTGAAAGTGCTCTGAATTCCATAAAACAGCACATAAGCTTTTGTTACGAATGTAGTGCAAAATGTCCCAGTCCTAGACTGGGAAAAGTCTATTTCTGAATTTTAAAAAAGACTACTGTTATCAAACTCACATCAAAGACACCAGGGACCACTTATATTATACGAAAATGATACCTCAGAAGCGGAGATATAGTTCCATTTTTTAGTTGGTATTGAGCCGTCAGGTGCAATTTCACCAACTTCTAGTTCTAATGCTGACTTGTTTGCAATGGTACAAAAAGGAGTCAGAGTAACTATTCGAGAAAGATTGAAACTGCTCATTTTGATGCTAACACCAACCTGTAGAAAGGAAGTGAACAAGTGTATCATTTTCTACAGTTCACTCAGCTAATTTGAAGTATAAACTCAAACGTCTTGATATTTTTAAAAATAATAATTTTTAAATAAAGGAACTATTATAACCCATGCTCCATTATTGAGCTTAGTTCTTTAATGTTTGGCTCCACCAGAAATCAAATCAAGAAATATCAATCCATCACTTAACTAATGGAAAAAACATTTGGAATGGAAGGATTCTAGTATACAGTATATACTCGAGTATAAGCCGACCTGAATATCAACCAAGGCACCTAATTGTACCACAAAAACTGCATGAAAAATATGCTAAAAAACTCGGCTTATACACGAGTGTATATGGTACTCGGAATACTTGCTAACTTACTCATATTGATTCAACTCACTGTCTAAAATTTGATGAACCTTCATAAATTCAAGGTTTGCTTTGGCACTGGTGACTATAGAAATACATAAAGATAAGACTCCATAACACAGTACTTTGGGTTCAAATTTCTGTACCCCTTAGGAGTCACTTTGAAGACAACAAGAGGTCAGGCACCCATGGAAAACAGAAATGGGGTCGACGGTAAATAAGCAAAAAGAGCCTTACCAGGTATTCCGTATTACCAGCAGGACATTTCACACACCCATAACTTCCCACAGTATCCAATGAGAAGCTACTGGACCAGTCACTAGTAGAAATCTTTAACTGCACCTATATCAGAGAATATATAGCACTATATTAAGGTTAGTTCATAGAAAGTTGCTAGACCACTGAGAAATCTCCTTAGCATCATAGACAGAATACTGAAGATGATAATCAAAATCATTCTGAAAATAGGTAGCAGATCCCCCAAAACTAGAACTCTAAGAGGTAATGCAATGATAGCAGGGCTCTGGCTCTCTCCTTAATCCACGCAATGAGCACGGTGAATGCGCACTGTTTTATAAAGGACCAGAATGCGACACGTAATTCTCCAATGTCAGGTTATGACTTACTGAGAAGACGAATGTTTCAGCACGTCCAGCATTTATGTATTTAATTAACATTATTTAGCAAATGTTAAATAAAACACATCACGGTGAAAGGCAGAAGAGAAGGCAAGGGGACACAGTTTGCACCTGGAAACAGTGAGTCTCCCTCCACAGAAAGATAGGAAAGTATAAAGATAATTATGATGCAAGTCTCAATACAAGAACCATACCCAAGATACAAAATGCAATGAAGGTTACAGGGTGAAAACTTTACTTCTGACTATGTGATTCAGAGGACTTGGTATTAAAGAGACTTACTGTACCCCTGTTAACCTCACCATTATCCACTCAGATTACAGAAAACCTCAGGACAACAAGAGGTCTGACACATTAACTGATAATTACACCTAATGTTAATCAGCACTCTGAATGGTTCTCAAAGTATGTTCCCAAGACCAACAACACCAGCATCATCTGGGAATTTGCTAGATGTGGGACACCTAGTCCCTCTTCAGTCCTTCAATAAAACCTGTACTCGTGCCCGGTCTGCAGGGAATACCACAAAATGGACAACAGATCACCAAGAACAGTAAAGAAGTCAAGAAGAAAGAAAGCATGGAAGAAGAGGTGTTCCAGGTCGAGGGCCCAGCCTCGATGTGAACCCTCTGCGGTGGATATGAATACCAAAATAGGGAGTGCGGGAGCTAAGAGGGGCGGGACGAGAAAAATAGGGCCAGGCCTAAGAATCAGACTTCTCTCCTAATGCGTATCTGACTGCTGGCCTTAGGGTGAGCATCACAGTTCGTAACCTATTGCACCAATTGACTTGAGGACAGGAAAGCTGAGTATTTCATTTTGATTTTTTTTAAATTGGGGGCTCTTACAGCTCTCATAGCAGTCCATACATATATCCACTGTGTCAAATGCATCTGTACATGTGGTCGTTTTTTTTCAAAACATTTTCTTTCTACTTGAGCCCCTGACATCAGCTCCTCATTTTTACCCCCAACCCCATGTCCCCTTGATAATTTATAAAATTTCTTTTTCATGTCGTACACTGATCACTCTCATTTCACCCACTTTTCTGCTGTCCGTCCCCCTGGGAGGGGGGCCATACATTGATCATGTGATTGGTTCCCCTTACTCCCCCCCACCCAATCTTACCCTCCTAGTATTGTTACTCCCTTTATTGGTCCTGAGGGGTTTCTCTGTTCTGGATTCCCTGTGTTGCGAGCTATTATCTGCAGCAGTATACATGTTCTGGTCCAGCCAGACTTGAAAGATAGAATTGGGCTCATGGTAGTGAGGTGGGGGAGGAAGCATTAAAGAACTAAAGGAAGGTTGTGTGTTTCTTCAGTGCTACACTGCATACTGACTGGCTCTTATTCTCCTTGTGGCCCTTCTGACAGGGGTGTCCAATTGACTACTGATGGGCTTTGGGTCTCCACTCTGCCCTCTCCCTCATTCCCATTGATATGACTTTTGTTTGTTGGTTTGTTTGTTTTGTTTTGTTTTGTGTCTTTGATGCCTGATACCTGATCCCATCGACACTTCATGACCACACAGGCTGGTGTGGTTCTTCCATGTGGACTTTGGTGCTTGCCAGCTAGATGGCCACTTGTTTATCTTAAAGCCTTTAAGACCCCAGATATTATATCTTTTGATATCCGGGCACCATCAGCCTTCTTCCCTACATTTGCTATGCACCCATTTTGTCTTCAGTGATCATGTCAGGGAAGGTGAACATCACAAGGTGCCGTGTTAGAAGAACAAATTGTTCTTTCATTGAGGGAGTACTTGAGTGGAGGACCAATGTTCATCTGCAATACTTTATAAATAAATATTTTGTTTTTTTAATCTTTATGGAAACAAATCACCAAGTCTCTTTCCCAAAGAGCTCCTGCGTGAGTTCCAACCACCAAACATTCAGTAACTAGCCAAGCACTAACTGTTGCACCTGCTGGCCTTCTCTTTGATACCACTTCAGAGCAAGAGTAATTCTTGGGCCACTAGAGAACAGGGTCTCAAGCTCAGGAAACCTGTTAGTTCCAAACACGTCACTGAACTGTGAATTACTTACAATCCCCTTAAGCCAAATCCACACCAATGGCACACTGCAAATAGGTAAACATGGTGTCAAGAAAGGCAATGGCCTCACAGTCCCCGATAAGGAATTTATCTATTTTAACTTGTTACATGAAAAAAAGCACACCTTATTTTTCCTAAAAATGTTCTTCTTCTTGAATGAGAACAAAACAATATCCCTGAAGTCCGCTGGATGCTTGACATGAATGTCTTCTGCACGATACTGGAGAACCCGGGAGGTCTTATTGATGAGCCAATAGGGACTAAAGACGGACAGCACCATCCGGCTCCTGGTGCGCCTGACATGCACTGACAAGTCAAGCGTCATCACTTCTGCAGAGTCAGAGGTGAAGCACACCAGGAAGAACTCAGGGAGTGCACCACTGATGCGGAAATGCCCGGTCCAGTTCTTGCCCTGGTACTTCATCAAGACCAATTCCAGTATCTCTCCACGGATTCTCGAATGCAGAACATCAGCAGCATTGCCTTCTGCGAGCTCGTAGGTTTCTGCTGTCCCCTGGAAACAAACATTGAATCTATTTAGTGATTTCTTTTTAAAACCCTGAAGAGCAAAATCCATATTTTACACAGATGCATGTAGCCTGCCAAGTACACATCAAAGTGCCATGCCGACATGTTACAAGTGCCTAATAGTTATGACCAACTGAGAGAGACATTGTCGCACAGCCTCGGACAGGAGTCTCCGTCAGGAGCAGGCTAATGCTGACACTAAGACTGAAAGGAAATACGATCCAAATCAAGACTCAAAGGCTGGACTCAGAACCCTTGGCTGTTGTCATGCCATGACATGGGCACTTAACTGCCTGGGCTGCAGCTTCGTCATCGAGCAACATGCCGTGTCTATAGGTTTCCACATGAGTGGGATGTCGGAAAGTCATGTCAAACTATTCTGACAAGCTACATAAATAAATATTAGTTTTCAGATGTATGATAGACAAAATAATAAAGCAGGCTTCTTTTTTTAAAGGTGCTCTTGTACAAATACAAATTTCAGCCATTTCATTAATTTTTGTCTCAACACCGGGATGGTTCATTATCAAATAAAAAATAGGTTCTACACACTCTTGCAGACTTTGGGACTTTACAATCTTATGGTATATAGAAACTACAAAATATTTACCATGCCCTGTTACTATAAATATGCTATATATTCTATACTGTATTTTTTAACTTTCTGAGATACACAGGAATTGCTTTTATTTTCAATAGTCTTAGACTAAATAATCATAATATTAAGTTTAAAATACATGGTTTCTAAATTATGCTGAAATATTTTCTCACCTGATTTTTGTTTTCCTTATCCTTTTGGTTAACATAATTTTGCTTACAAAAAAAAAAAGACGCTGATTGCTAACGAGTCGGTTCTGCCTCACGGTGCCCTATGAGGGCAGAGTGGGGCTGCTTCAGTAGGTCCTACGGCTGCGAATCTCCATGTGAAGGTAGAAAACCTAAACCTTCTCTCATGGAGCAGCTGGTGGTTTTGAACTGCTGACCTTATGGTTCACAACCGGATGTGTAACCCACCACATCACTACAGCTTTACAAATAATATTAGAAAATGATTATGCATCTTAATTTATGCCCGATACAGTAGTGTGTTAGGGAGCAAGGATTCACACTGCAAACAAGTTCCTGTTCGACCTTTACTGGCCACGGGACATCAGGCAAGTAATCACTTAGCCCATTCTGGTTAGGGTTCTGTGTCTGTAAAGTAGGTCTAATAGTAATATCCACCTCAGTGAGGAGTCAATGAAGTACTACATGTAGAATACCCAGGCCTCAAACATGGTGCATGCAGCACCAGCTATTATTAACATCATACAAACTATATGAAACACCGACCTCAACCAAAATACCCAGAAACACAAACAGAGTCTACTCAGAGCAACAATAAAAGTCAGACAAACATGAGACATACCTCTAGTAAATATCTTAGAGAATATGGGAGAAGATTACGCAAAGTAAGAGGAGGGTAAAGATGGATAATGTATGCTGGATCCCAGTCTTCCCCATGTGTACAAATATAGCTTAATTCATCAGGCACAGCAGCCGTATTCACTATGAGAGGTAGGAAGTTCGCTTCTGTTGATGGACACTGCAGCATGCACCTGATTTCGCTGCTTCGGTGCAGTTCCTCCTTCCAGGAAATGTAGGTGGTGGATGTGTTGTACTGATGCCCTAAGAGTCCAGCTGGCTGAATAAACAACTGACATCTACGGAAAGAGAGGACAATTTTAAGAAAAAACAAAAAGTAACAAACAAAAATCTACTTAAATAAGACTCTACAAGGTAGCTTTATTATTCCTATTTTCACAGAGGAAGAAACGCAAGCTGAGAAAGGTTAAAAGTTTGCCCAAGGTCACATAGCTAATAAATGGAGTAAATTTCCAGGGGTAAAAAAGAAAGTGCTTGTACACAATGATAACTTTAAAAAAATAGTTTCAAATACAAAGGCCATCTAGCAAAAATAGACATTTAAAAATTCTGAAGCATCAATATACAATGAGAGGCTTGTCTTAAAACAATGAGCCATCTAAATGAGGTGTCAGCTAAGTCCATACAGAGGGCGCATAAGCCTGTGAGAGCTAAGGACTGTAAATAATACAATCCAAGATTACAGAAGGGAATTGTATTAGAACTTAAATTCTGAGCGCCTGGTTTGCAAAAGGCTGTGGATGACAGTGAAAGACTCCCCAGGAAAAGTAAACCTCCGTTGAGCTTCCTCAGACCAGGGATGTGAACAGTCTTGTTCTCAAAGTATATTGAAACGTGGATTATTGCCGACAGTAATTAGGTTAAATTTTAACATATTATATTTTTCTTTATATGAAATTCAAGGTAAGTCAGTCTGTGGAGACAGTAGCTAAATTAACAGTTTCTTAGGGTTCTAGCGAGGAGGTTGGTGAATAAAGAGGCACTAATAATAACAAGTACAAGATTGTGATAGCGATCACACAACTCTTTTAGTCTATTTGAACCACTTTATTTTATGGCACATGAATTCTATTGTCAATAAATCTGTTAAAATACAAAAGAAAAAAGGAGAGGGGTTGGGACATGATTTGAGTCTGTTGAGGATGCAAAAAAAAAAGAGAGAGAAAGAGAACTTTACATAATTTGACATAAGTTTACAACAGTAATGTACATGCATTTCCCCATTTAAAAAAAATCAACTGTCTTAAAAATGGTTTTGACACCCCCAGGATACAGATCTCTAAAGCACAGAGTAGAGTATAAATGTGTGTGCATGCACATACATCAGGGCTGTTCAAAGCTTAGTCTAGTCGAGGTGGCGTCTACCTGTAGGAGTCTAATGGAACATGGAATTCCTCTTCAGGTCTTGCTACTCCAATTCGCTCCAGGAGCTTAACATTCTTAACAAACTTATAGATGATGAATGCAATAGAGAAATGGTTTTTAATCTGTTGGGACAAAAAAGACATAGAAACTGTTAAGAGATCAAAAGAAAAACTATGTGAGTTGTATACAAATACTTTTAAATCTATAAAGACCCAGTATTAAAAGATATGTTGATTGGCAAGTGAATATTTTTAGGATATATAAATGTGATATATGTTAAGAGGAGGCCTGATGGCATAATGGTTATGAATTGGGCTACTAACTGCAAGGCCAGTAGTTCAAAACCACCACCAGCCACTCTGCATGAGAACGAAAAGGCTTTTTACTCCCATAAAGAGCAACCGTCTCTGAAACTCATAGCGACAGTTGTACTCTGGTCTATAGGGTCACCATACATTGGCATAGATTTGATGGTGGTGAGTGTGAGTACATATGTTAATGCTTATGTAACGTGAGAGGTGAAAATTATTAGTACATTCACATGCCCTGTATATGAAAATGCTATCTATATTTCAAATATAAGCTAGGTTTCGGTCAGAATACTTTTCAGTCAGAATACTTTCTCTACTATCTTCTCTCCATGACCGTGTAGTCAAGGAAACCAAAAAAATATATATATATATGATGAAAGGTAGTAAGCCTCTCTTTTCTTGACTACCATGTATCTTTGGGGGCTGACGGCAAATGAGAGATGAATGCAGCCAACGTTGTGAATCTTTTCTTCCATGTCCAACAATGTTAACACAGCAGGGAATGGTCTTCAGCTAACTGAAGCATGTAATAATGCACAGAAGAGAAGTGGACAAAGTCTTAAAAGTAGGGAACAATATTTATACATATTACAATGCTACATGTTCTTTTTAAATGTGTATGAAAATTCTTTCACCCATACTTAAAAAGTACAACCCTAGGTGGAAAAGAATAGCTACATTACCCTACTCCATCACCAACCATAAATACAGTATGCTTACTTTCTGAATCTTTAAAGGAATATACATTAAAGCTTCATTATTTTAAACCCAGGAGACAACAAAAATGGGCTTTAAATTAATAACATCAGTTTACCCAATATTTAAAGGAAAGATTATTACAGAAGCAAGCTGGCTAGGAGATAACAACCATTTCAGTCCATTATAATTGATTTCCCAATGATCAGTATTGGCTTGATAAAGTTTTACTGTTCCCCATAAAATTCAGCTAGTATATGAATGATTGCTTTGCATGCTCAAAGGGGCAGGCAGGCCTTTACCTGGAGGGGAGAGCGAAGGGTGATTACTTTATCTCCTTCAGTTGCATCAATCTGCACTAGCACGGAGTCAGTCCAACTGGCCGTGGGATTTCTCACATTGTACAGTCGCCGGGCAGGCCTGACAACAGGGATGTTTGCAACTTCTGAGTAGCCACGAGGTACTGAGGTGAAGCATAAGTAAGAAGAATTCCAAAAATTAATTTACTAGATTTCTCTTTGGTGGAATTAATCACTGAAAACTCAAAATAGTAGTATTCTCTTCATGACTAGAAATAATCACTATTCAAAATGTTCTAAGACACCTAGCCAAACCACTGCTACTGGGCTGATCTCACTCCTGGCGAGGCTACAGGACAGAGTAAAACTACCCTAGAACCACCTGAGACTGTAAACCTTCATGAGAGCAGACAGCCTCATCTTTCTCCTACAGACTAGCTGGTGGGTTTTGAACTGCTGACCTTGTTGTTAGCAGCCCAATGCATAACCCCCTAAGCCACCAGGGCTCCCCTTTTAAGATACAGAAAGTGAAAAAGAAAACCAATTGTTATTACACAATTTTTGACCCTTAAAACAGTTTTTCTTAAGGTCATCAAAATAACCTAACCCCCCCAAACCCAAACTCACTTCCACTGAGTCCATCCTAAACTCAGAGTACCTTTGATAGGATGTCCCAAACTGCAAACCTTAATGGGGCAGGAAAGCTTCACCTGGTGGGTTTCATCTGCTGGCCCTGCATTACAGCAGCCCAACACGTACCTCTCCACACCATCAAGGCTCACTGTAGTTTCTTTAAAACCCACAAAACTCAGTGCTATCCAGTCAGTTCAGACTCTATAGGGCCTGACGGAACTTCCCTGTGGGCTTAGAGACTGTAACTCTCTATAGGAGTAGAAAGCCTTACCTTTCTCCCACAGAGCAGCTACTGGTTTTGAACTGCTGACCTCTCAGTTAGCCACCCAACCAAACTAATCAACTTAAAGCATCGCAAGCTTAAAAAGAAAATGAGCTTAGCAACTGTTTCAAGACTTTAGAAATTCTTCCACCCAGATATCCATAGCAAACTATTTTTTCTAGGGTTAATCTAGCAAAAATAAGCCCACACCAACAATTCCAAAGATACTCTTTAAATCAAATAAATACAGCATACCAAAGGTGAGTGTGAAAAAGGAGCTTTGTTGGCGGCTCAGTACTGAGAACTTCCCTTGCCGTAAAGGTTCCGGGCTGGTATATTCCAATTCCAAACTCTGACAGATATCAACATCATAGATATCACGTTTCTCAGGGGAGCCCAGGACTCGGAGATTTCGGTTGGCCTGCACCTTGATGGGGATGCCCAGAGCGTTGATTACTTTAAAAGGAGCCCGGTCTTTTAAGGAGTAGTCAAAAGTAGCAGCGGTGCCCTCTGAAAAGCCCTGAAAGGGAACACAACACAATAGTTTTGTAAATCTGCTTGTTCGCAAAGATGAGACCAGGACTAGATACTTTCCAAGGCAGTTTTAGTGGCAAACACAAAACCCATGTGTTTCCTTTTAAAATTACACTTGACATATTATTCCAAGCAAGTACCAAACATACTTTTGCTAAATTATTGAAGACGTTGAGGGAACTTTTGGATATGGTTATATTCATTGTATCTCCTGAAGAAATATAAATAGCCATTTGTGGATCAGGAAGATATATAAAGTCGTCTCCTGGCATGAAATTTTTATCCTGAACTGGGCTCTTCTTCACCTATATAAAGATAAATAAATTATATATATATGTTATATAAACAATATACTTAAGATTACTAGCTAATTAATAAAATTGAAATATTCTCACAGAGTTAAATTCTCCTGATCTAAATTGGCCACCTGACACTGACTCCTCAAAAGTCTAGCCTTCAAAGACGTTCTTATTGGTAGCAAAGGGCTTTGTTTTATTTGGTTTTTGCACAGGTCGGCATTCCTAATTCTTTCAGTGTATACTCCATTCATGGGGAAGTGTTTCGAATAATCCCATGTAAGCACCAAACTATTTTCTCAGAGTCAGTGATATTTGTCTCGTGTACGTTCCTCAGAGGAAGACATTTATCCAGGGCTGTCTAATTGGTGATTATGAATTGGTGAGTACTCTAAGGTGACACTGAAGCCTAAATAACCCTCACTTTTGGTGCCATATGGAAATAAGTTTCTCTCCCTTTACTATTTACCAGTCACACTTATAAGTAATAGGATAGGAAGCTTTCAAACACTAGCCATCAGCTTCTCTCAGAGCTTTTGTTCTAAATCTAAAAGCATTTGCAAAAGCCTTCTAAAACACTCTTTGCCAGCTTCCCTATCTCAGAAATACTGCTTCTACTTCATTGAAATGAAAATGGGGGCACAGGCTAAGTGACTTCACATCTCTAAAATAAAAATCTGCTGAGTCAACTTCTGTGCCTGGCTTCTCAGCCACACAGCCAGAGAAGTACCGGTGACGATTGGTTAACAGTATAATCCATGTTGCTCGTAACCTAGAAATATGTGCTTCCTTATCTAGAACTGAAAACTGCTCTCAAGAAGTATACTATGAAGAGAGTTAATGAACTAAAACATAGATTCTCACATTTTTCCGTCTAGGGAACCCCTTTATTTTCTTAAAAATTACTGAGGATACCAAATAACTTCATATATATATACACACACACAAAATATTTTAGTGCTTACTGCATTAAAATTTGAATATGCATTTAAAATAACAATTACACTTTAACATAAATAATATGTTAATAAAATAAAACTATACTCTTTCTTTTAAAGTAGTGAGAAGAGGCATTTACAAAAGCCTTTGTATCTGGCTTTAAAAAGGTGATTCCTATATCTGCATTTAACCTACGGCAACATCACACTCAAGTAGTCTCTGGACAACTCCATTCTGTACTCATAAGCAGGATAACAATGAATGTCTGAATATGATGACAAAGAGTTTTGACCTCACGTCGCCCTAAAAGTACCTCAGGGATCCTGAAGCACATTGTGGCAAGCAACAAACTGAAAACTACTCATAAATATGTTTAATGTTGTTCTACAAAAAGACATTTTATAGTTGCCTTACATCAAGCCTTAAATTCCATTGTCTTTTTCCCTCTACCCTCTCAATCAGGGGCTCCCAGGCAGCATGGGTCTCATTGTAATAGTGAACCTGGAAAGGCGCAGAAATAGAAGAGAATACTTTAATTAACTACAAGGTATTCCTATTATCAGTAGGAAAGAAAAATCTTTAGTCACTGCATAATGATGTAAACAGCTAGCTAAGCTATTGACATTTTAAAATCCCACTTAAAGACAGAGAAACATACACGCGTGCACAAAGAACATTCATTTTCTTTTACTGCCCTACCTTACTTCTCAAAATAATCTTTAAAATTTAATTACCCAATAAACAATACTATCCCAACAATACACCAAACGTCAAGCGTCTTGCCTTTTCACACATCCATACTTGCTATGGCCATGGACAAACTAGGCTCATGAGCTGAACTCTCCGCTTTAGAGAGGTTGGCTCTGAGGTACTAAATGACGTGAACATACCTCCAGTGTCATGTCAGCAGTGGCAGCCATGAGGGAAGTCCAATTCTTAATAATGCCTGAAAACTTAGACTCAGCCAACAGTAAAGGGACAGTCCGATGTCCTAGGCCACATTCCAAAGTAACTTGAACTGATTCCACCACCACCGCACAGTTTTCCTCTGCCAATGAACATTCTGTGTCTTTGAAGTTCTCCGTTATTTCTGATGCCGTGTCAACACCAAGAAACCAGGCATTATAATCATCAATCGATACGATGTCCCAGATATTTGTCATTTCCTTAGCTGTATTTTTGGATTCCTCTTCTATTGGTTTTGGAGACATCGCAGCCATGATTGTCATCACAGTATTAAGTATTATGGGGGAGATCTTTTAAAACAGAAATTCAAGAATAAATTCTGCCCAGATAAGTTTAAAAGCGACTAACTAAAAACGTAAATATACTTAATTCATGACTAAGGAAAGCAAAGAAACAGAGAAAGTACACGAAGGCATGTGTCCACTGGCTTCATCGGGAATCTGCTCTCTGCTCACCTGTCACCGTGCGGTAGCTCGCACTGATGGTATTTTCTCATGCCCACTCAACAGCCCCTCCCCTTACCTCGATCCTGACAGCAACACCATCCTCCCAAAACCCACATGTGGGCAAAGTGTGGCTCCGCTTAAAATCTTCAACAGCTCCCCACAAATTTCAGGAAAAAATGGAAATTCTCTTATCTTAATGCACAAAGCTGTGTGTGGCCCGATGCCTCCATTTAGTCAGTTACCCAAGTTCCCCCAAATCCAGAAACACTGGACTAACTTACATAGATTCCTTCACTCTTCACAACCCCAGTGTAATGAACACATCACAGAGGGATGAAGATTTCATCACGCAAGAGACATCTAGCATCTACTGCTTCCAGGAGCTCCTTTTCAGCTAGGTCCTTCTGTTTCCTTTATTCATGTCACCTATAACTAGTGTCTCAGGTGCCATAATCGCACTACACCATTCTCTCCAGGCATACATGTAGCTAACCCTCTAAAGGTCCTTAAAGAATTTTTCATTTTTCTCTCTCCTTATATAAATATGTATTCTTGGCTCTGTCTGAGTAGCCTCTTCCCCTTCCTCCTTCAACTAACAACTGCACTTTCAAAATTCCAGTCAAGCAGCCTCTCCTCCAGAAAGTTTCTTCTGATGTCTGCTCTAAACTAGAGGCCCTTCTCTGTGGTCCTTGTGTATTTAATTTCTGAATGCTCCAAGCATTAAAACTGCAATCGCTGGTTTACTTCTTCCTCTCATACCATTACTAAAGTTCCTTAAAAGCAAGAACTACGTATCTCCCAATGCCTTGTACAGGACATTTTTTTTCTTCGTAGTAAGAGAACTAACTCAAAAATGTTTGTTTGATGGATAAATAAATTTATATGCAAATAAGTGGGAGGAAAATCCCTCCACCACCTAAACTGTTGCCTCAGAGGAAGTGCATGCAAATTCAAGAGCTTTTACCACTCCCCCATGACTACTACTTCTTTTGTTGAACAAGTAAATCCCACTAATTTATTTCTACCATATGCCATTTCATTTTTACAAATATTTTGTAAGTCTAATAAAACATTTGTCACATCGTTATTAAATTCAGTCATATTACATTTCAGATAAAAGCTACGGTAACTTATGAAAATAAGCTAATAGCAATCTCATCTTTCCATCATTTCTCCTTTTCTCCTCTTCTCCCATCTCTACTTGCCCCCAACCTGCCCTCCCTGATACACATGAACACACGAATACAACAGAGGAAAACTATTCTGTTCATATATGTGTGTGTGTGTGTGTGTGTTCAAATGAAAACAAATATTTGCATCACACAGAGAAAATTTTAATCCCACACTATTTAATTACCTATTATGAAAGCCACATCAAAAGATACATAAACCTGTTAAATGTCCTGGGGGGAAAATACTATCTCACATAACTGGAAATGTATAAAACTGCTAGAAAAAGAAGAATTTATTTTCAGCCAAAGAATACAGTAGGCACTAACCTTAATTATACATTCTTTGACTGTAATGTTGATATTTTGTTTCCCAGAAGCCCAGGTACATTTTTCCATAAATAAAGAGCAAGGTTGTAAGACCTAGAAATAAAGAAATGACATTCACATTCCTTAGTAATGTCACCTTTCCCTAAAGACCCATCATATACGTAACATATACTTACGAGAACCACATATTACTTAACTGGGAGCCATTAAAGACAGCCAAAGGACAAATTAAATTCGCTGATACTCAATTAATTGGGGGCCTCTTCTGAACTATGGCAGATCTGTACATACTGTTCAAGAAATTTTAGGCTGTTCTGATCAAATCCCTTACTCTGAATGTTTAAATAATGTCATGTATTTACTATGAAGCATTCAAAATGCTTCCCTTTGCCAAAATATTTTGTAAATGGTGCCCGTTTGTCAACTATACTTTTAGAAATCTTCTCCACAAAAGTACAGTAGATAATGGAACCATTTTCAGGTAAGTAGCCGGTCAGTCTTGAATATCATGTAAGGTCCTTATAAGAATAAATATCAAATCTTCCAACTCAATGGTGGTGCAGTGGGCTGAACCCACCAACTGCTCCGTGGGGAAAAATGAGGCTTTCTCTACTGGGCAGACGGACAGTCTGGAAAACCACAGGGCAGTTCCTCTCTGTCCTGTCGTGTTGCTCTCAGTCAGAAGCAACCTAAGTGCAGTGAATTCATTTTTGTTTTGTTTTTTAAGGAATATAGATGCTTTCATCTATGAAAAACATAAACAAAGCCCTCTTGTACCTAAAATGAATGGGAATTTGTACAGGATACTGTTGATCTATAAAAAAGTTAGGATGAGCATGTAATTAATCAATTAATTAATGACCTTTCAATGATGTGTGATAGAAGATGATCCTACCAAATTTATATTTCATTATAAAGTATGGATAAAGCCCAGAACTGCATGTCTTTTTGTTAAGCTTGTCTGCAAATTTAATTTTAAATTACTCTACAGACAAGTGGCATGACAAAATAATCATTTTTACCAAAAAATTACCAATTTAACACTAAAAATTTTTTTTATGGAAACTGTGTTGTTACTAGAATTGTATCTTTCGATAATGTTGTGAAAACACAATTGAAGTTAACTGTCCCTTTGTCTGAGTTTTTTTCATTGTTGCCATTGTTAAAGTTAACATAATAGGAGCAGAACACAAATTTCTTTGGGTCACGAGTCCAATTTTTAAAAAATTCTAAGCTTAAATATTTTACTACTTATTCATTCAATAATTCCCTAGGTATCCACAAAAGAAACAGATGGAAAAGAATGCTGAGTTGCACGAAAACTCCACTCTATTCAAGAGCAAATGCCAGAGTGGGAAGCAAATTCATGTGGTGCTGATCCCAGCTCTCTCACTGACGGCCTCGGGTAAGTTGGTTAACCTCTCTGGAGCTCAACACCCTTCTCTGTACAACCACAAGGGCCAGGAAATCCACTCTGCGCCCCGCAGAGCTCACACATTCTGGGACTAAACGAATCAACCGTGGCTGCCATTCCTCGAGCCTGGGTTAGGCTGCACAGTAGTGCTTACTGTAGTGACGTTTGCCCCTCGCTTTTCTCTGAGAAAAGGGCAGGCGAGCACTTTAAGCTCTCTCACAGACGCCTCCATCATCTGCTCAGGTTTGGATGTTGACAGGGAGAGGCTGCACTGGAACGAGGCCATCAGGGCAGGAGCATCGGCCTTTGTCAGGTTCGCAACGAACACCACTTCAGGGTCTATGATCATGGCCTTTAAAGTCACATTTGGTCTTACAGAGTCATCTGAAAAACACAAGAGGCCAAAAAGTTTGAGAGTAAGTCTTGTCACCTAAGTTCATGTTATCTGCAAGTTTCATCGTGATGGCTATGATGGAACTAATCTCAATAAAGCCCTGTCAGGTAAGCCTTGAGCCAGTAACTGGGAGATCAGACATTTTAATCCACCAGTGACTCAGAGGGAGAAAGACAAGGCTGTCTGCTGACGATCTGCAGC
>NW_022103906.1:0-81234 GCF_000313985.2 Echinops telfairi
GCTGGGAGACGCTGGGCCAAGCCTCACTTCCCAGCCTGACCGGGAATATCTTCCATGACCTGAATGGAGACGCCAAAATTTTCTCGCTTCCAAAACCTGCTGGGAAGTCCATTGAAATCCGGTTGATATTGTATTTAGGTTCCATAGAGTGAGTTTCTCCTCATAGCAAATCTGTGAACAATATAATGAAGCGCTGAACAGTCTTGTGCCATCCTCACAGTGGTTCCTTGGCTTGTGCTCATTTTTGCGGGCATTGTGCTGTTCCAAATTGTAGGGGCGACCTCACCTTTGCTGTCCTTCTACTGTACTAACATTTGTGTCTTCCTCTAGTACATAGGTTTGCTACCGTCCCAATTACACGACCCTTTCATGTAGTTCCCAATGTCGTGGTGGACCTCCAATCATAAAATTATTTTTACTGATATTTCATAACTGTAATTTTGCTAAAGTAATGAATTGGGCCGCCTAAGGGAAAGGGTCATTCGACAACCCCCACCCCCGAAAGGGGTTGTGACCCACATGTTGAGAACTACTGGTCTAAACTGAAAGGAATTTCTCTTCAGATCTACTTCACCATATTATTAGAAGGACAAGTCCTTAATTATTGTTGTTAGGTGTCGTCGAGTGGGTTTCGGCTCACAGAAACTGTATGCACAGTATAATGAAATGCTGTCCCATCCTGTGTTATCCTCACAGTGGTCCCAAATGTGCTCATTGTTGCAGCCACTGTGGTAATCCATCTTTCTGGGTGCTGCCTCTATTTTCTGCCCTTCTATTTTACCCAGATTTATTTCTTCATCTATGGCAGTGGTTCTCAACTTCCCTAATGTCACCACCCTTTCATACCATCACTCGTGTAGTGGTGACCGTCCAATCATAAAATTATTTTCGCTGTACTTCATAACTGTAATTTTGCTACTGTTTTGAATGGGCCACCGCTGTGAAATGGTCCTTCATCCCCCCAAAGGGGTTGGAAACCATAGGTTGAGAACCACTGCACCAAACTATTAGCAGTTTCTCTTAAAGTGTACTTCAGCACGTTTTTAGCAGCACAAGTCCTGTTGTTTTTGTTGTTAGGTGCCGTCGAGTGGGATTTGATTCATAGCAACTCTGTGTACAATATGACGAAACGATGCCCCGTCCTGTGCCATCCTCACAGTGTTTTTTTGGCTTGCACCCATTGTTGCAGCCATTGTGCTATTCCATCTTGTTAGGGGCTGACTATTTTTATGCCCCACTACTGTACCAAGATTTGTGTCTTTCCTCTAGGGCAGTGGTTCTCACACTTCCTAATGCCACAACCCTCTCATACAGTTCCTCATGTAGTGGTGAACCCCCAACCATAAAATTATTTTCGTTTCTATTTCATAACTCTAATTTTGCTACTGTTATGAATCGGGTTACCCCTGTGAAAGGGTCTTTTAACCCCCTAAAAGGGTCGCGAACACCCAGTGTGAGAACCGCTGCTCAAATCTAAGAGGAGTTTCTCTTAAGGTATAGTTCACCACTTTGTCAGACGCACAAGTCCTGTTGATATTGTTTTTAGCTGCCATGGAGTGGGTTTCTGCTCATAGCAACACTGCACAATATAACGAAATGCTGCACTGTCCTGTGCCATCCACACAGTGGTTCTTTGCTTGTGCTCATTGTTGCAGCCACTGTGCCAATCCAACTTATAGGGGCGGCCTCTGTTTTCCTGCCCTTCTACTGTACTAACATTTGTGTCTTCCTCTAGTACAGTAGTTCTCAACCTTCCCAATTCCATGACCCTTTCATATAGTTCCCAATGTCCTGGTGGACCTCCAGTCATAAAATTATTTTTACTGATATTTCATAACTAATTTTGCTACTCTATTAATCGGGCCAGTCCTGTGAAATGTTCTTTCCACTCCCCTACACCCCGAATGTGTTCATGACCCACATGTTGAGAACCCTGCTCTAAACTAAGAGGAATTTCTCTTAAGATCTACACCAGCATTTTGTTAAAAGCTCAAGTCCTGTTTTTGTTGTTGTTAGTTGCCATCAAGTGGGTTTCCACTCTTAGCAACTCTATGCACAATATAATCAAACGCTGCTCCTTCCAGTGACATCCTCACAGTAGTTCTTTGCTTGTGCTTATTGTTCCAGCCACTGTGATAACCGTCTTTTGGGGCGTTTCCTCTCATTTGCTGCCCTTCCACTCTACCACGATTTCTTTTATCCTCTAGGGCTGTGGTTCTTAACCTTCCAAATGCTACAAACCGTTCATACCATTCCTCATGTAGCGGTGACCTTCCAATCATAAAATTCTTTTTATTGCTACCTAATAACTCTAATTTTTCTACTTTTATGAATGGGTCACCTCTGTGATGGGTTGTTCAACCCCCCAAAGGGATCGCGACCCAGAGGTTGAGAACCCTGCTCTAAACTAATATGAGTTTCTTTTAAGATCTCCTTCAGCATATTGTTGGAAGCTCAAGTCCTGCTGTTGTTGTTATTGCTAGTTTCCATCGAGTGGGTTTGGATTCATAGCAACTCTAAGCACAATATATTGAAAAGGTGCCCTGTCCTGTGCCATCCTCACAATGGTTTGTTACTTGCTCTTATTGTTTATGCCACTGTACTATTCCATCTTGTTGCGGGTTGCCTCTTTTTTGCTTCCCTTCTACTGTACCACGATTTGTGTCTTCCTCTAGGACAGAGGTTCTCAACTTTCCCAATGCCATGACCCTTTCATACAGTTCCTCATGTAGTGTGAACCCCCCCAAACATAAAATTATTTTCATTGTTATTTCATAACTGTAATATTTCTACTGTTATGAATCAGGTGACCCCTGTGAAAGAGTCGTTCCACCACGTACAGAGAGTCGTTCCACCACAGGTTGAGAACCGCTGCTATAAACAAATAGGAGTTTCTCTTAATGTCTTCTTCAGCATACTGTTAGAAGCACAAGTCCTTTTGTTGTTGTTGTTAGGTGCTGTCCAGTGGGCTGTGTCTCATAACATCTCTATGCCCAATATAATGAAAGGCTACCCCCTCCTCTGCCATCCTCAAAGTGCTTCTTTGGCTTGCACTAATTGT
Organism: Echinops telfairi; assembly: GCF_000313985.2. NCBI lineage: Eukaryota > Metazoa > Chordata > Mammalia > Afrosoricida > Tenrecidae > Echinops > Echinops telfairi. The sequence continues at coordinate 3,062 of NW_022103906.1, forward strand.
TGCAGCGATTGTGCTATTCTATCTTGATGGGGGTTGACTCTATTTTGCTGCAGTTCTACTGTATCAAGATTTGTGTCTTCCTCCAGGGCAATGGTTCTCAATCTTCCTAATGCCACGACCCTTGCATACAGTTCCTCATGTAGTGGTGACCCCCAGTCAGAAAACTATTTTTGTTGATATTTCCTAACTGTAATTTTGCTACTGTTATGAATCAGGTCATCCCTGTGAAAGAGTCATTAACCCCCCAATGGGGTCGCATCCCCCAGGTTGAGATTCACTGCTCTAAAGTAAGAAGAGTTTCTCTTAAGATATAGTTCAGCATTTTATTAGACGCACAAGTGCTGTTGATATTGTTCTTAGGTGCCGTGGAGTGGGTGTCAGCTCATAACAACTCTGCACAATATAATTTAACTCTGCCCCTTCCTGTACCATCATCAAAGTTGTTCATCTGCTTGTTCTGATAGTTGCTGCTACTGTGCTATTCCATCTTGTTTCGGGTTGTCACTTTTTTGTTGTCTTTCTACTGTAGCAGTATTTGTGTCTTCCTCTAGGGCAGTGGTTCTCAACTTTGCTAATGCCACGACCCTTTCATACAGTTCCTCATGTAGTTCCACATGGCAACTCTATGCCCAATATAACGAAATGGTGCCCCATCCTTTGCCATCCTCACAGTGGTTCTTCTGCTTGCTCGGATAGTTGCATCCACTGTGCCATTCCATCTTGTTTTGGGTTGCCTCTTTTTGCAGTTTCTACTGTGCCAATATTTGTGTCTTCCTCTAGGGCAGTGGATCTCAACCTTCCTAATGCCACTACTCTTTCATACAGTTCCTCATGTAGTGGTGACCACGCAACCATAAAATTATTTTCGTTGCTACTTCAGACGTGTAATTTTGCTATTGTTATGTATCATGACTCCCCTGTGAAAGGCTCATTCAACACACCAAAATGGTCATGACCCACAAGTTGAGAAGCACTGCTCTGAACTAAGAGGAGATTTTCTTAAGATATATTTCAGCATATTGTTAGATGTAAAAGTCCTGTTGTTATTGTTGTTAGGTGCCGTCGAGTGGGTTTTAGCTCATAGCAACTCTATGCACAATGTAATGAAATGCTGCCCCATTCTCTCCAATTCTCACAGTGGTTCTTTGCTTGCACTCATTGTTGCAACCACTGTGCTAACCCATAATTTTGGTGGGCTGACTCTCATTTGCTGCCTTCTACTCTACCAAGATTTGTGTCTTTCTCTAGGACAATGGTTCTCAACCTTCCTATTGCCACGACCCTTTCATACAGTTCCTCATGCAGTGGTGACACCCCAATCATAAAATTATTCTCATTGCTACTTCATAACTGTAATTTTGTTGATGTTATGAATTGGGCCACCCCTGTGAAAGGGTCGTTAGTCCCCACAAAGGGCTTGAAACCCACAGGTTGAGAAGAGCTGCTTTAAACTAAGAAATGCTTCTCTTAGGATATAATTCAGCATATTGTTACATGTACAAGTCCTGTTGTTATTGTATTTATGTGCCATCGAGTGATTTTCAGCCCATAGCAACTCTTGCACAATATAATGAAACACTGCACCGTCATTTGCCATCCTCACAGTGGTTCGTTGTTTGCGCTCATTTTTGCAGCCACTCTGCTATTCCAACCTGTAGGTGCTGTCTTTATTTTGCTGCCCTTCTATTGTACCAGTATTTGTGTCTTCCTCTAGGAAAGTAGTTCTGAACCTTCCTGATTCCACGACATATTCATACAGTTCCCAATGTAGTGGTGGACTTCCAATCATAAAATGATTTTCGCTGCTATTTCATAACTGTAATTTTGCTACTCTTATGAATCATGTGACCCCTGTGAAAGGTTCGTTCCACTCCCCAGGCCCCAGAAAATGTTCGCGACCCACAGGTAGAGAACCCTGCTCTAAACTAAGAGGAGTTTCCCTTAAGATCTACTTCAGCATATTTTTAGAAGCTAAAGTCCTGTTTTTATTGTTGTCAGTTGCTGTTGAGTGACTAAGAGTCAACTCTTAGCAACTCCATGCACAATACAATGAAATGGTGTCCCATCCTGTGCCCTCCTCACAGTGGTTCTTTTGCTTGCTCTGATTGTTGCAGCCACTGTGCTATTCCATCTTGTTGCGTGTTGCCTCTCTTTTGCTGCCCGTCTACTCTACCGAGATTTGTGTCTTCCTCTAGGGCAGTAGCTCACAAAATTCCTAATACCACAACCCTTTCATACAGTTCCTCATGTAGTGGTGACCCCACAACCATAAAATTATTTCCGTTGGTACGTCAGAAGTGTAATTTTGATACTGTTATGAATCAGGCCACCCCTGTGAATGGATTGTTCTACTGCCCCAAAGCATCGCGACTCTCATGTTGATAACCGCTGCTCTAAGCTAAGAGGAGTTTTTCTTAAGATATAGTTCAGCATATTGTTAGACCCACGTGTTCTGTTGTTATTGTTGTTAGGTGCCTTTGAATGGGTATTGGCTCAAAGCAACTCTACGCACAATATAATAAAACAGTACCCCATCCTGTGCCATCCTCACAGTGGTCCTCTTGCTTGCTGTGATTGTTGCAGCCATTGTGCTATTTCATGTTGTTGAGGGTTGCCTCTTTTTTGCTGCCCTGCAAATGTACCAAGATTAGTGTCTTCCTCTAGGGCAGTGGTTTTCAACCTTCCTAATACCACGTCCCTTTCATACAGTTCCTCATGTAGTGGTTACTACCCAACGATAAATATATTTGTTGCAATTTCATAAGTGTAATTTTGCAACTGTTATGAAAAGGGTGACCCCTATGAAAGGGTCATTCGACCCCCATAAGGGGTCGTGACCCACAGGTTGAGAAATGCTCTAAACTAAGAGGTGTATCTTTTAAAATATAGTTCAGAATATTGTTAGAAGCACAAGTCCTGTTATTGTTGTTAGGTGCCGTCGAGTGGATTTTGGCTCATAGCAACTCTATGTGCAATATAATAAAACACTGCCCTGTCCTGTGACATCCTCACAGTGGTTCTTTGCTTGCATTCATTGTTTCAGCTACTGTGCTAATCCATCTTTATGGGGGTTGCCTCTCATTTGCTGCACTTCTATTGTTCCACGATTTGCATCTTCCCCTTGGCAGTGGTTCTCAACCTTCCTAATGCCACAACCCTTTGATACCGTTCCTCATACAGAGGTGACCCCCCCAACAATAAAATTATTTTCATTGCTACTTTGTAACTGTAATTGTGCTACAGTTATGAATCGAGCCCTCCCTGTGAAAGGGGCATTCAACACCCCCACGGGGTCGCGACCCATATGTTGAGAACCACTGCTCTAAACTAAGAAGAGTTTCACTTAAGATATAGTTTAGCACTTTGTTAGACACACAAGTCCTGTTAATATTGTTTTTAGGTGCCATACAATGGGTTTCAGCTCATAGCAATTCTGTGTACAACATAACGAAATGCTGCCCAGTCTTGTGCCATCCTTACAGTGGTTCTTTGCTTGCACTGATTGTTGCCGTCAGTGTGCTATTCCAACTTGTTGCGGGTTGCTTCTTTTTTGCTGACCTTCCATTGTACCACAATTTGTGTCTTCCTCTAGGGCAGTGGTTCTCAACTTTCCTAAGGCCATGGCCTTTTCATACAATTCCTTATGTAGTGGTGAACCTCCAACGATAATTTTTTTCCTTGCTGCTTCACACCTGTAATTTTTCTACTGTTATGAATCATGCGACCTCTGTGAAAGGGTCGTTTGACACCCCCCCAAAGGGGTCATGACCCACAGGTTGAGAACCGTTGGTCTAAATTTACAGGAGTTTCTCTTAAGATCTGGTTCAGCATATTGTTAGAAGCACGAGTCCTGTAGTTATTTTTGTTAAGTGTCTTAGAGTGCGTTTTTTCCCATTGCAACTCTATGCACAATATAATGAAACGCTGCCCCATCCTGTGCCATCCTCACAGTGGTTATTTGCTTGGCGTCATTGTTGCAGCCATTATGCTAATCCATCTTGTTGGCCACTGCCTGTCTTTTCCTGCCCTTCTGTACCAAGAATTGTGTCTTCATCTAGAGCAGTGGTTCGCAACATTCCCAATGCTATAACCCTTTCAGACTTTTCCTCATGTAGTGGTGTCCCCCCAATCATAAAATTATTTTCATTGTTACTTCATAACTATAATTTTGCTATTGTTAAGAACGGGCCACCCCTTTGAAAGGGTCGTTTGGCCCCCAAAATGGGTCTCGACCCACAAGTTGAGAATCGCTGCTATAAACAAATAGGAGTTTCTTTTAAGGTTTTCTTCAGTCCTTTCGTTGTTGTTGCTAAGTGTTATTCTGTGGGTTTTGACTCACAGCAACTCTTTGCCCAATATGATGAAAGGCTACCCCATCCTCTGCGATCTTCACAGTGGTTTTTTGGTTTGTGCTCATTGTTGCAGCTACTGTGCTATTCCATCTTGTTGGGGGCTGACTCTTTTTTGCTGCCCTTCTACTGTATCAAGATTTGTGTCTTCCCCTAGGTCAGTGATTCTCAAACTTCCTAATGCCATGACCTTGTCATCCAGTTCCTCATGTAGTGGTGACCACCCAAACATAAAATTATTTATTTTTATATTTCATAACTGTAATTTTGCTACTGTTATGAATCAGGTCAGTTTTTGAAAGGGTCGTTCGACTCCACCCCCACCCCCAGGTTGAGAACCGTTGCTCTAAACTAAGAGGAGTTTCTCTTAAGATACATTTCAGCACTTTGTTAGACGCACAATTCCTGTTAATATTGTTTTTAGGTGCCGTACACTGGGTTTCGGCTCATAGCAAATCTGTGCACAATGTAATGAAACGCTGCTCCGTTCTGTGCCATCCTCACATTGGTTCTTTGCTTGAACTCATTGTTGCAGTCACTGTGCTAATCCATCTTGTTGGGGCTGCCTCTCTTTTGCTGCCCTGCTACTGTACCAAGAGTTTTGTCTTCCTCTAGGGCAATGGCTGTCAAACTTCTTAATGCCACGACCCTCTCGTACAGTTCCTCATGTAGTGGTAACCCCCCAACCATAAAATTATTTTCATTGCTATTTCATGACTGTAATTTTGCCACCGTTATATATCGAGTTACCCCTGTGAAAGGGGCATTTGACGCCCTAAAGGTGTCGCGACCATCCAGTGTGAGAACCGCTGCTCTAAACTAAAGAGTTTCTCTTTAGGTATAATTCACCACTTTGTTAGACGCACAAGTCCTGTTGATATTGTTTTAAGGTGCCATGCAGTGGGCTTTCTTCTCATAGCAACACCTGTGCACAATATAATGAAACGGTGACCCATCCCGTGCCAACATCACAGTGGTTCTTTTGCTTGCTCTGCTTGCTGCAGCCGCTGTGCTATTCCATCTTGTTGCAGGTTGCCTCCTTTTTGCTGCCCTTCTACTGTACCAAGATTCGTGTCTTCCTCTAGGGCAGTGGTTCTCAACCTTACTAATGCCACAACCCTTTCACACAGTTCCTCATGTAGTGGTGACCCCGCAACCATAAAATTATTTTCATTGCTACTTCAGAAGTATGATCTGGCCACCGCTGTGAAAGGGTCCTTCAAACACCCTAAAGGGTCGCAACCCTCAGGCTGAGAACTGCTGCTCTAAACTGAGGAGTTTCTCTTAAGATATATTTCAGTATATTGTTAGATGCACAAGTTCTGTTGTTATTGTTGTTAGGTTCCATCGAATGGGTTTTTGCTCATAGCAACTCTATGCACAATATAATGAAATGCAACCCCATCCTGTGCCATCCTGACAGTCGTTCTTTGGCTTGTGCTCACTATTGCAGCCACTGTGCTAGTCCGTCTTGTTGGGAGCTGCGTTTCGTTTGCTGCCCTTCTATTGTACCACGATTTGTGTCTTCCACTAGGGCAGTGGTTCTCAAACTTCCTAATGTCATAGCCCTTTCATACAATTCCTAATGTAGTGGTGACCCACCAACCGTAAAATTATTTCCGTTGCTAATTCATAACTGTAGTTTTGCTACTATTATGAATCATGCCACCCTTGTGAAAAGTTTGTTCAACCCCCAAAGGGGTTGCAACCCACAGGTTGAGAACCCCTGCTCTAAATTTAGAAGAGTTTCTCTTAAGATCTAGTTCAGCATATTGTTAGAAGCACGAGTCCTGTAGTTATTGTTGTTAAGTTCCATCAAGTGGGTTTTGCCCCATATCAATTCTATGCACAATATCATGAAACGCTGTCCTGTCCTGTGCTATCCTCTCAGTGGTTGTTTGCTTCGCCTCAGTGTTTCAGCCACTATGCTAATCCATCTTGTTGGGGACTGGCTATCTTTTCCCGCCCTTCTGTACCAACATTTATGTCTTCCTCTAGAGCAGTGGTTCTCAACCATCTTAATGCAAGGACCCTTTCATACCTTTCCTCATGTAATGGTGACACCCCCAATCATACAATTATTTTCATTGGTGCTTCATAACTCTGATTTTGCTACTGCTATGAATGGGCCACCCCTTTGAAAGGGTCATTGGACCCCCTAAAGAGGTCGTGACCCACAGGCTGAGAACCACTGCTATAAATTTATAGGGGTTTCTTTTAAGGGTGTCTTTAGCATGTTATCAGAAGCACAAGTCATTTAATGTTGTTGTTGTGTGCTATTCAATGGGTTTTTACTCATAGCAACCCTATGTCCAGTATAATGAAATGCTACCCCCTCCTCTGCCATCCTCACAGTGTTTGTTTGTTTTTTGGCTTGCGCTCATTGTTGCAACCACTGTGCTATTCCATCTTGTTGGGGGCTGACTCTATTTTGCTGCCCTTCTACTGTATCAAGATTTGTGTCTTCCTCTAGAGCAGTGATACTCAAACTTCCTAATGCCAAGATGCTTTCATACAGTTCCTCATGTAGTGGTGATGCCCCAACCATAAAATTAATTTCGTTTTTATTTCATAACTGTAATTTTGCTACTGGTATGAATCGAGTTGCCCCTGTGAAAGGGTCGTTCAACCCCTCAATTGGGAACCACTGCTCTAAACTTAGAGGAGTTTCTCTTAAGATACATTTCACCACTTTGTTAGGCGCACATGTCCTATTGATATTGTTTCTCGGTGCCAAGGAGTGGGGTTCGGCACATAGCAACCCTGTGCATAGTATAATGAAACGCTGCCCCATCTTGTTCCATCCTCACAGTGGTTCTTTGCTTTCGCTCATTATTGCAGCCACTGTGCTATTCCAAATTTTAGGGGCTGCCGCTCCTTTGCTGCCCTTCTACTGTACCAACATTTGTGTCTTCCTCTAGGACAGTGGTTCTCAACCCCCTTAATGCCACGACCCTTTCTTATAGTTCCCAATTTAGTGGTGGACCCCCAATCATAAAATTATTTTCGCTGCTATTTCATAATTGTAATATTGTTACTCTTATGAATTGGGCCACCTCTGTAAAAGGTTCGTTTGATGCCCCTACCCCCGAATGTGTTCGCGACTCACAGGTTGAGAACACTGCTCTAAACTAAGAGGAGTTTCTCTTAAGATCTGCTTCACCATATTGTTAGAAGCACAAGTCCTTAATTATTGTTGTTAGGTGCCGTCGAGTGTGTTTCGGCTCAAAGCAACCCTATGCACAATATAAGTAAATGCTGCCCCATTCTGTGCCATTCTCACAGTGGTTCTTTGATTGTGCTCATTGTTTCAGCCACTGTGCTACTCCAGTTTTTTTGGGGGGCTGCCACTCTTTTTCTGTTCTTATATTCTACCAAGATTTCTTTCTTCCTCTAGGGCAGTGGTTCTCAACTTTCCTAATGCCACAACCCTTTCATACCATCACTCATGTAGTGGTGACCGCCCAATCATAAAATTATTTTCATTGTATTTCATAACTGTAATTTTGTTATTGTTTTGAATAGGCCACCGTTGTGAAAGGGTCCTTCGTCCCCGCCGAAGTGGTCTCGAACCACAGGTTGAGAACTGCTGCACTAAACTATTAGGAGTTTCTCTTATGGTCTACTTCAGCATATTGTTAGAAGCATAAGTCCTGTTGTTTTTGTTGGGTGACAACCCAACTATAAGATTTTTTGTTGCTATTTCCTAACTGTAATTTTTCTACTTTTATGAATCGGGTCACCCCTGTTAAAGGGCTGTTTGACCCCCAAAGGGGTTGCGAACTCCAGGTTGAGAACTGCTGCTTTAAATAAGAGGAGTTTCTCTTAAGATGTAGTTCAATATAGTGTTAGAAGCAAAAGTACTGTAGTTAATGTTGTTAAGTTCCTTGGAGTGGGTTTTGTCCCATAGCAATGCTATGTACAATATAATGAAGCACTTCCCATCCTGTGTCGCCCTCTCAGTGGTTGTTTGCTTGGCCTCCTTGTTGCAGCCACTATGATAATTCATCTTGTTGGGTATTGCCTCTTTTTTCCTGCCCTTCTGTACCAATATTTGTTTCTTCCTCTGGAGCAGTAGTTCTCAACCTTCCTAATGCCACTACCTTTTCATACCAATTTTCATTTAGTGGTGACCCTACAAACATAAAGTTATTTTCATTGCTGCTTCATAACTGTAATTTTCCTATTGTTATAAATCAGGCCACCCATGTGAAAGGGTAGTTCTTCCCCCCAAAGGCATCGTGACCTACAGTTTGAGAACTGCTGCTCTAAACTAATAGGCGTTTCACTTAAGGTCGACTTCAGCATATTTCTAGAAGCATAAGTCCTGTTGTTTTTGTTGTTTGGTTCCTTCAAGTGGGTTTTGGCTTACAGCAACTCTATGCACAATATAATGAATCGCTGCCCTGTCCTGTTCCATCCTCACAGTGGTTCTATTGCTTGCACCCATTGTTGCAGCCACTGTGCTAATCCAAATTTGGGGAGCTGCCTCTCTTTTGCTGCCCTTATACTGTACCAAGATTTTTGTCATCCTCTAAGGCAGTGGTTCTCAAATTTCCATATGCCACAACCCTTTCATACAATTACTCATGTAGTGGTGACCCCCAATCATAAAACTATTTTCATTGCTTCTTTGTAACTGTAATTTTGCTACAGCTATGAAACGGGCCAGCCCTGTGAAAGGGTCATTTGAACTCCCAAAGGGGTCGCGAACCACAAGTTGAGGACCACTGCTATAAACTAGTAGGAGTTTCTCTTAAGGTCTTCTTCAGCGTATTGTTAGAAGCACAAGTCCTTTTGTTGTTGTTGTTAGGTGCCGTCCAGTGGGCTTTGTCTCATAGCATCAATATGCCCAGTATAATGAAAGGCTACTCCCTCCTCTGAAATCCTCACAGTGGTTGTTTGGCTTGCACTCATTGTTGCAGCCACTATTCAATCTTGTTGGGTTTGACTCTATTTTGCTGCCCTTCTACGATATCAAGATTTGTGTCTTCCTCTAGGGCAGTGGTTCTGAACCTTCCTAATGCCACAAACCTTTCATACAATTCCTCATATAGTAGTGACTCCACAACCATAAAATTATTTTTGTTGCCATTTCATAATTGTAATTTTGCTACTGTTATGAATCAGGTCACCTCTGTGAAAGGGTCGTTAGATGCCCCCCCAAGCAGTCGTGACCCCAAGATTGAGAATTGCTGCTCTAAACTAAGAGGGATTTCTCTTAAGATATAGTTCAGCACTTTATTAGATGCACAATTCCTGTTCATATAGTTTTTAGGTGCCGTGGAATGGGTTTCAGCTCATAGCAACTCTGTGCACAATATAATGAAATGCTGCCCTGTTCTGTGCCATTCTCACAGTAATTCTTTGCTTGTACTCATTGTTGCAGCTACTGTGCTATTCCACCTTGTAGGGACTGCCTCTATTTTGCTGCCCTTATACTGTAAGAACATTTGTGTCTTCCTCTAGAACAGTGATTCTCAACCTTCCTAATTCCACGACCTTTCATATAGTACCCAATCATAAAGTTATTTTCATTGCTATTGCATAACTGTAATTTTAGGTGTCATGGAATGGGTTTCAGCTCATAGCAACTCAATGCACAATATAATGAAATGGTGCCCCATCCTGTGCCATCCTCACAGTGGTTCTTTTGCTTGCTGTGACTGTTGCAGCCACTGTAATATTCCATCTTGTTGGGGGCTGCCTCTATTTTGCTGCCCCTCTTCTGTACCAAGATATGTGTCTTCCTCTAGGGCAGTGATTCTCAACCTTCCTAATTCCACCACCCTTTCATACAATTCATCAAGTTGTGCTCCCCCTCAATCATAAAATTATTTTCATTGTTACTTCACAACTGTAATTTTGCTACAGTTATGAATTGGGCCACCCCTGTGAAAAGGTAATTCGACCCCCCAAAGTGTTTAAGACCCACAGGTTGAGAACCACTGCTCTAATCTGAGGAGTTTCACTCTCTCTCTTTCTTTGTTTTTAGAGTTGGTTTGGTTTTTGTTTGCATTTGTGGCAAGTTTTGGTATTTGGGGTATTTTTTTAATCGTTTTATTAGGGGCTCATACAACTCTTATCACAATCCATACATACATCAATTGTGTCAAGCACATTTGTACATTCATTGCCCTCATCATTCTCAAAACATTTGCTCTCCACTTAAGCCCCCTGGAATCAGGTCCTCACTTTTTCCTCGCCCTACCCACTCCTCCCTCCCTCATGAACCCTTGATAATTTATAAATTATTATTTTGTTATATCTTGCTCTGTCCGACGTCTCCCTTCACCCACTTTGTTGTCTGTTCCCCATAGAGGAGGTCACATGTAGATCCTTGTAATTGGTTCCCCCTTTCCAACCCACCCACCCTCTACCCTCCCTGTATTGTCACTTACACCACTGGTCCTGAAGGGATCATCTGCCATGGATTCCCTGTGTTTCCCGTTCCTATCTGTACCAGAGTACATCCTGTGGTCTAGCCAGACTTGCAAGGTAGAACTGGGATCATGATATTGGGCATGGGGGTGGGGGTGGGGCGGAGCATTTAGGAACTAGAGGAAAGTTGTATTTTTCATCATTGCTACATCGCACTCTGACTGGCTCATCTCCTATCTGAGACCCTTCTGTAAGGGATGTCCAGTGGCCTACAAATGGGCTTTGGGTCTCCACTCTGCACTCTCTGCCTCATTCACTATGATAAGATTTTTTGTTCTGATGTTGCCTGATTCCTGATCCAATGGACACCTCATGATCACACAGGCTGGTGTGCTTCTTCCATGTGGGCTTTGTTGCTTCTGAGCTAAATGGCCGCTTGTTTACCTTAAATCCTTTAAGACCCCAGACGCTATATCTTTTGATAGCCAAGCAACATCAGCTTTCTTCGCTACATTTGCTTATGCACCCATTTGTCTTTAGTGATCGTATTATGGAGGTGGGCACACAATGATATGATTTTTTGTTCTTTGATGCATGATACCTGATCCCTTCAGCACCTCGAGATCACAAAGGCTGGTGTGCTTCTTCCATGTGGGCTTTGTTGCTTCTGAGCTAGATGATTGCTAGTTTACCTTGAAGCCTTTATGACCCCAGACGCTATATCTTTTGATAGCCGGGCATCATCAGCTTTCTTCACCACATTTGCTTATTCACCCACTTTGTCTTCAGCGGTTGTGTTGGCAACGTGAGCATCATAAAATGCCAATTTAATAGAAGAAAGTATTCTTGCACCGAGGGAGTACTTGAGTGGAGGCCCAATGTCCTTCTGCTACCTTAATACTAACCTTATAAATATATGCACATAGATGTATTTCCCCATCCTCATATATGAATATATTTGCATATGTACATGTCTTTATCTAGACCTCTATAAATGCCCTTTGCCTCCCAGCTCTTCCTATATTTCCCTTGACTTTCCTCCTGCCCCACTATCATGCTTAGTCCCCACCAGGGTTTCAGCGGTTCCTTTTTGTTGCATTACCCTTGATTATGCCCTACCAGGCCTCCCACACCCACCTCACCACCAATATGGATCACTTGTTCCCTTGCCCCTAGGTTTGTCAACACCACTTTCTTTCCCCCCACATCCCCCTCTCCCATGTCCCCCCAGAACTGTCGGTCCCGCTGCTTTCTCTTCCAGATTATTCATCCAGCCTGTCTTATTTAGACAGTCCTGCGGAGATAACATGCACAAAAACAAGACAGAGCAAAACCAAGCAACAATATACAGCAAAATAACAACCAAAACAAACCAATGACAAAACAAAACAAAATAAGATAGAAAAGCTTGTAGTTAGTTCAGGGATCATTTGTTGGCCTTTAGGAGTATTTTCCTGTCCACTCTGCTGGGACACCATGCCCTGGCCCCAAAGCCCACCTTCAACATTCCCTGGGGATCTTGCTGCTCCAATCTCTTGCTGTTCTTTAGCACCCCCTTAGTGTTTTGCCTCGGTGTGGCAGGATCAGATCGGGCATTATTCCCACACTGTGTCTCTGGTGTTGTCCCCTGTAGGGCTATGGGTCAGTTAGGGGTGTCATGTCTCATAGTGAGGCTGGCCATGTGGTCCTCTCTGTGGACTGGCTGCTCTAATACGGAACATCGTCCTCAAGACCTGGTGGGCCAGGATGTGCTCCACTCTCTCCTCCTAAACCTAATCTTAACTCAAACACTAACCCTAAAATCTTAACCCTAAAAACCTAACACTAATATTAACCCTAACCCTAAAACACTAAGCTTAAAACCATAACCCTAGCCCTACCCATTCCCGTAACCCTATGCCAAAACCCTAGCACTAAAACCCTAACCCTAACAGTAACCCCAAAACTCTAACCCTGAAACCCTAACCCTAACTCTAACCCTAACCCTACAACCCTAATAATACAACCCTAAAACTAACCCTAACCCTAATCCTAAACCTAAAACACTAACCCTAAAATCCTAAGCCTAATTTAAGCCTAAACCTAATAATAACCCGAATCCATAAGCTCTAACCCCTAACCCTAAACCTAATCATAACCGTAACCCTAACACTAACCCAAAAGCTCTAACCCCAAGGCCCTAACCCTAACACTAATCCTAAAAACTAATCCTAACCCTAACTCAAACCTTACAACCCTGACACTAACCCTAACCCTAACCCTAACCCTAAAACACTAACCCTAAAATCACAAGCCTTAAGGTAACCCTAACCCTAAACCTTAAACCCTAACTCTAACACTAAACCCAACTGTAAAACCCTTACTAAAGAACCCGAACCCGAACCCATACCCCTAACCCTAAAGCCTTAACCCTAACCCTAAACCTCACCCTAACACTAACCCTGACCCCTACACCTGAACTTTTAACCTCTCACCCTAATCCGAATCCTAACCCTAAGACTAACCCCAACTGTAAAATCCTTACTATAACACCCTAACCCCAACCCTAACACTAGACCGTACCCTAACCCTAAAACACTAACCCTAACGCTAACCCTAAAACCCTAAACATAACCTTAACACTAACCCTAACCCCTAAACCCTAAAGAGTGAGCCCTACCCCTAAATCAAATGCCAACCTTATCCGAAAAACCTAACCCTAACAGTAAATCTCTCCATAAAATTCTAACTATAAAACCATAACCATAACCCTAAACACCTAACTCTAACCCTAACCTTAACCTTAACCCTAATCTTAACCCGAACCCTAAAACACTAGCCCTAACCCTAAGCCTAACTCTAACCCTAAAACCCTATCCTTAACCTTCAAACCCTAATCATTTTTTAAGACAAAATTTCACTTATTTTGTCATTAGAAATAAATATTTCACAATATATAATTACATATTCTTTTTTTGATGAATCACTAAGCTTTAATGATGTTCAATTTGTAACAATGAAAATACACTCTGCCTATCAGATATTTACACAATGATTCATAACAGTAGCAAAATTACAGTTATGAAGTAGCAATGAAAATAATTTTATGGTTGGGAGGTCACCACCTCATAAGGAACTGGATGAAAGGATCGTGCAGCATTAGGAAGGTTGAGAACCACTGCTCTAATCTTTTCCCTAAGAACCCTGCACCCTTTGAAGTAAATCACATCGAGATGGTAGTTTTTTGGCATTCTCAGAGAAATCAGATTAAGTTCACAGTCAATGTTCTTGACGCTGGGAGAACAAAAAAAGGCCGAAAAAGTCTGGGGTGTTGGGTGGTGTGGGTGTGGTTTCCTAACAAGATTATCATGTGACTGGCCTGGCTGCCCTAGAGGAACAAGCAGGTGCATTGTCAGGATGGGGGACACAAATCCACGGAAAAACCTTCCTGGGCTTTTCCTCCCCCACTTTCCTCCTCAGAAGCCCCCATGAAAACCATCTACCAAGATGGTCCTTTTGGGATCCAAACATACAAACAGTCACTGCAGCCATCTGAACCTTGAATTTAGCTGCCCAGCAGATGTCCTCAGAAGCCACTTGGGGCTGTTACATCATCTACTGTCAATTTGCAAAGGGGTGGAGTCTAGCCTGTCAATCAAGTCGCAGCTTGATGACCTCATTTGGAGCCACCAAGCAGATAAAGAGCTCACTGGAGGCGGGACACACACACTCTCTCTCTGCTTGTCTTCCTGCAAGACAGTCCTTTTGACAAGCTACATGGAGCTACCCTGATGGCAGTCAGAGCCTGGCTGGAGGAGCCACGTGGAAACCCACACCAGCGCTGAGATGCTTCCACCACTACTGGGTCCACAAGACTTTCCATCCACGGGCCTGTGATCTCCCTGCACTCAGTGTCATTGCATGTATTGCATGAGTCTGAAGAGGAATATACAGACTGGTATCAGACATATCGGCCAATATCGACTTATGGACTTGATCTGGACTGGGGTGAGATGTTTTCTTTTCTTTTTTAAAAAATTATTTTATTGAGGGCTCGTACAATTCCCATCACAGACCATACATACATCCATTGTGTCAAGCACATATGTACATTTGTTGATCTCATCAATCTCAAAACACCTGCCTTCCACTTTAGCCCTTAATATCATTTGCTAATTTTCCCCTCCCTCCCCACTCCCCCCTCCCGCCTCCCCCATGAACCTTTCACAATTTATAAATTATTATAGTTTTGTCATAAGTTACACTGTCTGACGTCTCCTTCCGCCCTCTTCTCTGCTGTCCACACCCCAGGGAGGAGGCCATATCTAGATTCTTGTAATTGGTTACCCTATCCCACCCCACATTCCCCCCACCCTCCAGGCATCACCCCTCTCACCACTGGTCCTGAAGGAGTCATCCATCCTGGATTCCCTATGTTTCAAGTTGCCATATGTACCAATGTACATCCTCTGGTCTAGCCAGATTTGCAGGGCAGAATTGGAACCATGATATTGTGGGGGAGGAAGCATTGAAGAACTAAGGAAAGTTATATGGTTCATCGCTGCTACCCTGCACCCTGATTAGCTCTTCTCCTCCCCACATACCCTCAGCAGGGGGGTGCTCGGTTGCCTACCGATGGACTCTGAGTCTCTACTCTGCACTCACCCTTAATGCCTGACACCCGATCCCTTCGACAGCTCGTGGTCACACATGCTGGTGTGTTTCTTCCATGTGGGCTTTGTTGCTTCTGAGCTAGTTGACCACTTGATTACCTTCAAGCCTTTAAGACCCCAGACGCTATATATTTTGATAGCCAGGCACCATCAGCTTTCTTCACCACCTTTGCTTATGCACACCTTTGGCTTCAGTGATCGTATCAGGAAGGTGGGCACCCACTTTTAGTTCTTCAATGTCTGATAACTGGTCCTTTCTACACCTCGTGGTCACACAGGTTGGTGTTCTTCTTCCATGTGGGCTTTGATCCTTCTCAGCTGTATGGCAGCTTGTTTATCTTCAAGCCTTTAAGACCCCAGACGCTATATCTTTTGATAGCCAGGCAACATTAGCTCTCTTCGCACACGTTTGTCTTCGGTGATTGTGTCAGTAAAGCGGGCACCCACTGATATGATTTTAAGTTCTTTGATGTCTGATAACTGATCCCTTCTACACCTCCTAGTCAGACAGGTTGGTGTGCTTCCTCCATATGGGCTTTGATGCTTCTCAGCTAGATGGCCGCTTGTTTGTCTTCAAGCCTTTAAGACCCCAGACAATATATCTTATGGTAGCCGGGCACCATCAGATTTCTTCACCACCTTTGTTTTTGTTCACATTTTTCTTCAGCAATCGTTTCAGGAAGGTGTGCATCCTGAAATGCCAATTTAATAGAAAAATGTGTTCTTGCAATGAGTAAGTGCTTGAGTTCAAACCCTAATCTTATCCCTAATTATATAATCCAACCCTAACCCTAAACCTATCCCTAAAGCTATAACCCTAAAACCCTAACCCTAATCCTAACTCTAACCTTAACACTAAACTCCTAACCCTAACCTTAACCCTAATCTTAACTCTAACCCTAAAAACCTAATTCTAACACTAAATGTAACCCTGAAACACTAACCTTAAAACCCTACCCCTACCCATATCTGTAACCCTATCCCAAAACCCTAACTCTAACACTAACCCAAAAACTCTAACCCTAAAACACTAACCATAACACTAACTCTAAAACCCTAACACTAACCCAAACCCTAAAACTCTAACCCTACAATCCTAATCCTAATCCTAACCCTAAAACCCTAAACTTAACTCTAACCCTAACCCTAAAACCTTAACACTAACTCTAGCACTAACCCTAAACCTAAAACACTAACCCTAAAACACTAAGACTAACCGTAACCCTAAACCTAATAGACACCCCAAGCCCTAAGCTCTAACCCCTAATCCTAAACCAAATCCTAACCCTAACCCTAAACTTAAGCCTAAACATAACCCTAAAACTAACACTAACCCTAAAACACTAACCCAACCCTAACCCTAAGCCTTTCTAACCCTAAAACCCTAACACAAAATCCCTATACTTAACCCTCAAACACTAACCCTATCCCTAACCCACAAATACTAACCATTACCATAACCCTATGACCCTACCCCTAAAACTATAGCCCTAAATCCCTAACCCTAACCCTATCCCTTACCCTAACTCTAACCTTAGCACTAAACCCTAACCCTAACTATAAACCTATCCTTAACTCTAACCCTAACCCTAAAAACCTAACTCTAACACTAACCGTAACCTTAAATCACTAACCTTATAACCCTAACCCTATCCATATCTGTAGCCCTATTCCAAAACCCTAACCCTAAAACCTTAACCCTAACCTTAACTCTAACCCAAGCATAAGACCAACTGTAAACTTAATCCTGACCCTAAAACCCTAACCCTAAACCTAATGCTAACCCAAAACCCTAACCTATAACCGCTAATCCTAACTCAAAGCCTAAACCTAACCCTAACCATAACCATAAACTTAACCATAAACCTAAAACCCTAACCCTATAACCTAAAAACCTAACCCGAAACCTATCCCTAAAACTATAACCCAAAAAACCCTAACCTAACTCCTAAATCTAATTCTAACCTTAACATTAATCTTAACTCTAACCCTAACCCTAAAAGACTAACCCTAAAGACCTAACCCTAACAGTAACCCTAACCCTAAAACACTAACCCTAACCCACTGGTAACCATAACCCTATGCAAAAGCCCTAACACTAAAAGCCTAAACTTTACACTAACCTTAAACGCTAACCCAAAATCCTAACCCTAAAAACTCTAACCCTAGCACAAACCATAACACCCTAACCTTAATCCTAAAACACTAACTTCCACACTAACCCTAACTATAATACTCTAACCCTAAAACCCTAATCATATCCCTAGCCGTAACCCTAAAACCCTACCCTTAACTCTATCCTTAACCCTAAAACCCTTAAACTAACCCTAACCCTAACCATAACCATAACCATAACCCTAAAGCTAAAACCCTAACCTGAAACCGAACCCAAACCTAAACCCCTAAACCTAATTGTAACCTTAATCCCAAAACTCTAACCCCTAAACCTAAACCTAATCCTAACTAAAACCTTAACCTTAAAACCATAACCCTAACACTAACCCCAATTCTAAAATCTTTACTATAAATCCTAACCTGAACCCTAACCCCAGATGCCATATGCCTAACACTAAAACCCTAACCCTAACACTATAACTGTAATCCTAACCCTAACACTAACCCTAACCCCTAAACCCAAACTCGTAACGCCTAACCCTTAACCTAAAACCCTAACTGTAACCATAAACATAAGCCTAACCCTTAACCCTTAAAACCCTAAATCTAAAACTTTAACTCCAACGCTAACACTAACACCAACCTTAACTCTAGAACCCTAACCCTAAAACCATAACCATAACCATAGCCTTAACCCTAAAACCCTAACCCTAACAGTAAAACCCTAACACTAACCCTAAGCCTAACCCTAACTCTAAGTCTAAAACCCTAACTCTAAAACCCTAAACCAAACATGAACCCTAAACCTAAAACCTTAAAACTAATAGTAACATTAATCCCTAAGCTCTAAGACCTAATCCTAACCCTAAACCTAAAACCCCAGCCCTAACCCTAACGCCAAGGTAAAACCCTTACTATAAAACTCTAACCGAAACCCTAACCCCAGGTGCCGTACTCCTAACTCTAAAACACTAAATCTAATCCTAAACCTATAGCCCTAAAGCTTAACCTGAACACTAACCCTAACCCCTAAACCTGAACCCATAACCCCTAATCCTAAACTAAATCCTAACCTTAACCTTAACTGTAAATCTAAAACCCTAACCCAAAACTTAAGCCAAATCCTAACATTAACCCTAAACCTAAGTCAAGCCTACTAACCCTAAACCTAAGTCAAGCCTAAGTCTAACCTTAAAACCCTATCAATAACTCTCAAGTCCTAACCCTAAACCTAACCCTAAAACTCTAATCCTAATGCTAACCCTATCCCTAAATCTCTAACCCAGAAACACTAATTATAACCCTAACCATAAACCCTAACCCTGACCTTAAATCTAACACTAACACTAACACTAACCTTGACCCTAACCCTAAAACCCTAAACCTAACCTTAAACCTAACCCTAACCCTAAATCTAACCCTAAATCCCTAACCTCAAAACCATAACAAGAGCCTTAACCCTAATCCAACCCTAACCCTAACCCTACCCTAACCCTAACCCTCACCATAACCCTAAACACCCAACCCAACCCTAACCCTCAAGCTAACTGCAACCCTAACCCTAAAACCTTAACCTTAACCATAACCCGAATCCTAATCCCCAAACCCTAACCCTAACCTAAACCCTAAATGTAACCCCAACCCTAACCGAACCCTAACCCTAAACCTAATCCTAATCCTATCCCTAAGCCTAACCCAAACCCTAACCCTAACATTACCACTGACCCTAAAACCCTAACTCCAAAGTCTTACTCTTACTCCTAACCCAAATCCTAATCCTAACACTAACTCTAACTCTAACCCCTAAACATAGCGCCAAACTCCAAAACTCTAATTCTGCCCTAACCCTAACCCTAAACCTAACACTAGAGCCCTAATCCTAACCCTGAAACCATTCCTAAAACTTTAACCCTAAACACTTAATCCTTACTCTAACCCGAAACCTAAGCCGAACCCTAAAAACCTAACTGTAACCCTAACCCTAACCCTCAAACTCTAACCTGAACCCTAACCCTAAACCATAACCCTAATCCAATCCCTAACCCTAACTCTAACCTTAACACTAATCCTACCATAACACTAACCACAAAAGCCTAACCCTAAAAATTTAACGCTAACTCTAATCCTAAAACACTAACCCTAAACCTACCACCAGTAACCGTAATCCTATCCCAAAACCCTAACAGAAAAACCCTAACCTTAACACTAACCCAAAACCCTAACCCTAAAACCCTAATCATAAACCTAGCCCTAAGTCTAAAACCCTAACCCTACCTCTAAGCCAAACCCTAAAACCCTAACCCTAAGTCTAAAACACTAATCCGAAAACCCTAAACCGAACCCTAAACTTAAAATGGTAAACCTAATTGTAACCTTAATCCCTAAACTCTAACCCTAACCCTAAACCTATCCTAACTCGAAACCTAACGTTAAAACCCTAACCCTAACACTAACCCCAACGTAAACCCTTACTATAAAACCCTCACCTGAACCATAACCCCAGAAGCCGTACCCACAACCATAAAACCCTAACCCTATAACCTTAAACCTAACACTAACCCTAACGCCTAAACTTGAACCTGTAACCCCTAACCCTAAAACAAATCCTAACTATAAACGTAAAATCCTAATCCTAGATCTCAGCCTAAATTTAAGCCTAATCCTAACCCTAAACCTAAAACTAACCCTAAACCTAAGCCTAACTCTAACCCTAAAACCCTAACCCAAAACCCTATCGCTTACCCTCAAAACCTCCCCCTATCCCTAACCCCCAAAAATCTAACCCTAACGCTAACGCTATCCCTAAATTTCTAACCCCAAAACACTAACCCTTAACCGAACCCTTAACCTTAAGCCTAACCTTAACTTTAACCCTAACACTAACCTTAACCCTAACCCTAAAACCCTAAACCTATCCTTAACACTAACCTAAACTTAACGCTAAAACTAACCCTAACACTAAAACCCTAACCCTAGCCCTAACCGTAAATCCCTAACTTTAAAACACTAACACTAGCCCTAGCCCTATCCCTAAACCCTAACCCCTTACCCTAACCCAAACTTAACCCTAACCCTAAACACCTAAACCTAACCTTAACCTGAACCATAAACTTAGCCCTAACCCTCAAACCCTAACTCTAAGCATAACCCTAAAACACTAAACCTATCCCTAAAACGCTAACCCTAAAACGCTAACCCTAACTCTCACCATAATCCTGAACACATAACCCTAACCTTAACCCTAACCCTTGAAACCTAACCATAACCCTAACCCTAAAGCACTAACCCTAAACTTAACAGTAGCCCTAAATCAAAAATCTTAACTGTAACCAGAACCCTAATTCTAAAACATAAACCCTAACCGAACCCTAACCCTAAATCTAATCCTACCCCTAAGCCTAACACAAACCCTAGCCCTAACCTTACCACTGACCCTGAAACCCTAACTCCAAGGCCTTACTCTTACCTCTAACCCTAACCCCTAAACACAGCACCTAACTCCAAAGCCCTGATCCTGCCCTATCCCTTCCCCAACCCGAACCCTAAACCTAATGCTAGAGCCCTAACCTTAACCCTGAAACTTTTCCTAAAACTCTAATACTAAAACTCTACCCTTAACCCTTATGCTAACCCTAGTCCTAAGCCTAAAAACCTAACCAAAACCTAACTCAAACCCTAAGGCACTAACCCTAAAACCCCGACTCTAACCCTAACCCTCAAATACTAACCCAAACCCTAAACCTATAACCTGAACCCTAAACCTAAACCATCCCTAAAACTATAATCCCAAAACCCTAACCCTTACCCTAACCCAATCCGTAACCCTAATCCAACCTTAACACTAATCCTAACTCTAACACTAGTCATAAAAGTCTAACCCTAAAAATCTATCCCTAACACTAACCCTAACCCTAAAACCCTAATGCTAACCCTACCAGTAACCATAACCCTATACCAAAACTCTAACCCTAACACTAACCATAGAACCCCAACCTTAAAACCCTAAACCAAAAACTCTAACTCCAACCTTAACCCTAACACTAACCCTGATCCTAAAACACTAACCCTAAAACCCTAACCCTAACCCTACCTATAACCTTAACCCTATCCCCAAACCTTAACACTAAAACCCTAACGTTAACACTAACCCAAAACCCTAACACTAAGAGTAAAACCCTAACCTTAAAACCCTAAACCTAAAACCCTAACTCCAACCCCAATCCTAACCCTAACTCTAAAACCCTGACCCTAAAACCCTAATCATAACCCTAGTCCTAAGCCTAAAACCCTAAGCCTAACTCTAACCCTAACCCTAAAACCTAACATTAATCCTAACCCTAAATCTAAAATACTAACCCAAAAACCCTAACCTGAACCTTAAACCTAAAACCTTAAACCTAATAGTAACCTTAATGCCTAAGGTCTAACCCCTAACCTTAAAACTAATTCCAACCCTACCCTAAAACTAACACTAACCCCAAGGTAAAAAACCCTACTATAAAACCCTAACCTGAACCATAACCCCAGATGCTGTACCCCTAATCCTAAAACCCTAACCCTAAACCAAACCCTATCCATAACCCCTTAACCCAAACCCGTAACCCCTAACCGTAAACCAAATCCCAACACTAACCCTAACCCTAACCCTAAACTTAACCCTAACTCTAACCCTAAACCTAAAACTAATCCTAAAACACTAACCCTAAACTTAAGCTTAACTCTAACCTTGAAACCCTAACCCTAACCGTAAATCCATAACTTTAAAATCCTAACACTAGCCCTAGACCTAGTCCTTAAACACTAACCCCTTACCCTAATCCAACCCTAACCCTAAACCAAAACACCTAAGCCTAAGCTTAACGTTAACCCTAACCCTAACCTTCAACCTAACCCTCAAACCTTAACCCTAACCCTAATCTAACGTACAAACCCTAAACCTATGCCTAAAACTCTAGCCCTAAAACCCTAACCCTAAACTCTCACCCTAACCCTAAACACCTAACCTTAACCGTAACACTAACCCAAACCCTAAACCTAAAAACCTAACTATAACCATAACCCTAAAGCACTAACCCTAAAGCCCGAACCCTAAACCTAACCATAACCCTAACCTTAACTCTAAAACCATAAACTTAACCGTTACCCAAACCCTAATCCTAAAACCCTAAACCTAACCCTAACATTAACCCAAACCCTAAATGTAACCCCAACCCTTACTGAACCCTAACCCTATACCTAATCCTAACCCTATCCCTAAGCCTAACCCTACCACAAACTCTAAAACCCTAACACCAAGGACTTACTCTTACCCCTAACCCAAACCCGAACCCTAACCCTAACCCCTAAACATAATGCCTAACTCTAAAACTCTAATCATGCCCTAACCCTAACCCTAACTCTAAATCTAACCATAAAGCCCTAATCCTAACCCTGAACCTATCCCTAAAACTCTAACACTAAAACCCTAACCCTCACCCTAACCCTAAACACCTAATCCTAACCTTAACCCTAACCATAAGCCTAACCCTAAAAAAACTAACCACAACTCTAACTTAAATCCTAAGGCACTAACCCTAAAACCTGACCCAAACCCTAACACTCAAACCCTAACCCTAACCCTACAACCCGAACCCTAACCATAAACCATTCCTAAAACTATAACCCCCAAACCCTAACCCTAACTCTAACCAAAACACTAATCCTAACTCTAACCATAAAAGCCTAACCCTAAAATCCAACCCTAAAACCCTAAACCTAACCCTACCTGTAACCGTAACCCTACCGCAAACCCTAATACTATAACCCTAACCTTAACACTAACCCTAAAATATTAACCCTAAACCTAACCCTAAACCCCTAAATCTAAAACCTTAACTCAAACCCTAACCCTAAGTCTATCCCTAATCCTAAACCCTAACCGTAACACTATTCCAAAACCATAACACTAAAACCCTAACCTTAACACTAACACTAAAACACTAACCCAAAACCCTAGCCCTAAAACCCTAAACCTAACACTAACTATTAAACTCTAACCTTAATTCCCTAAACCGAAAACCCTAACTTCAACCCTAACAGTAACACTAACCTTAACCCTAATCCTAACTCTAAAACCCTACCCTAAAACCTAACCCTAAGTATAACCCAAACCCTAACACTAACCCTAAGTCTAAAACACTAACCTGAAAACCCTAAGCCAAACCCAAAACCTAAAACTTTAAACTTAATAGTAACCTTAATCCGTAAGCACTAACACCTAATCCTAAACCTTACCCTAACCCTAACACTAACCCCAAGGAAAACCCTTACTATAAAACCCTAACCCGAACCATAACCCCAGATGCCGTACCCATAACCATAAAACCCTAACCCTAACCCTATAACCTTAAACCTAACACTACCCCTAACTCCTAAGCCCAAACTTGTAACCCCTAACCCTAAACCAAATCCTAACCATAAACCTAAAATCCTAACCCTAACCATAAACTTAAGCTTAAAACTAATCATAAACCTAAAAAATTACCCTAAACCTAAGACTAACTCTAACCCTAAAACCCTAACCAACACTTATCCCTTACCCTCAAAACCTCCCCCAACCCTAACGCTAACCCTATACCTAAATTTCTAACCCCAAAACACTAACCCTTACCCTAACCCTAAACCCTAAGCCTAACCTTAAAACTAACCTCACGCTAAAACTAACCCCAACCCTGATCGTAAAACCCTACCCCTAGACCTAACTGTAAATCCCTAATCTTAAAACACTAACACTAACCCTAGCCCTAGCCCCTAAACCATAACCCCTTACCCTAATCCAACCCTAACACTTACCCTAACCCTAAACACCTAAGCCTAACCTTAACCTTAACCCTAACCCTAACTGTAACCCTAAACTCTAAACTTTTCCCTAAAATTCTAACCCTAAAACCCTAACCCTAAACCTCACCATAACCCTAAACACCTAACCCTAACCTTAACCCTAAAAACCTAACCATATCCCTAACCCTAAAGCACTAACTCTAAAACCCTAACCCTAACCGTAACACTAACCATAAAACCTTAATCTTAACTATAACCCGAACCCTAATCCTAAAACCCTAACCCAAACCCGAACCCGAACCCAAAACCTAAACTTAACCCCAAACCTAACCAAACCCTAACCTTACCACTAACCCTAAAACTGTAATCCTAAGGCCTTACTCTTACCGCTAACCCAAATCATAACCCTAACACTAACCCTAACCCCTAAACAACGCCTAACTCCAAAACCTTAATCCTTCCCTAACCCTGCCATAACCCTAACCCTAAATCTAACCCTAAAGCACTAATACTAACCCTGACCCTAATCCTAACCCTAAAACGCTAACTCTAACACTCACCGTAAAACCCTAGCCTTAATACCCTAAACCTAAATCCCTACCTTCAGCCCTAACCCTAATACTAACCCCACCCCTAACTCTAAAACCCTAGCACTAATCCTACCCCTACGCCTGCCCCTAAGTCAAAAATACTAACCCTAAAACCCTAGCCTGAACCTGAAACGGAACACTAAACCTAATAGTAATCTTAACCCCTAAGCTCTATCCCCTAAACCTAAACCTAACCACAACCCTAAAACCCTAACACTTACCCAAAGTTAAAACCCTAACTATAAATCCTAAACTGAACCATAACCCCAGATACCATACCCCTAACCCTAAAATCCTAACCATATAACCCTAAACCTAACCCTAACCCTAACCCTATCCCTATCCCTAACCCTGACTCTAAACCTTAACATTAAACCCTTAACCCTAATTTTAACTGTAAACCTAACCCTAAAAACCTACCCCTACCCCTACCCATATCAGTAACCCTATCCCAAAAACCTAACACTAAAACCAAAACCCTAATATTAACCCTTAAACCCTAACCCTAACCCTACAACCCTAACTCTAACCCTACCCCTAAAATCCTAACCCTACGCCTAAAACACTAACCCTAAAACACTACCCCAAACCATAAACCCATAAACCTAATAACCCTAAGCCCTAAGCTCTAACCCTCAACCTTTCACCTAATACTAACGCTAACCCTAACACTAACTCCAACTCTAAAACCCTTACTATAAAACCCTAACCTGAACCCTAATCCCAGATGCCATACCCTAACCCTAAAACCCTAACCCTAACCCTAACCCTAAGCCCTAAACCCGAATCCGTAACCCCTAACCCCAAACCAAATGCTAACCCCAAACCTAACCACTAACCTTAACCCTTAACTCCAACCCCCTAACCATGCCCTAGTCCTGCCCTAACCCTAACCCTAAAACCTTAACCCTAATCCTACTCTTAACCCTAAAACCCTAACACAAACCTTAACTCTAACCCTAACCCAAAGGCCAATCCTAACCTTAATCCTGACCCTAAAACCCTAACCCTAATGCTAACCCAAACCCCTAGCCTCTAATCTTTAACCCTAGCCCAAACCGTAAGCATAAAACCCTAATCCTAATGCTAGTCCTATCCCTAAATCTCTAAACCAAAACCCCTCACCCTAAACCTTAACCATACCGCTAACCTTAACCCTAAACCTAATGCTTAAAATAAAACTAATCCTAATCCTAACCCTAACCTTAAAACCCTAACACTAGCCCTAACCCTAACCCCTAAACCCTAACCCTAGAAGCCTAACCCTAATCCTATCCCTAAGCCTAACACTAGCCCTAACGCTACCCCTAACCCTAAAACCCTAAACCTAAGACCTTACTCCTAGCCCTAACGCAAACCTGAACCCTAACCCTAAACACTAACCTTTAACACCAAACTCCAAACCCCTAACCCTGCACTAGCCCAGTCCTAACCCTGAACCTTATCCTAAAACCCTTACCCTAACCCAACCCCAAACCCTAAAACCCTAACCCAAACCTTAGCTCTAACCCTAACCCTAAGGCTAACCCTAATCTTATTCATGACCCTAAAACCCTAACCCTAAACCAAACGCAAACCCAAAACCTTTCTGAACCCCCTAACCTCTAACCGCTAACCCTAACCCAAGCCCTAAAACTAATCCTAACCATAACCATAAACTTAACCATAACCCTAAAACCCTTACCTTTACCCTAACCCTACAAACCCAACCCGAACCCAAAACCTATTCCTAAAACTATAACCCAAAAATCCTAACCCTAACTCTAAACTTAACAGTAATCCTAACTCTAACCCTAACCCTAAAATCCTAACCCTAACCCTAACCCTAACCCTAAAATCCTAACCCTAACCCTACCCCTAACCAGAACCCTATCCCAAAACCCTAACCTTAACACAAACCCTAAAACACTAACCCAAAACCCTAACCCTAATCCTAACCCTAAAACCCTAACCGTAAAACCCTAACTTTAATTCCCTAAACCCAAAAACCTAACTCCAACCCTAACCCTAATTCTAAAACCCTAACCCTAACCCTACGTCTAAAACACTAACCCTAAAATCTAACCCGAAACTGAAACCAAACACTAAACCTAAAACCCTAAACCTAATAGTAACCTTAATCCCTAAGCTCTAACCTCTAAAGCTAAACCTAAACCTAACTATAACAAAAACCCTAAAACCCTAACCCTAACACCAACCCCAAGGGAAAACCCTTACTATAAAACCCTAACCCTAAACCCTAAAACTAACCCTAACATTGACCCTAACCTCTAAACCCAAACATGTAACCCCTAACCCTAAACCAAACCTAACCCTAACTCTAACCTTAAACCTAAAACTCTAACCCTAAAACACTAACCCTAACCCTAAGCCTAACGCTAACATTAAAACCCTAACCCTAAAACCCTATCACTAACCATAAAAATGTAACCACAACGCTAACCCTATCCCTAAATTTCTAACCCCCAAATAATAACCCTTACCCTAAACCCAAACCCTAACTTTAACACTAATCTTAAAATCCTAAACATAACCTTAACACTAACCCTAAACCTAACGCTTACACTAAACCTAACCCAAAACCCTAACCATAAATACCTAACCTTAAAACCCAAACACTGGCCCTAACCCTAACGCCTAACCACTAACCCCTAACGCTAATCCAACCCTAGCCCTAAACACCTAACCCTAACCTGAAAATTAACCCTAACCCTAACTGTAAACCTAACCCTCAAATCCTAACCTTAATCCTAACCCTGAAACCTTAATCCTAAACCTCACCATGACCCTAAACACCCTAACCCTAACCCTAAAAACCTAACCTTAAACTTAACTGTAACGCTAACCCTAACCCAAACCCTAATTGTAACCCCAACCCTAACCGAACCCTAAAACTAATCCTAACCCTGATCCTATCCCTAAGCCTAATCCAAACCCTAACCCTACCCCTGCCCCTAGCCCTAAAACCCTAACCCCAAGGCCTTACACTTACCCCTAACCTTAACACTAACCCTAACCCCTAAACTTAACCCCTAATTCCAAACCCTTAATCCTGCCCTAACCCTGCCCTAACCATAAACCTAAACCTAAGCCTAAAACCCTAACCCTAACACTGAACTTAACCATATCCCTAACGCTGACCCTAACCCTAACACCAAACCTTTACCCTAAGCATAACCCTAACGCTGACCCTAACCCTTACCACTAACCCCTAACCGCTAACCCTAACCCACACCTTAACACTAGCACTAACCATAACCATAACCATAAACCGGTGTTAGAGTCCTCTAGAGAGATAAAACCAAATTGCTGATAATTTAATATATTTATTTATAAAGATAATTAGATATATAACGAGAAATGAACTGGTAAATCATATACAGATAAATATATAATACAAGAAATTAACAGTTAAACTATAAAGCATTACAAATGACTCAGTGCAACTCACTCCCACGAGAGAGAGTTGTGAGAGACTAGCAGTCCTTCAAGTCTAGTCTGCTGCCAGATCTTCCTCTATTTATAGAGAGAGCTATGCTATGTCAGCACAGTAGTCAATCACAAGGCAGGTCACCAACTGTCAGCCAGGTCACCGACCGCCAGTCCCCAGCTCCAGAGATGTCTTAAAGGGACCTCAATTTAACTGTAACCCTAACCCTAAACACCTAACCCTAACCCTAAGCCGAAAGCCAACCCTAAAAACTAACCATAATCCTAATCCTAACCTAAAGCACTAACCCTAAAATCCTAACCGTAGACCTAACCCTAAAAACCTAACCCTAACCGTAACCCTAAGCCAAATCCTAATACCCTAACCCTAACCGTAACCCCAACTCTAACCAAAACCGTAAACCTAACCCTAAAACCCTAAACCTAATGCTATCCCTAAGCCTAACCCTAAACCTAACCCTACTCCTACCCCTAAACCCGAAACCCAAAGCCTAAGGCCTTACACGTACCCATAATCCAAACCCTAACACTAAGCCTAACCATAACCCCTAACTCCACACCCCTAACCCTGCCATAACCCTGCCTTAACCCTGAACCTAACCCTAAAACCCTACCCTTGATACTAATCCTAAACCTAACCCTAACCCTAAAACCCAACCCAAACCCGACCCCCAACCCTAAAACCCTAACACAGACCCTAACCCTAATCCTTATCACTAACCGCTAACCGTGAACCCGAACCCAAACCCTAAAACGAATCATAATGTAACCATAACCATAACCCTAAAACCCTAACCTTAACTCTATAACCCTAACCCTAACCCTATCCCTAAAACTATAACCCCAAACCCTAAACCTAATCCTATCCCTATCCCTAATCCTAACTCTATCCTTAACACTAAATCCCTAACCCTAACCCTAACCTTAACTCTAACTCTAACCCTCAAACCCTAACCCTAGCCCTGACACTAACTCTACAACCGTAACCCTAAACCTACCCGTAACCGTAACCCTATACCAAAGCCCTAACACTAAAACACTAACCTTAACACTAACCCTAAACCTAATAGTAACCTTAAGCCCTAAGTTATAACGCCTAACCCTAAACCAAATCTTAACCCTAACCCTAACCCTAAAACCTAAACCCTAATATTAACCCCAACTTTAAAACCCTTACTACAAAACCCTAAACTGAACCCTAGCCCCAGATGCCATACCCCTAACCATAAAATCATAACCCTAACCCTAAAACCCAAAATCTGACCCTAACCCTAATAACTTAAACCTAACCCTAACCCTAAACTTAAGCCTAATCCTAACCCAAACTCTAACACTAACCCTATAACACTAACCCTAAACCTAAGCCTAACTCTAACCCTAAAACTCTATCACTAACCCTCAAACCCTACATCTAATCCTAAATCCCTAAACATGACGTTAACCCTATCCCTAAATCTCTAAGCCAAAAACCCCAACCCCTATTCTAACCCTAAATCCTAAACCTAACCATAACACTAACCCTAACCCTAAGGTTAACACGAATACTAACCCTAAACATAAAACACTAACTGTAAACCTAACCATAAAACCGTAAACTTAAAACCCTAACACTAGCCATAACCCTAACCCCTAAACATTAAACCTTGACTTCACCCTAAGCCTAATCCTCACCCTAACCCTATCACTAAACATCTAACCCTAACCCTAACCCACAATCCCTAAGTCTAACCCTAAAACACTAACCCTAAACCTAAATCTATCCCTAAAATTCTAACCCTAAAACCCTAATATTAAGCTTAACTCTAAACACCTAACCCTAACCGCAACCCTAAAAGCTAACCATAACCATAACCATGACCATAAAGCACTAACCCTAAACTATAACCCTAGCCCTAGCTGTAAAAACCTAACCATAACCATAACCCTAACCCTAATCCTAAAATCCTAATCCTAACACTAACACCCCTATCCTAACTCTTACCCTAAAACCCTAAACCTAACCCTAACTGTAAATACCTAAATTAAAAACCCTAACACTAGCCCTAACCATAGGCCTTAACCCCTAACCCTAACCCTATTCCTAACCCTAAAATCCTCTCTAGCAACCTAACACTAACCTTAACCCGAACACAAAAACACTAAGCCTAAAACCCGAACCCTAACCGTAAGCCTAAACACCTAACCCTAACCTTAACCCTAACCGTAACCCTAACCCTAAAACACTAACCCAAACCCCAACCGCTATTCCCTAAACAAAAAAACACTACCATTACTCTACTCCTAACCTCAAATCCCTAACCCTAACCCTATCCCTAATCCTAAAATCCTAACCGTAAAAACTTTACCCTAACCCTAAAATCCTAACCCTAAAAACTTAACCCTAACCCTAAAACATTAACCCTAACCGTAACCCTAAACATCAAACCCTGACCTTAACCCTAACCCTATAAACCTAACTGTAACACTAACCCTAACCGTAATGCACTAACCCTAAAACCCTAAAATGACAAATGTAAATCTCGGTGAGGCAACACAAAAGTACAGCCCAGGAAACGAAGGATTGACTGTTTTCTTTCAGATTCAAGCAAGTCCAGGTGCTAAGGGTTGAGCTAAGATAAGTGAAACTGTTTGCGGTCCCATTGAGTAGAGGCAGGCTAAGCACCAGAAGGATCATCTCTTCCGTTATATTCATGAATATTCTGGAGGTATGTATGCAGCTGAGTTATGTGACAGAACTGGAGGTACCATTGAATTGAGGTAAAATCAAATCCTTGTGGAAACGTTATTATGAAACACATGAACTTCCCAGATAAAGTTTTTTATCGGAAGTCAAGTATCCTCACCTGACAATGTTGTGGGTAGAGAAAAACGTGGAGATCAAGGAAATAAAAATGGCTAAATACACCACTGAATGCAGGTTCGCACAGCTAGGTGATTGTTAGTCTGGCCACTTTAGAGTAAGAAATCCATAGAAACTCATTATTAAGAGAGAGATTTATATTAAGGTTAAGAGCACATCAAGAAAACATCCGTACCCAGAGCTGCTCAAGCTCACAAGTCCAACATTATCCCATAGGTCCGCCAGCAACCCACAAAGTCTTCTTCCATCTCACAAAAGAGACGAAATGATGCCGACTGCAGAGGGAAAGCCAAGTCAGTGAAAGGGTAATCACCTCAAGCCTGGCGGCTGTCTCCATCTGGCTACTCCAGCATCCAGGATTTAGTCACTGTAGGTCCATGTGGCTTCTGCTAAGAGAACTCTTACAGGAAGAGAGCCTTGGAAGCAAAAACAGTTAACTGGCAAAGGCAGTTGCACCCTGGTCTGACCACAAAGCAAGAGACCCGAGAACTCTCAAGGCAAGGCTGACCTAGCCACGTATCTTAGCGATGTTCAATTAACCTCACCTCTGTTTATAGGGCTGGTTGGGATGTTAAGCTACCTATATTATTGAGCAAACCTTGTTGTGAAACACAAGGACATACAGAAAGCTCCATTGGTTAATGCAATTACGAAGCACAAGAACCTGCAGTATTCAAGGATTCCCATATTCTCATGAATATGAGAAATGGCAATGCTTGTTGACCACAGAAAAAGAAAGTGCTGGAGCTCTGTTGAAATGACAAACGTAACTCTCAGTGAGGCAACGCAGAGTAGCAGCCCGATAAATTAAGGATTCACTGTTCTCCTTCAGAACCAAGAAATACCAGGAGGTATGGGTTGACCTGAGAGAAGTGAAACTGTTTGAGGTCCCATTGAGTAGAGGCAGGTTAAGCACCTAAAGGATTCTCCCTTCCTTTATATTCATGCACCTCCTAGAGGGACTTTTGGAGTTGAGATACGTGAAACTACAGGTGGAACCATTGAACTGAAATAAAAGCAATTCCTTGTGGAATTGTCGTGAAATGCCTGAACTCTCCTGATAAAGGATTTTAATGGAATTCAACTATCCTCACGAGACAATGTTGTGGGTAGAGAAAAATGTGCAGCTCAAGGAAATAAAAATGACTAAAGACACCACTGAAGGGAGGTTCGTGCAGCTATGGGAGTGTGTTAGTCTGGGAAGTTTAGAGAAACAAATCCACAGACACTCGTGTATAAAGAGAGTTATATATAAATGTTAAGTGCACATCAAGAAAACCTCCTTACCCAGAGCTGCCCAAGCTCAAAAGTCCAACATTATCCCATATGTCCAGCAACAATCCAGTCTCCCACCATCTCACAAAAGTGACAAAATGAGGCCCACAGCAGGGGAAAGACAAGTCAGTGAAAAGGGAAATCATCCTAGGATTGGCTGGGATTTCCACACAGTTGTCGGGCACCCAAGGATGTAGGACCATGTGGCTTCTGCTCAGGGATGTTTTGCAGGAAGTGAGCCTTGGAAGCAAAAGCAGTTAACTGGCTAAGGCATCTTCACCCTGGACTGACCTTCACAAAGCAAGAGACCCAAGAAATTGAAAAGCGAGGCTGACCAAGCCATGTATACCTCCGCCCATCAATTAACCTCACCTCTGTTTATCGGCCAGTTTGGGATGATAAGCTAACAATCTAAGTGAGCAAACCTTGTTGAGAAACACAAGAAGATACAC
The DNA here is from genome assembly GCF_000313985.2 of Echinops telfairi. Lineage (NCBI taxonomy): Eukaryota > Metazoa > Chordata > Mammalia > Afrosoricida > Tenrecidae > Echinops > Echinops telfairi. The sequence goes on from NW_022103906.1 coordinate 36,005, forward strand.
AAAGCTCCATTGTTTAATATAATTAGAACGCAGAAGAACCTGCATGATTCAAGGTTTCCCAGAACATCAAGATTATGGAAAATGGTGATGTTTTTTGCCCATAGAAAAGGGAAGTGCTGTGGGTACTCTTGAAATGACATATCTCTGGGTGAGGCAACGCAGAAGGGCCGCCAAGGAAATGCAAGATTCACCGTTTCATTCACATCCAGGCAAGTCCAGGAGATAAGGAATGAACTGAGATAAGTGAAACTATTTGAGGCCCCATTTAGTAGAGGCAGGCTAAGCACCAGAAGGATTCTCTCTCTTCATTTATATTCATGAATCTCCTGGAGAAAAGTTTGGAGCTAATATATGTGAAACAGCTTGAAGCACCATTGAACTGATGTGAAAGTGATTCCTACTGGAAAAGTTGCGGTGAAACATCTGACCTTTCCCAATGAAATGTTTTAACGGAAGTCAAGTATCCTCACCTGGCAATGTTGTGGGTAAAGAAAAATGTGGAGCTCAAGAAAGTAAAAACCCTAAAGACACCACTGAAGGGAGGTTCGCGCAGCTATGGGAGTGTGTTAGTATGGAAAATTTAGAGAAATAAATCCACAGAAACTCGTGTATAAAAGAGAGTTTTATATAACGTACAGTGCACATCAAGAAAACATCCCCACGCAGAGCTGCCCAAGCCCACAAGTCCAACATTATCCCATATGTCCGCCACCATCCACAAAGTCTTCCTCCATCTCTCAAAAGAGATGAAGTTATGCTGAACACAAATGGAAAACCAGGTCAATGAAAGGGAAATCATCTCAGGATTGTCGGGGATCTCCATCTGGCTGCTCCAGCACCAGGGCCTCATCACTGTGTGTCCATGTAGCTTTTGCTTAAGGATGTCTTGCAGGAAGTAGGCCTTAGAAGCAAAAGCACTTACCTAGCCAAGGCAACTTCACCCTGGTCTGACGATCAAAAAGCAAGAGACTCTAGAACTCGAAAGGAGAGGCTCAACGAGCCATGTATCCCTCCGCCCTTCAATTAACCCCACCTGAGTTTATCAGCCAGGTTGGGAAGATAAGCTAACTACCTCAGTGAGTAAACCTTGTTTTGAAATTCAGAAAGATACATAGAGCTCCATTGGTTTATGCAATTAGGAAGCACAGGAACCTGCAGGATTCAAGATTTCCCATATCTTCATGAATATGGGAAATGGTAATGCTTGTTGAACACAGAAAAAGGAAGTACTGGGGGGAAATTTGAAACAACAACTGTAACTGCAGGTGAGGAAATGCAGAAGTGCAGTCAAGGAAATGCAGGATTCACTGTTTTACTTCACACCAAAGCAAGTCCAGGAGGTTTGAGCTGAGGTTAGTGAAACTGTTTCAGACCCCATTTAGTAGATGCAGGCTAAGCACCAAAAAATTCTCTCTTCCTTTATATTCATGAATGTCCTGGAGATAAGTTTGGAGCTAAGATAGGAAAAACCGCTTGAAGCACCATTGAACTGATGTAAAAGCAATTCCTGGTGGAAAGTTGTGGTGAAACACCTGACCTTTCCCAATAAAGTGTTTTAATGGAAGTCAAATATCCTCACCTGTCAATGTTGTGGGTAGAGAAAAATGTGGAGCTCAAGGAAGTAAAAATGTCTAAAGACACCGGTGAATGAAGGTGTTATGTGAGTGTGTTAGACTGGAACTTTTAGAGAAACAAATCCACACAGACTCATGTATAAAAGAGAGTTTTATATAAATGATAAGTGCACATCAACAAACATCCATACCCATAGTTGCCCAAGTGCTCAAGTGAAACATTATCCCATATGTCCACCACCAATCCACAAAGTCTTCCTCCATCTCACAAAAGAGACAAAATTATGCCGACTGCAGGTGGAAAGCCAAGTAAATGAAAGGGTAATCATTTCAAGATTGGCAAGCGTCTCCACATGGCTACTCCACAATCCAGGGCTGCTGCACGGTAGGTCCAGGTGCCTTCTACTCAGAGATGTCTTGCAGGAAGTAAGTCTTGGAAGCAAAAGCATTTACCTGGCAAAGACAACTTCACCCTGGTCTGACCATCAAAAAGCAAGACTCTAGAACTCGAAAGGAGAGGCTCAACGCGCCATGCATCCCTACGCCCTTCAATCAACCCCACCTGTGTAGAACAGCCAGGTTGGTACGGTAAGTTAACTACCTCAGTGAGCAAACGTAATTGCAAAACACAAGAAGATACACAAATCTCTATTGGTTAATGCAATAGGAACGCACAGCAACCTGCAGGATTCAAGGTTTCCCATATCCTCATGAATATGTGAAATAATAATGCTTGCTGACAACAGAAAAAGGAAGTGCTGGGGGCACTCTTTAAATGACAAACATAACTCTCAGTGAGGCAACCAGGAAGGGCGGCCCAGAAATGAAGGATTTTCTGTTTTCTTCCATATATAAGCAAGTACGGGAGATAAGGATTGAGCTGAGTTAAGTGAAACTGCTTGAGGTCCAATTGAGTAGAGGCAGGCTAAGCACCAGAAGCATTCTCTCTTCATTTATGTTCATGAATATCCTGGAGATGTATTTGGAACTAAGGTATGTGAAACTGCTGGTAACATGGTTTAACTGATGTAAAAAAAACTCTTTGTGGAAACATTGTGAGGAAACACATGAACTTTCCCTATAAATTGTTTTAACGGAAGTCTAGTATTGTCACCTGGCAATGTTGTGGGTAGAGAATAGAGTGGAGCTCAAGGAGGTAAAAATCCTAAAGACATCACTGAAGGTGGGTTCAGGCAGCTACCTGACTGTTTGTCTGGACACTTTAGAGTAACAAATCCACAAAAACTCATATATAAAAGAGAGTTTTATATAAATGTTAAGTGCACATCAAGGGAATATCCCTACCCAGAGCTACCCAAGCTCACAGGTCCAACATTATCCCATAGATCCGCCACCAATCCAAAAAGTCTCCCCCCATCTCACAAAAGAGAAGAAATGATTCCAACTGTGGGGGAAAACCAAGTCAGAGAAAGGGTAATCATCTCGGGATTGGCTGGGCTCTCCACACAGCTGCCCTGGTACCCCGGGCTGCAATACAGTAGGCCCACGTGGCTTCTGCTCAGAGATGTCTTGTAGGAAGTAAGCCTTGGAAGCAAAAGCAGTTCACTGGCTAAGGCAGCTTCACCCTGAACTGACCTGCACAAAGCAAGAGACCTGAGACCTTGAAAATAGAGGCTGACCAAACCATGTATCTCTCCGCCCACCTGTGTTTATCGGTCAGTATGGGATAATGAGTTAACAACCTCAGTGAGCAAACTTTCTTGTGAAACACTGTAAGATACATAAAGCTCTATTGGTTAATGCAATTAGGACACCCAGGAACCTGCAATGTTCAAGGTTTCACATATCCTTATGAATATGTAAAATGGAAATGTTTGTTGGCCACAGAAAAAGGCCACAGAAAAGTGCTGGGGGCACTCTTGAAATGACAAATGTAACTCTCAGTAAGGCAATATAGAAGGGCAGCTAAGGACATGCAGAATTCACTGTTTTCCTTCACATCCAAGCAAGTCCAGGAGGTAAGGGTTGAGCTGAGATACGTGAAACTGTTCGAGGCCCCATTGAGTAAAGGCAGCCCAAGGACCAGAAGGATTCTCTCTTCCTTTGTATTCATGAATCTCTTGGAGGTAAGTTTGGAGCTGAGATATGTGAAACCACTGGTGACACCATTGAGCTGATGTAAAAGAAACTCCTTGTGGAAACATTGTGGTGAAACACCTGAACTTTCCTGATACATTGTTTTAATGGAAGTCAAGTATCCTCACCTGGCAATATTGTGGGTAGAGAATAATGTGGAGCTCAAGGAGGTAAAAATTCTAAAGACACCACTGAAGGGAAGTTCGGGCAACTACCTGACTGCGTTAGTCTGGAAACTTTAGAGTAACAAATTCACACAAAAATATCATGTATAAAAGAGAGTTTTACATAAATATTAAGAGCACATCAAGAAAACATCCCTGCCCAGGGCTGCTCAATCTCACAAGTACAGCATTATCCCATAGGTCAGCCTTCAATCCACAAAGTCTTCCTCCATCTCACAAAAGAGAAGAAATTATTCTGAATGTAGCGGGAAAGTCAAGGCAGAGAAAGAGTAATCATCTCAGGATAAGTGGGGCTCTCCACAAGGCCGCTTTAGCAGCCAGGGATGTAGCACGTTTGGTCCATGTGGCTTCTGCTCAGAGATGTCTTTCAGCAAATGAGCCTTGGAAGTAGAAGCAGTTAAATGGCTAAGGCAACTTCGCCCAGGACTGACCTTCACAAAGCAAGAGACCTGAGAACTTGAAAAGAGAGGCTGAATAAACTATGCATCCCTTTGCCCTTCAATTAACCCCACCTGTGCTTATCGGCCTGTTTGGGATGATGAACTAACAACCTCAGTGAGCAAACCTTTTTGTGAAACACATGAAGATACATAAAGCTGCATTGGTTAATGCGATTAGGACACCCAGGAATCTGCAGGATTCAAAGTTGCCCATAACCTGATGAATATGTAAAATGGTAATGCTTGTTGACCACAGAAAAATGAAGTGCTGGGGAATCTTTAAATGACAAACGTAACCGTCGGTGAGGCAACGCAGAAAGGCAGCCTAGGAAATACAGGATTCACTGTTTTCCTTCACATCCAAGCAAGTCTGGGAGGTAAGGGTTGAGCTGAGATATGTGAAACTCTTTGAGACCCCATTGAGTAGAGGCAGGATAAGCACCAGAAGAATTACGTCTTCCTGTATATTCATGAATCACCTGGAGGTAAGTTTGGAGCTGCGATAGTGGAAAAGTTGTGGTGAAACCCTGAACATTCCCGATAAAGTATTTTAACGGAAGTCAAGTATCCTCACATGGCAATGTTGTGTGTAGAAAAAAATGTGGAGCTCACGTAAGCAAAAATGGCTAAAGACACCACTGAAGGGAAGTTCGTTCACATACGTGCGTGTGTTAGTCTGGGAACTTTAGAGCAAAATCCACAGAAACTCGTGTATAAAAGAGAGTGTTATATAAATGTTAAGTGCACATCAACAAACATCCTTATCCAAAGCTGCCCAAGCTCACAAGTCCAACATTATTCCATATGTCTGCCACCCATCCATGAAATAGTCCTACTTATCACAAAAGAGACTAAACTATGCCGGCTGCGGAGGGAAAGCTAAGTCAGGAAAAGGGTAATCATCTCAGGATTGGCGGGGTTCTCCACAGTGCTTCTCCGGCACCTAGGGCTGTAGCACAGAAGGTCCATGTGGATTCTCTCAGAGATGTCTTGCGGGTAGTGACCCTTGGACGCAAAAGCGTTTATCTGGCTGATGCAACTTCATCCTTGTCTGACCATCACAAATCAACAGACTGTAGAACTCAAAAGGTGACACTCAATGAGCCAGGTATCACTCTGCCCTTCAATTAACCCCACCAGTGTTTTTCAGCCAGGTTGGGATGATAAACTAACTACCTCATTGAGCAGACCTTGTTGTGAAACAAGACGATACATACAGCTCCATTGATTAATGCAATCAGGACGCACATTAACATGCAGGATTCAAGGTTTCCCATATAATCATGAATATGGGAAATGGTATTTTGTGTTGACAAAAAAAAAAAGAAGTGCTGAGGGCACTCTTGAAATGACAAAAGTAACTCTCAGTGAGGCAACGCAGAAGGGGAGCCCAGGGAATTCAGGATTCACTGTTTACCTTCACATCCACGCTAGTCCAGGTGGAGAGGGTTGAGATGAGATAAGTGAAACTGTTTGAGGCCCCATTGAGTAGAGGCAGGCTAAACACCATAAGTATTCTCTCTTCATTTATATTCATGAATCTCCTGGAGGCATATTTGGAGCTGAGGAATGTGAAACCGCTGGTAACATAATTTAGCTCATGTAAAAGCAATTCCTTGTGGAAACATTGTGGTGAAACACCTGAATTTCCAGAGAAAGTGTTTTAACGGAATTCAAATATACTCACCTGGCAATGTTGTGGGTAGAAAAAATGTGGAGCTAAAGGAAATCCTGAAGACACCACTGAAGAGAGCTTTGGGCAGCTACCTGAGTGTGTTAGTTTGGGAATTTTAGAGAAACAAATCCACAGAAATGTTTGTATAAAATAGTGTTTTATAAAAATGTTAAGTGCACATCAAGAAAACATCCCTACCCAGATCTGCCCAAGCTCACAAGTCAAACATTATCCCATAGGTGCGCCACCAATCCACAAAGTATCCCTCCATCTCACAAAAAAAAGAAATGATTACGACTGCAGGGGAAAGCCAAGTCAGTGAAAGGGTAATCATTTTAGGATTGGCTGAGCTCTCTACATGACTGCTCTGGCACCCAGGTCTACAACACAGGAGGTCCATATGGCTTCTTCTCAGATATGCCTTGCAGAAAGTGAGCCTTCGAAGCAAAAGTAGTTCACTGGCTCAGGCAACTTCACCCTGGACTGACTTTCACAAAGCAAGAAACTCGAGAACTTGAAAAGTGAGGCTGACCAAATCATGTATCCCTCCATCATTCAATTAAACCCACCTGTGTTTATCAGCCAGTTTGGGATGATAAGCTAACAACCTTAGTGAGCAAACCTTGTTGTGAAGCACAGGAAATTACACAAAGCTCCATTGATTAATGCAATTAGTACCCAAAGGACCTGCAGGATTCAAGGTTTTCTATTTCCTGGCTTGCGGGGTGACCAAGGGCGAAACCTCACTTCCCCAACCTTCCTGGAAGTTCCTTGCCTGGCTTGCGGGGAGTTGCCTTGTGAAGCCTCACTTCAACAGCCTGTCCAGAAGTCCTTTGCCTGGATTACAGGGAGACGCAAGGCGAAGCCTCGCTTCCCTGGCCTGCACAGAAGTTGCTCTTTGGACTGCGGGGAGATGCCGGGCGAAGCCTCCCTTCCCCATCCTGCCCAGAAGTCCTTTGCCTGCCTTGCAGGGAGATGCTGGCCCAAGCTTTGCTTCACCATCCTGTCGGGAAATCCATTTGCTGGCCTAAGGGGAGATGTCAGGTGAAGCCTCGTTTCCCCAGCCTGACCAGAAGTCCCTTGCCTAGCTTCCAAGAAGACCCCTAGTGAGGCCTTGTTCCCCCAGCCTGAATGGAAGTCCTTTGGGTGGCTAATGTGGAGATGCCAGCAGAAGCATCGCTTCCCCCACCTGCTTGGAAGTCCTTTGCCTGAATTGCAGGGAGGCACCTGGCAGGCCTCACTTTCCTGGCCTGCACAGAAGTTTCTCTTTGGACCATGGTGAGACACCTGGTGAAGCCGCACTTCCTCAGCCTGCCCTGAAGTCTCTTGCATGGCTTAAGGGGAGAATCCAGGGAAAGCCTCCATTTCCTAGCCTCACTGGAAGTACGTGGCCTGGAACTCGTGGAGACCCCAGGTGAAGGCTCGCTTCCTCAGACAGTCTGGAAATTGCTTGCCAGGCTCCGGGGAGATGCCGGGCGAAGCATCGCTTCCCCAGCCTGCAGGGAAATGGCACTTTGGCCTGCAGGGAGACCCCCAGCGAAGCCTCGCATACCAGAACTGTGTTGCCTGGCCTGCGGGGAGACGCCAGACAAAGCATCACTTCCCCAGCCTTCCCGGATTTTCGTGCCAGCCTTCAGGGAAACGCTGGTGAAGCCTCGCCTCCCCAGCCTGCCACGAAGTCTGTTGCCTGGCCTGCCTGTAGACGCCATGCAGAGCCTAACATTCCCAGGCTGCCCAGAAGTTGCTTGCCAGGCTGCGGGGAGATGCCAGGCAAAGCATCGCTTGCCCAGACTGCACGGATATACCTTGCCTAGCTTGCAGAGACTCTAGGTGAACCTTGTTTCCCAGCCTGCTCGAAGCCTGTTGCCTGGCTTGCAGGGAGATGCCGAGCGAAGCCTCATTTCCTCATCCTGAATGGAAGTTCCTTGCCTGGCATCCAGGGAGGTGCCGGGTGCAGATTTGCTTCCCCAGCCTGCTATGAAATCCATTTGCTGGCCTGCGGGGAGACAGCATTCAAAGCCTCGCTTCCACACCCAACCCGGAAGTCTCATGCATGGCTAAAGGGGAGACACTGGGCGAAGCCTCCTTTCCCCAGCTTCCCGGGAGTCTCTTTCCTAGCTTGCAGGCTGACCAAGTCATGTATCACACCGCTCTTCAATTAATCCCACCTGTGTTCACTGGCCAATTTGGAATGATAAGCTAACAACCTCACTGAGCAAACTTTGCTGTGAACCACAGGAAGTTACATAAAGATCCATTGTTATTGTAATTAGGATGCACAGGAACCTGCTGGATGAAAGACTGCCCATATCTTAATGAATATGGGAAATTGTAATACTTATTGACCACAGAAATATTAAGTCCTGGGAGCACTCTTGAAATGACAAACATAACTCTAGGTGAGGCAAACTGAATGGCAGCCCAGGAAATGCAGGATTCACTGTTTTCCTTCACAGCCAAGCAAGTCCAGGAGGTAAGGGTTGAGCTGAGAGAAGTGAAACTGTTTAAGGCCCCATTCAGAAGACCAGGATAAGCACCAGAAAGATACTTCCTTCCTTTATATTCATGAATTTCCTGGAGTTAAGATTGGAGCTGAGATATGAGAAACCGCTTGAAGCAGCAATGAACTGATGGAAAAGCAATGCTTGGTGGAAAATTGTGGTGAAAACCTGACCTTTCCTCACATAGAGTTTCAACAGAAGTCAATCATCCTCACGTGGCAATGCTGTTGGTGTAGAAAAATGTGGAGCTCAAGGAAGTAAAAATGGCTAAAAATATGACTGAATGGAAGGTCGCACAGCTACGTTACTGTGATAGTCTGGGAAATTTGGAGAAACAAATCCACAGAAACTTGTGTTTTATATAAACGTAAAGTGCACATCAAGAAAGCATCCTACCCAAAGCTGCCCATGATTAAAAGTCCAACATTATGCCATATGTGCACCAACGATTCACAAGGTCTTCCACCATCTCACAAAACAGACAGAATGAGGCCGACTGCAAAGGGGCAGCCAAGTCGGTTAAAGGAAAATCATCTCAGAATTGGCATGGGTCTCCATTTGGCTGTCTCGCAACCAAGGCTATATCATGGTAGGTCCATTTGGCTCTGTTCAGAGATGTCTTGCAGGAAGTGAGCCTTGGAAGCAAAAGCAGTTAAGTGGCTAAGGCATCTTCTGCCTGGACTGACCTTCACAAAGCAAAAGACCCGAAAAATTAAAAAGCAAGGCTGACCAAGCCGTGTATTCCTCCGCCCTTCAATTAACCCCACCTGTGTTTATCAGTCTGTTTGCAATGAAAAGCTGACAAGCTCAGTGAGCAAACCTTGTTGTGAGATACAGGAAGATACATAAAGCTCCATTGTGTAATGTAATTATGACGTAGAGGAACATGCAGGGAACAGTATAATCATTAGGATATGGGAAATTTTATTGCATGTTCACCACGGAAGTAGTGAATGCTGGGCGCACTCTTGAAATGCCAAAGCAACTCTGGGTGAGGCAATGCAGAAGAGCAGCCCAGGTAATGCGGAATTCACTGTTTTCCTTCACATCCAAGCAAGTCCAGGAGATAAGGGTTGAGCTGAGATAAGTGAAACTGTTTGAGGCCCCATTTAGTAGACCAGGCTAAGCACCAGAAGGATACTCCCTTCCTTTATATTCATGAATCTCCTGGATATAAGATTGGAGCTAAGATACGATAAAATTCTTAAAGCAAAATTGAATTGATATAAAAGCGATTCCTCATGGAAAAGTTGTGGTGAAACACCTGACCTTTCCACATAAATTGTTTTAACGGAAGTCACGTATCCTCAACTGGCAACATTATGGATAGAAAAAAGTGGAGCTCAAGGAAGTAAAAATTACTAAAGGCATGAATGAAGGTAGGTTAGCGCAGCTTAGGGAGTCTGGGAACTTTAGAGAAACAGATGTGCAGCAATTCATGTATAAAAGATAGTTTTATATAAATGTTAAGTGCATATCAAGAAAAAAATCCTGCCCAAGCTCACAAGTCCAAAATTATCTCATATGTTGGCCACTAATCCAGAGACGAAATTATGCCGACTGGACGGGCAAAGCCAAGTCAGTGAAAGGGTATTCATCTCAGGTTTGAGGGAGGTCTCTACACGGCTTTTCGGCACGCGGGGATATATCAACGTAGGTCTATGTGGCTTCTGCTCAGAGATGTGTTGCAGGAAGTGAGCCGTGGAAGCAATAACTGTAAACTGGCAAAGGCATCTTCACCCTGGACTGACCTTCACAAAGAAAGAGACCCGAGAAATTCAAAAGAGAGGCTGACCAAGCCAAGTATCCCTCAGCCCTTCAATTAACCCTACCTGTTTTTATTAGCCATTTTGGGATGATGAGCTAACAAGCTAAGTGAGCAAACCTTGTTGTGAAACACAAAAGGATACATAAAGCTCAATTGTTTCATGTAATTAGGATGAACAGGAAACTGCAGAATTCAAGGTTTCCCATACCCTAATGATTATGGGACACAGAAATGTTTGTTGACCATAGAAAAACTAAGTGCTAGGGGCCCTCTTGAAAGGACAAACGTAACTTTGACCTCGCTTCACCAGCATGCCCGAAAGTATTTTGTCTGGCTCGCGGGGAGATGCTGGGCCAAACCTCGCTTCCCAGCCTGACAGGGAGTCCCATCCCTGGCCTCAGTGGAGACCCCAATGTATTCTCTTGGCTGGTGGCTGTTGGCTGGTGTTTCTGTGACGCTGGGCAAAGCCTCCCTTCCACAGCCTGCCTGGAAGTCCCTTGCCTAGCTTCCCAGGAGACACCTAGCAAAGCCTTGTTCCCCCAGCCTGAACGGAAGTCATTTGCCTGGCTCATGTGGAGATGCCAGGGGAAGCCTCGCTTGCCCAGCCTGCTTGGAAGTACTTTGCCTAACATGCGGGGAGGCACCTGTTGAATCCTCACTTCCCTGGCCTGCACAGAAGTTGCTCTTTGGACTGCGGGCAGATGCTGGGTGAAGCCGCGCTTCCTCAGCCTGCCCTGAAGTCGCTTGCATGGCTTAAGGGGAGACTCCGGGGAAAGCCTCGATTCCCCAGCCTGACCAGAAGTCCATTGCCTGTCATTTGTGGAGACCCTAGGTGAAGCCTCGCTTCTTCAAACTGCCTGAAATTGCTTGTCAAGCTCCGGGGAGACGCCAGGCAAAGCATCGCTTCCCAAGGTTGCCAGGAAGTCTGTTGCCTGGCCTGCCCGTAGCTGGCGTTCAGAGCCTCCCATTCCCAACCTGCCTGGAAGTTTCTTGCCAGGCTGAGGAGAGAGGCCAGGGGAAGCTTCTATTCCCCAGCCTGCAAGGAAGTCGCTTTTTGTCCTGTGGGGAGACGCCTCGCTTCCCCAGGCTCCCCAGAGGTCTGCCTTATGGTGAGATGTCGGACAAAGCCTCGCTTCCCCAACCTGCCCCGATATAGCATGCCTGGCTTTCAAGGAGATGCCCGTGGCACCCTTCCTTTCCTAGTCTGCCCGAAGTCTGTTGCAAGGTTTGCAGGGAAACGCCAAGGGAAGTCTCATTTCCCCACCCTGGACAGAAATCCGTGCCTGGCATCCAGGGAGACACTGGGTGAAACCTCGCTTCCCCAGCCTGCCAGGAAGACTGTTGCCTGGCCTGCTGGTAGATGCCAGGCAGAGCCTCCCATTCCCAGCCTGCCTGGAAGATACTTGCCAGTCTGTGGAAGATGCCGGACGAAGCCTCGCTTCCCTAACATGCCCGAAAATCTGTTTCCTGCCTTGCGGGGAGAAGCCTGGTGAAACTCCACTTCCCTAGCTACCCGAAATTTCCTTGCCTGGCTTGCAGGGAGACACCTTGTGAAGTCTCACTTCACCACCTGGCCTGGAATGCCTTTGCCTGGCTTGCGGGAAGACGCCTGGTGAAACCTCGCTTCCCCGGCATGCATGGAAGGCTCTCTTTGTACTGCAGGGAAATGCCGAGCAAAGCTTTGCTTCCTCAGCCTGCCCTGAAGTCCCTTGCATGGCTTAAGGGGAGACGCTGGGGAAGGCTTTGATTCCCCAGGCTGGCAGGAAGTCCATTCCCAAGCGTTCCGTTGAAACCCCAGGCAAAGCCTCGCTTCTCAAGACTACCCAGAACTCTGTTGCCTGGCCTTAAGGGAGGCGCCAGGCAATGCCTCATTTCCCCAGCCTTCTCAGAAGTTCAATGCCTGGCTTGCAGGGAGACGCTGGGCCAAACCTCACTTCCCAGCCTGACCGGGAGTCCCTTCCGTGGCCTGAATGGAGATGCCAAAGTATTCTCGCTTTCACGGCCTGCTGGGAAGTCCATTGGCTGGCCTTTGGGAAATCCAAGGTAAAACTTAGCTTTCCAGCCTGACCGGAAGTCCGTTGCCTGGCTTTGATGGACACGCCGAGTGATGCGTCATTTCCTCAGCCTGAACAGAAGTCCCTTGGCTGGCCTGCAGGGAAACGCCGGGCCGAACCTAGCTTTCCCAGCCTTCCCGGAAGTTCATTTCCTGGCTTGTGTGGTGACTCATGGCGAAGCCTCACTTCCTCAGCCTGCCAGGAAGTCTGTTTCCTGGACTACCTGTAGACACTGGACAGAGCTCCAGTTTCCCAGCCTGCCAGGAAGTTGCTTGCCAGACTTGTGGGGACACGCCTTGTGAAGCCTCACTTCACCAGTCTGCCCGAAAGTCCTTTGCTAGGCTTGTGGGGTGATGACAGGCGAAGCCTTGTCTCCCCAACCTGTAAGAAAGTTGCTCTCTGGCCTGCAGGGAGTCCCCGGGCGAAGCCTCATATCCCCAGAACTCTGTTGCCTGGCAGGCGGGGAGATGCCAGGCAAAGCCTCACTTCCCCAGCCTTTCCGGATTTTGCGTGCCAGACTGCAGGGAAACCTGCATGAAGCCTCACTTCCCCAGCCTACCAGGAAATCGGTTGCCCGGCCTGCCGGTAGACACCGTGCAGAGCCTCACATTACAGCCAGCCAGGAAGTTGCTTGCCAGGGTGAGGGGAGATGCCAGGCAGACCATCACTTCCCCCACCTGCAGGGAAATTACTCTTTAGCCGGCAAGCAAATGCCAAACGAAGCCTTGCTTCCCCAGCCTACACAGAAGTCCTCTACCTGGCTTGCGGTGAGATGCCGGGCATAGCCTCGCTTCCCCATCCTGCGTGGTTGTCCCTTGCATGGCTTGCAAAGAGACTCCAGGCGAACCGTTGCTTCTCAGCCTGCTCGAAGACTGTTGCTTGTCCTGCTGGGAGATGCCGAGCGAAGCCTCATTTCCTCATCCTGAACGGAAGTTCCTTGTCTTGCATCCAGGGAGACAGCAGTCAAAATTTCGCTTCCCCAGCCTGCCAGGAATTCCAATTGCTGGCTTCCGGAGAGATGCCATGCAAAGCCTTGCTTCCCCACCCTGGACGGAAGTCCCATGCATGGCTAAAGGGGAGAAACCGGGCAAATCCTCCCATCCCCAGTTTCCTGGATGTTTGTTTCCTGCCTTGCAGGCTGACCAAGTCATGGATACCTATGCCCTTCAATTAACCCCACCTGTGCTTACTGGCCAATTTGGGATGATAAGCTAATGACCTCACTGAGCAAACAGGAAGTTACATAAAGCTCCATAGTTTATTGTAATTAGGACGCACAGGAACCTGAGGGATTAAAGGCTGCCCATATCCTAATGATTATGGGAAATTGTAATGCTTGTTGACCACATTAGTATTAAGTCCTGGGAGAACTCTTGAAATGACAAACATAACTCTAGTTGAGGCAAAACAGAAGGGCAGCCCAGGAAATGCAGGATTCACTGTTTTCCTTCACAGCCAAGCAAGTCCAGGAGGTAAGGTTTGAGCTGAGATAAGTGACACTGTTTGAAGCCCCATTTACTAGACCAGGCTAAACACCAAAAAGATACATTCTTCCTTTATATTCATGGCTTGCGTGGTGAATCATGGGGAAGTCTCACCTCCCAGCCTGCCAGGAAGTCTGTTGCCTGGCCTAGCAGTATATGCTGGGCACAGTCTCCATTTCCCAGCATGCCAGGAAGTTGCTTGCCAGGCTGGTGGCGAGACACCTTGGAAAGCCTCACTTCACTGGTCTGCCCGGAAGTATTTGCCTGGCTCGTGGGGTGATGCCAGGAGAAGCCTCGCTTCCCCAGTCTGCGGGGAAGTCGCCCGTTGGCCTGCAGGGAGACCCTCGGTGAAGCCTCGCATCCTCAGAACACTGTTGCCTGGCCTGCGGGTAGATGCCACACAAAGCCTCAGTTCCCCAGTCTTCCCTGAAGAACTCTGCCTGGCTTGAGGGGAGATGTCGGGCAAAGCCTGGCATGGCCACCATGCCCGGATGTTCCATGCATGGCTAATGTGGAGAAACCGGGCAAAGCCTCTCTTCCCCAGCTTCCCAGATATCTGTTTACCAGCTGGCAGGCTGACCAAGCCATGTATCCCTCCGCCATTCAATTAACCCCACCTGTGCTACAGGCCAATTTGGGATGATAAGCTAACAACCTCACTGAGCAAACCTTGTTGTGAAGCGCATGAAGTTACATAAAGCTCCATTAATTATTGTAATTAGGATTCACAGGAACCTGCAGGATAAAAGGCTGCCCATATCCTAATGATTATGGAAACTATAATGCTTGTTGACCACAGCAATATTAAGTCCTGGGAGGACTCTTGAAAAGACAAACATAACTCTAGGTGAGGCAAAACAAAAGGGCAGCCCAGGAAATGCAGGATTCACGGCTTTCCTTCACAGCAAAGCAAGTCCAGGAGATACAGGTTGAGCTGAAATAAGTGAAACTGTTTGAGACCACATTTAGTAGACAAGGCTAAGCACCTGTAGGATATTTTTTTCCTTTATATTCATGAATCTCCGGGAGATAAGATTGGAGCTAAGATATGAGAAACCGCTTGAAGCACCATTGAATTGATGTAATAGCAATTCCTTTTGGAAAGTTGTGGTGAAACATCTGACCTTTCATGACATAGTGTTTCAACGGAAGTCGAGCACCATCACGTGGCCATGTTGTGGGTATAGAAAAATGTGGATCTCAAGGAAGTAAAAATGGCTAAAGATATGACTGAAGGGAGGTTCAGGCAGCTACGTGACTGTGATAGACTGGGAAATTTGAAGAAACAAATCTAAAAAACTCGTGTATAAAACAGTGTTTTATATAAATCTAAAATGCATATCAAGAAAGCATCCTATCCAGAGCTGCCAGGATCCCAAGTCCAACATTATCCCATAAGTGCGCCACCGATCCACAAAATCTTCCACCATCTCACAAAACAGACAGAATGAGGCCGACTGCAAGGGGGAAGCCAAGACAGTGAAAGAGAAATCATCTCAGGATTGGCGAGGAACTCCACACGGCTGTCCTGCACCCAAGGGTATATCACGGTAGGTCCATGTGACTTCTCAGAGATGTCTTGCAGGAAGTGAGCCTTGGATGCAAAAGCAGTTTACTGGATAAGGCATCTTCCCCCTGGACTGACCTTCAAAAAGCAAAATACCCGAGAAATTGAAAAGCGAGGCTGACCAAGCGATGGATCTCTCCGCCCTTCCATTAACCCCACTTGTGTTTATCAATCAGATTGCGATGAAAAGCTAACAACCTCAGTGAGCAAACCTGGTTGTGAAGCACAGGAAGTTACATAAGCACCATTGTGTAATTTAATTAGGACGCACAGGTAACTGCAGAATTCAAGGTGTCCCATATCCTAAGAATTATGGGAAATGATAATGCTTGCTGTCCATAGAAAAAGTAAGTGCTAGGGGCAATCTTGAAAGGACCAATGTAGCATTGGCCTCACTTCACCAGCATGCCCAGAAGTGTCTTGCCTCCCTTGTGGGCAGAAGCTGGGCCAAGTCTTGCTTCCCAGCCTGACCAGAAGTCCCATCCCTGGCCTGAATGGAGACCCCACCGTATTCTCTCTTCCACAGTCTGTCAGGAATTCCATTTCCTAGCCTGCGGGGAGAGACTGGGTGAAAGCTCGCTTGCAAAGCATGCCTGGAAGTCTGTTGCCTGGCTTGTGGGGAGATCCTGGGCAAAGCCTTGCTTCCTCAGCCTACCTTTAAGTCCCTTGCATGGTTTGAGGGGAGATGTTGGGGAATGACATTCTTCTCCATCCTCCCAGGACACTCTTTATCTGGCTTTTATGTAGACAATGGGGGGAAACTCGCTTCCCCAGCCTAACCTGAAGTCCCTTGCCTAGCTTCCAAGGAGACACCTCGCGAAGCCCTGTCTCCCTAGCCTAAATGGAAGTCCTTTGCCTGGCTCATGTGGAGATGCCAGGGGAAGCATAGCTTGCCCAGCCTGCTTGGAAATCCGTTTCTTGACTTGCGTGGAGGCGCGGGCGAAGCCTCATTTCCCTAGCCTGCACCGAAGTTGCTCTGTGGACTGCAGGGAGAGGCCTGGCGAAGACACTCTTCCTCATCCTGCCCTGATGTCCCTTGCACGGCTTAAGGGGAGACTCCGGGAAAAGCCTTGATTCCTCAGCCTGACGGGAAGTGCATTGCCTGGCATTTGTGGAGACCCCAGGTGAAGCCTCACTTCACCAGACTGCCCATAAATTGCTTGCCAGCCTCCGGGGAGACACAGGGCGAAGCATGGCTTCCACAGCCTGCCAGGAGATCTGCTGGCTGGCCTGTTAGTAGACGGCGTGCAGAGCCTCACATTTCCAGCCTGCCTGGAAGTTGCTTGCCAGGCTTCGGGGAGAGTCCAGGCAAAGATTCTATTCCCCAACCTGCAGGGAAATTGCTCTTTGGCCTGCTGGGAGACACTGGATGAAGACTCGCTTCCCCAACCTGCCAGGAATTCCTCTGCCTGCCGTGTATTATGATGTTGGGAAAAGCCTCACTTCCTCAGCATGCCCGGATATCCCTTGCCTGGCTTTCAAGGAGACACCCGGCCAAATCTTTGTTCCCCAGTTTGCCCGAAGTCTGTTGCAAGGCTTGCAGGGAGACGCTGAATGAAGCCTCATTTTCCCATCCTGGCCAGAAGTCCCTAGCCTCACATCCAAGGAGACACCAGGGGAAGCCTCACTTCCCCAGCCTGCCAAGAAGTCTGTTGCCTGGCCTGCTGATAGATGCAGGGCAGAGGCTCACATTCCCAGCCTGCCTGGAAGATGCTTGCCAGGCTGCGGGGAGAGGCCAACGAATCCTTGCTTTCCTAACATGCCCTTAAGTCTGTTTCCTGCCTTGTGTGGAGACACTGGGAAAAACTCAACTTCCCTAGCCTTCCCAGAATTCCCTTGCCTAGCCTTGTGAAGCCTAACTTCGCCAGCCTGCCAGGAAGTCCTTTGCCTGGCTTGTGTGTAGATGCCTGGCGAAGCCTCGCAGCACAGGCCTGCCCTGAAATCCCTTGCATGGCTTAAGGGGAGACGCCAGGGAAAGCCTCATTTCCCCATGCTGGCAGGGAGTCCATTTCTGAGCGTTGATGGAGACCCGAGGTGAAGCCTTGCTTTCCCAGACTACCGAGAACTCTGTTGCCTGGCCCTTGGGGAACCGCCTGGCAAAGCCTCACTTTCCCAGCCTTCCTTATAGTTCAATGCCTGGCTTGTAGAGAGACGCTGGGCCAAGCCTCGCTTCCCACCCTGACCGTGAGTCCCTTCCGTGGCCTGAATGGAGACACCAAAGTATTCTCGCTTCCACAGACTGCTGGGAAGTCCATTGACTGGCCTTTGGGAGATTCAGGGCAAAACCTAGCTTACCAGGCTGACCGGAAGTCCGTTGCCTGGCTTCGATGGAGACGCTGAGCAGAAGCGTCATTTCCTCAGCCTGACCAGAAGTCCCTTTGCTGGCTTTCAGGAAAACGCAGGCCAGGGACTAGCTTTCCCAGTCTTCAGGGATGTTCATTTCCTGGCTTGCATGGTGAATCATGGCGAAGCCTCACTTCCCAGCCTGCCAGGAAGTCTGTTGCCTGGCCTAGTGGTAGATGCCGGGCAGAGCCCCAGTTTCCCAGCATGCCAGGAAGTTGCTTGCCAGGCTTGCAGGGAGACACCTTGGGAAGCCTCACTTCACCGGTCTGCCTGAAAGTCCTTTGCCTGGCTCATGGGGTGACGCCAGGAGAAGCCTCACTTCCCCAGTCTGTGGGGAAGTCACCCGTTGGCCTGCAGGGAGACGCTGGGCAAAGCCTCGCATCCTCAGAAATCTATTGCCTGGCTTTTGGGGACATGCCACACAAAGCCTCAGTTCCCCAGCCTTCCCTGAAGAACTCTGCCTGGCTTGAGGGGAGATGTCGGGCAAAGCCTTGCATGGCCACCCTGCCCGGATGTTCCATGCATGGCTAACGTGCAGAAACTGGGCAAAGACTGTCTTCCCCAGCTTCCCTGATATCTGTTTCCTGGCTTGCAGGCTTACCAAGCCATGTATCCCTCCGCCCTTCAATTAACCCCACCTGTGTTACTGGCCAATTTGGGATGATAAGCTAACAACCTTGGTGAGCAAACCTTGTTGTGAAGCACAAGAAGTTACATAAAGCTCCATTATTTATTGTAATTAGGACACACAGGAACCTGCAGGATAAAAGGCTGGTCATATCCTATTGATTATGGAAATTGTAATGCTTGTTGACCACAATAATATTAAGTCCTGAGAGCCCTCTTGAAATGACAAACATAACTCTAGGTGGGGAAAAACAGAATAGCAGCCCAGGAACTGCATGATTCATGGCTTCCCTTCACAACAAAGCAAGTCCAGGAAGTACGGGTGGAGCTGAAATAAGTGAAACAGTTTGGGGCTCCATTTGGTAGACCAGGCTAAGCACCAGTAGGATACTTTTGTACTTTATATTCATGAATCTCCTGGAGATAATATTGGAGCTAATATATGAGAAACTGCTTGAAGCACCATTGAACTGATGTAAAAGAAATTGGTGGTGGAAAAGTGTGGTGAAACACGTGACCTTTCGTGACATAGAGGTGTAAGGAAGTCAAGCATCCCCACGTGGCAATTTTGTGGGTATAGAAAAATGTGGAGCTCAAGGATTTAAAAATGGCTAAAGATATGACGCAAGGGAGGTTCACACAGATATGCGACTTTGATAGTCTGGGAAATTTGGAGACACAAATCCACAGAAATTCATGTATAATAGAGTGTTTTATATAAACGTAAAGTGTACATCAAGAAAGCATCCTACACATAGCTGCCCATGATCACAAGTCCAACATTATCCCATATGTGAGCCAACGATCCAAAAGGTCTTCCACCATCTCACAAAACAGACAGAATGGAGCTGACTGCAAGGGGAAAGCCAAGTAAGTGAAAGGGAAATCATCTCAGGAATGGTGGGGGTCTCCACATGGCTGTCCCGCACCCAAGTCTATATCACGGTAGGTCGATGTGGCTTCTGTTCAGAGATGTCTTGCAGGAAGTGAACCTTGGAAGCAAAAACAGTTAACTGGTTAAGGCATCTTCTCCCTGGACTGACCTTCACAAAGCAAAAGACCCAAGAAATTGAAAAGCAAGGCGGACCAAACCTATCCCTCCCCCTTCAATTAACCCCACCTGTGTTTTTCAGTCAGTTTGCGATGAAAAGCTAACAAAATCTGTGAGCAAACCTGCTTGTGAAACACAGGAAGATACATAAAGCTCGATTTTGCAATGTAATTATGACGCAGAGGAACGTGCAGGATACAGGATAATCATTAGGGTATGGGAAATCTTAATGCATGTTGACCATGGGAAAAAGTGAGTGCTGGGGGCACTCTTGGAATGCCAAAGTAACTCTAGGTGAGGCAATGCAAAAGGGCAGCCCAGGTAATGCAAGATTCACTGTTTTCGTTCACATCCAAGCAAGTCCAGGAGGTAAAGGTTGAGGTGAGATAAGTGAAACTGCTTGGGGCCCCTTTTAGTAGCCAAGTGTAAGCCCCAGAAGGATACTCTCTTCCTTTATATTCATGAATCTCCTGGAGATAAGAATCGAGTTAAGATATGACAAAATTATTGAAGCAAAATTGAACTTATATAAAAGCAATTCCTCATGGAAAAGTTGTGGTGAAACACCTGATCTTTCCTCATAAAGTGTTTTAACGGAAATCAAGTATCCTCAACTGGCAACATTTTGGATACAGAAAAACGTGAAGCTCAAGGAAGTAAAAATTACTAAAGGCACTACTGATGGTAGGTTAGCACAGTTTTTGGAGTATGTTAGTCTGGGAACTTTAGAGAAACAAATGTGCAGAAATTCATGTATAAAAGATCGTTTTATATAAATGTTAAGTGCTTATCAAGAAAATATCCTACCCAGAGCTGCCCAAGCTCACATGTCCACAATTATCTCATATGTTGGCCACCAATCCACAGTCTCCCTCCATCTCACAATGGAGACGGAATTATGCTGACTGCACGGGCAAAACCAAGCCCGTGAAAGGGTAATCATCTCAGGTTTGCTGGAGGTCTCTACACGGCTGCCCGGCATCCCGGGATGTATCACATTTGGTCCATGTGGCTTCTGCTCAGAGGTGTCTTGCAGGAAGTGGGCAGTGGAAGCAATTACTGTAAAGTGGCCAAGGCATCCTCATCCTGGACTGACCTTCACAAAGAAAGAGATCTGAGAAATTGAAAAGCGAGACTGACCAAGCCATGTATCCCTTAGCCCTTCAATTAACCCCACCTGTGTTTATTGGTCTGTTTGGGATGAGAAGCTAACAAGCTAAGTGAGCAAACCTTGTTGTGAAACACAAGAAGATACATAAAACTCAATTGTTTAATGTAATTAGGATGCACAGGAAACTGCAGAATTCCAGGTTTCCCATAACTTAATGATTATGGGAAATGGTAATGCTTGTTGACCATAGAAAGAGTAAGTGCTAGGGTCACCCTTGAAAGGACAAATGTCACTTCGCCAGCATGCCCGGAAGTGTCTTGACTGGCTCGCATGGAGATGCTGGAGCAAGCCTCGCTTCCCAGCCTGACCTGGAGTCTCATCCCTGGCCTGAGCGGAGACCCCAACATATTCTATCTTCCACATCCTGCGAGGAATTCCGTTGGCTGGTGTTTGGGTGACACCGGGCGAAGCCTCCCTCACCCAGCCTTCCTGGAAGTCCCTTTCCTAGCCTGTGGGGAGAGGCCGGGCGAAGCCTTGCTTCCAAAGCTGGCCTGGAAGTCTGTTGCATGGCTTGCGGGGAGCTGCCAGCCAAAACCTCACTTCCTCAGCCTACCTTTAAGTCCCTTGCATGCCTTAAGGGTAGATGACGGGGAATACCTCACTTCACCAGGCTGGCAGGAAGTCCATTTCCTAGTGTTCGTGGAGACCCCAGGCGTAGCCTCACTTCCCCAGACTACCCAGAACTCTGTTGCCTGGCCTTCGGAGGGGCGTTCAATGCCTGTATTTCGGATAGACGCTGGGCCAAGCCTCGCTCCCCAGCCTGACCAGGTGTCCCTTCCATGGCCTGAATGGAGATGCCAAAGTATTCTCAGCACTCTGTTGCCTGGCCTGCAGGAAGACGCCAGGCAAAGCCTCACTTCCCCAACTTTACCGGAAGTCCACTGCCTCGCTTGTGGTGAGACGTCGGGTGAAGCCTCACTTCCCCAGCATGAGTGGATATCCCTTGCCTGGCTTGAAAGGTGACACCAGGTGAACCGTTGATTCCCAGCCTTCCCGAAGCCTGTTGCCTGGCTTGCATGGAGACGCCGAGCAAAGCCTCGTTTTCTCTTGCCGAATAGAAGTTCCTTGCCTGGAATCCAGTGAGACACCGGGCAAATATTTGCTTCCACAGCCTGCCAGGAATTCCATTTGCTGGCTTGCGGGGAGACGCCATGCTTGGCCACCCTGTCAGGAAGTCTCATGCATGGCAAAAGGGGGGACACTGGGTGAAGCCTCCCTTCCCCAGCTTCCGGGATGTCTGTTTCCTGGCTTGCAGGTTGACCAAGCCATGTATTCTTCGGCCATTCAATTAACCCCACCTGTGTTTAAGGGCCAATTTGGAAGGATAAGCTAACAACCTCAGTGAGCAAACCTTGTTGTGAAGCACAAGAAGTTATACAGAGCTCCATTATTTATTGTAATTAGGACACACAGGAACCTGCAGGATTAAAGGCTGCCCATATCCTAATGACTGTGGGAAATTATAATGCTTGTTGACCACAGCAATATTAAGTCCTGGGTCTTGAAAAGACAGTCATAACTCTAGGTGAGGCAAAACAGAAGGGCAGCCCAGGAAATGCAGGATTCACAGCTTTCCTTCACAGCAAAGCAAGTCCAGGAGGTACAGGTTGAGCTGAGATAAGTGAAACTGTTTGAGGCCCCAATTAGTAGACCAGGTTAAGCACCAGAAGGATATTTTCTTCCTTTATATTCATGAATCTCCTGGAGATAAGATTGGAGATAAGATATGAGAACCGCTGGAAGCACCACTGAATTAATGTAAATGCAATTACTGATGGAAAGTTGTGGTGAAACACCTGACCTTTCCTGACATAGAATTTCAACGGAAGTGAAGCATCCTCACGTGGCAATGGTGTGGATATAGAGAAATGTGGAACTCAAGGAAGTAAAAATGGCTAAAGATGTGACTGAAAGAAGATTCATGCAGCTACGTGACTGTAATAATCTGCGAAATTTGGAGAAACAAATCCACAGAAACTCGTGTACAAAAGAGTGTTTTATATAAACGTAAAGTGCACATCAAGAAAGCATCATACCCATAATTGCCCAGGATCACAAGTCCAACATTATCCCATATGTGCACCAACGATCCACAAGGTCTTCCAACATCTCACAAAACAAATGGAATGGGGCCGACTGCAAGGGGAAAGCCAAGTCAGTGATAGGGAAATCATCTCAGGATTGGCGGGGATCTCCGCACAGCTGTCCCACACCCACGGTGGTCCATATGGCTTCTGTTCAGAGATGTCTTGCAGGAAGTGAGCTTTGGAAGCAAAACCAGTTAACTGGCTAAGGCATCTTCCCCCTGGACTGACCTTCAAAAAGCAAAAGACCGGAAAAAATGAAAAGCGAGGCTGACCAAGCCATGTATCCCTGCACCCTTCAATTAACCCCACCTGTGTTTATCGGTCAGTTTCCGATGAAAAGATAACAACCTCAGTGAGCAAACCTTGTTGTGAAATACAGAAAGATACATAAAGCTCCATTGTGTAATGTAATTATGACACAGAGGAAAGTGCCGGATACAGGATAATCATTAGGATATAGGAAATCTTAAGGCATGTTGACCACGGAAATAGTGAGTGCTGGGGGCACTCTTGGAATGCCAAAGTAACTCTGGGTGAGGCAATGCAGAAGGGCAGCCCAGGTAATGCAATATTCACTGTTTTCCTTCACATCCAAGCAATTTCCAGTGGTAAGGGTTGAGCTGAGAAAAGTGAAACTCTTTGAGGCCCCCTTTAGTAGACCAGGCTAAGTACCAGAAGGATACTCTCTTCCTTTATATTTATGAATCTCCACAAGGTAAGTTTGGAGCTAAGAAAAGAGAAATTCCTTGAAGCAAAATTGAACTGATATAAAAGCGATTCCTCATGGAAAAGTTGTGGTGAAACACCTGACCTTTCCCGATAAAGTGTTTTAAAGGAAGTAGTCAAGTATCCTCAACCGGCAACATTCTGGATAGAGAAAAATGTGAAGCTCAAGGAAGTAAAAATGACTAAACACATCACTAAAGGTAGGTTAGAGCAGCTTTGGGACTGTGTTAGTCTGGGAACTTTCGAGAAACAAATGTGCAGAAATTCTCATATAAAAGATAGCTTTATATAAATGTTAAGTGCTTATCAAGAAAATATCCTACCCTGAGCTGCCCAGGCACACCAGTCCAAAATTATCTCATATGTTGGCCAGCAATCCACAGTCTCCTGCCATCTCACGATGGAGACGAAATTATGCTGACTGGATGGGCAAAGCCAAGTCAGAGAAAGGGTAATCATCTCAGGTTTGGGGAAAGTATTTATACAGCTGCCAGGCACGCGGGAATGTATCAATGTAGGTCCATGTAGCTTCTGTTCAGAGATGTCTTGCAGGAAGTGAACCGCGGAAGCAATAACTCTAAACTGGCCAAAGCATCTCCACCCTGGACTGACTTTCACAAAGAAAGAAACCTGAGAAATTGAAAAGCGAGGCTGACCAAGCCACGTATCCCTCAGCCCTTAAATTAGCCCCACCTGTGTTTACCGGCCAGTTTGGGATGATAAGCTAACAAGCTAAGTGAGCAAACCTTGTTGTGAAACACAAGAAGATACACAAAGCCCAATTGTTTCATGTAATTAGGATGCACAGGAAACTGCAGAATTCAAGATTTCACATATCCTAATGATTATTGGAAATGGTAATGCTTGTTGACCATAGAAAAAGTAAGTGCTAGAGGCACTCTTGAAAGGAAAAACCTAACTTTGGCCTTGCTTCGCCAGAATACCAGGAAGTGTCTTGCCTCGCTTCCTGGGAGATGACGGGCAAAACCTCGCTTCCTCAGCCTACTTTTAAGTCCCTTGCATGGCTAAAGGGAAGATGCCAGAGAATGCCTTACTTCTCCAGCCTGCCAGGACATCCTTTGCCTGGAGTTTTGGGAGACACCAGGCAAAATCTCTCTTCCCCAGTCTAACCAGAAGTCCCTTGCCTAGTTTCCAAGGAGATGCCTAGCTAAGCCTTGTTCCCCCATCCTGAATGGAAGTCCTTTCCCGGGCTCTTGTGGGGCATCCAGGGGAAGACTTGCTTCCCCAGACTGCTTGGAAGACCTTTCCCTGACTTGTGGAGAGGCGCCTGGTGAAGCCTCGCTTCCCTGGCCTACCCAGGCGTTGCTCTTTGGACTGTGGGGTGACACCAAGCGAAGCTGCACTTCCTCAGCCCGCCCTGAAGTCCCCTGCATGGCTTAAGAGACTCCGGGGAAAGCCTCGATTCCTCAGCCTCACCGGGAGTCCGTTGCCTGACGTTTGTGGAGACACCAGGTGGAACCTCGTTCCCACAGACTGTCCTAAAATTGCTTGCAAGGCTGTGAGGACAAGCCAGGCGAAGCTTCTATCCCCAGCCTGCACAGAATTCGCTCTTTGGCCAGCGGGGCGATGCTGGGTGAAGCCTCACTTCCCCAGCTTGCCCAGAAGTCCTTTGCCTGTCTTGTTGTGAGATGTTGGGCAAAGCCTCGCTTCCCCACTCTGCCCAGATACCCACTGCCTGGCTTTCAAGGAGATGAACTGCAAACCCTTTCTTCCCCAGCCTGCCTGAAGTCTGTTGCAAGGCTTGCAGGGAGACGCCTTGCGAAGTCCCATTTCCTCATCCTGGTCTGTTGCCTGGCTTGCTGGTAGACCCCTGGCAGAGCCTCACATTCCCCAGCCTGCATGGAAGATGCTTGCCAGGCTGCAGGGAGATGCCGGATGAAGCCTCAATTCCATAACATGCCCAGAAGTCTGTTTCCTGGCTTGCGGGGAGACGTTGGGTGAAACTCCCCTTCCCTAGTCTTCCCAGAATTCCCTTGCATGGCTTGCGGGTAGACACACTGTGAAGCCTCACTTCACCAGCCTGCACGAAAGTTTCTCTTTGGACTATGGGGAGATGCCAGGCAAAGCCTCGCTTACCCAGCCTGCCAGGAAGTCTGTTTCCTGGCCTGCTGGTAGATGCCGGGCAAGGCCTCGCTTCCTCAGCCTACCCTAAAGTCCCTTGCATGTCTTAAGCGGAGATGCTGGGGAAAGCCTCACTTCCCCAGGCTGTCAGGAAGTCTCCTCCCTATTGTTCGTGGAGAACCAGGCTAAGCCTCACTTCCCCAGACTACCCAAAACTCTGTTACCTGGCCTTCAGGCAGGCGCCAGGCAAAACTTCACTTCCCCAGCCTTCTTGGAAGTCAATGCCTGGCATGCGGGGAGACGCTGGGCCAAGGTTTACTTCCCACCCAGACCGGGAGTCCCTTCCATGGCCTGAATGGAGATGCCAAAGTATTCTCGCTTCCACAGCCTGCTGGGATGTCCATTGGATGGCATTTGGGAGGCGCAGGACAAAACCTAGCTTTCCAGCCTGACTTGAAATCCATTGGCTAGCTTTGAGGGAGACGCCTAGTGAAGCTTCATTTCCTCAGCCTGACCATAAGTCTTTTGGCTGCAAGTAAATGCCAGGGGGAGCCTAGCTTTCCCAGCCTTCCCAGAACTTCATTTCCTGCCTTGTGTGGTGAATCATGACGAAGCCTCACTTCCCCATCCTGCCAGGAAATCTGTTGCCTGGCCCACCGGCAGAGGCTGGGCAGAGCCCCACTTCCCCAGCCTGCCAGGAAGTTTCTTGCCAGGCTCTCAGGGAGACGCCTTGTGAAGCCTCACTTCACCTGCTTGCCCGAAAGTCCTTTGCCTGGCTTGCGAGGTGATCCCAGGCAAAGCCTCGCTTCCCCAGCCTGCACAGACATCACTCGTTGGCCTGCAGGGAGACCCCGGGTAAAGCCTCGCATCCCCAGAACTCTGTTACCTGGCCTGCGGGGTTATGCCAAGAAAAGCCTCATTTCCCCAGCCTTCCCAGGTTTTGCTTGCAAGGCTACAAGGAAAGGCTGGGCAAAGCCTTGCTTTCACAGCCTGCCAGGAAGTCTTTTGCCTGGCCTGCCAGTAGACGCCATGCAGAGCCTCACATTCCAAGCCTGCCCAGAAGTTTCTTGTCAGGCTGTGGGAAGATGCCAGGTGAAGCATCGCTTCCCCAGCCTGCACTGAAGTCGCTCTTGTCCGGCAGACAGACACTGAGTAAAGCCTCACTTCCTCAGCCTGCACCAAAGGACTCAACCTGGCTTGCAATAGAAGTCTGGGACAACCTCACTTCCCCAGCCTTCGCGGATATTCTTGCCTGGCTTGCAAGAAGACGCCAAGCGAAGCCTCATTTCCTCATCCTGAATGGAAGTTCCTTGCCTGGCATCCAGTGAGATGACAGGCAATGGATTCACTTCCCCAGCATATCAGGAAATGCATTTGCTGGTCTATGGGAAGATGCCACGCAAAGGCTCGCTTCCCCACCAGGCCTGGAAGTCCCATGAATGGCTAAAGGAGAGACACCTGGCAAAGCCTCCCTTCCCCAGTTTCCCAAAAGTCTGTTTCCTGGCTTGCAGGCTGACCAAGCCATGCATCCCTCTGCCCTTCAATTAACCTCACCTGTGTTTAATGGCCAATGTGAGACGATAATCTAACAGCCTCAGTGAGCAAACCTTGTTGTGAAGCAAGGAAGTTACATAAAGCTCCGTTGTTATTATAATTAGGACACACAGGAACCTGCAGAATTAAAGGCTGCCCATATCCTAATGTTTCTGGAAAATTGTAATGCTTGTTGACCACAGTAATATTAAGTCCTGGGAGCACTCTTGAAATGACAAACATAACTCTAGGTGCGGCAAAATAGAAGGGCAGCCAAAGAAATGCAGGATTCGAGGTTTTCCTTCACAGCCAAACAAGTCCAGGAGGTAAGATTTGAGCTGAGATAAGTGAAACTGTTTGAGAACCCTTTTAGTAGACCAGGCTAAGCACCAGAAGGATACTCTCTTCCTTTATATTCATGAATCTCCTGGAGATAAGATTGGAGCTAAGATATGAGAAACTGTTTGAAGCACCATTGAACTGATTTAAAGGCAATTCCTGGTGGAAACTTGTGGTGAAACACCTGACCTTTTCTGACATAGAGATTCAATGGAAGTCAAGCAACCTCACGTGGCAATGGTGTGGGTATAGAAAAATGTGGAGCTTAAGGAAGTAAAAATGGCTAAAGATATGACTGAAGGGAGGTTCGTGCAGCTACATGATTGTGATAGTCTGGGAAATTTGGAGAAACAAATCCACAGAAACTCGTGTGTAAAGAGTGTTTTGTATAAACGTAAAGTGCACATCAAGAAAACATCCTACCCATAGCTGCCCAGGATTACTAGTCCAACATTATTCCATGTTTGCGCCAACGATCCACAAGGTCTTCCACCATCTCACAAAAAAGACAGAAAGAGGCCGACTGGAAGGGGAAAGCCATGTCAGTGAAAGGGAAATCATCTCAGGATTGGTGGGGTCTCCAAAAGGCTGTCTTGCACCCAAGGCTATATCTAGGTAGGTCCATGTGTCTTTTGCTCAGAGATGTCTTGCAAGAAGTGAGCCTTGGAAGCAAAATCAATTAACTGGCTAAGACATCTTCCCCCTGGACTGACCTTCACGAAGCAAAAGAACCAAGAAACTGAAAAGCGAGGCTGGACAAACCATGTATCCTTGCGCCCTTCAATTAACCCCACCTGTGTTTTTCAGTCAGTTTGCCATGAAAATCTAACAACCTCAGTGAGCTAACCTTGTTTTGAAACAGAGGAAGACACATAAAGCTGAATTGTGTAATGTAATTAGGATGCACAGGAAACTGCAGAATTCATTTTCCCATATCCTAATGATTATGGGAAACGGTAATGCTTGTTGACCATAGAAAAAGTAAGTGCTAGGGGCTCTCTTGAAAGGACAAACGTCACTTTGGCCTCGGTTTGCCAGCATGCCCGGAAGTGTCTTGCCTGGCTTGCTGGGAGATGCTGGGCCAAGCCAGGCTTCCCAGTCTGGAATGGGAATCCCATCCCTGGCCTGAATGGAGAAGATAATGTATTTTCTCTTCCACAGGCTGCGAGTAATTCCATTTCCTAGCCTTGGGGGGTGGGGGTGGGGGGAGGCTAGGTTAAGTCTCGCTTTCAAAGCCTGCCTGGAAGTCTGTTGCCTGGCTTGCGGGGTGATGCTGGGAAAAGCCATGTTTCCTCAGCCTATCTTTAAGTCCCTTGCATGGCTTAAGGGGAGATGCCGGGGAATGCCTTTCTTCTCCATCCTGCAAGGACGTCTTTTGCCTTGCTTTTGGGGTGGAACCGGGTGAAACTTCACTTCCCTAGCCTAACCGTAAGTCCCTTGCCTAGCTTCCAAGGAAACGCCTAGTGAAGCCTTGTTTCCTCAGCCTGAATGGAAGTCCTTTGCCTTGGTCGTGTGGAGATGCCAGGGGAAGCTTTGCTTCCCTAGCCTTCATGGAAGTCCTTTGCCTGACTTGTGGGGAGGTGCCTTTCGAATCTTCACTTCCCCGGCCTGTACACAAGTTGCTCTTTGTACTGTGGGCAGAAGCCAAGTGAAGACCCACTTCCTCAGCCTGCCCTGAAGTCCTTTGCATGGCTTAAGGGGAGACTCTGGGGAAAGCCATGATTCCCCAGCCTGACTGGAAGCTCAATGCCTGACTTGCGGGGAGACGCTGGGCCAAGACTCGTTTCCCAGCCTGATCAAGAGCTCCTTCCACGGCCTGAATGGAGACACCAAAGTATTCTTCGCTGGGAAGTGAATTGGATGGCCTTTTAGAGACACAGGGCAAAACTTAGCTTTCAAGCCTGACCGGAAGTCTGTTGCCTGGCTTCGAGGGAGACGCCGAGCAAAGCGTCATTTCCTCAGCCTAACCGGAAATCCCTTGGCTGGCCTGCAAGGAAATGCCTGGCAGAGCCTAGCTTTCCCAGTAATCCAGGAAGTTCATTTCCTTCCTTGTGTGGGGACTCATGGCGAAACCTCACTTCCCCAGCCTGCCAGAGTCTGTTGCCTGGCCAACCTGAAGACACCGGGTAGAGCCTCACTTTCCCAGCCTGCCAGGAAGTTGCTTGCCACTCTTGCGTGGAGACGCCATCCAAAGCCTCACTTCCCCACCAGGCACGGAAGTCCCGTGCATGGCTAAAGGGGAGACCCCGCATGAAGCCTCCCTTCACCAGCTTCCCGGAAGACAGTTTCCTGGCTTGTAGACTGACCAAGCCATGCATACCTCTGCCTTTCAATTAGCCCCACCTGTGTTTAACGGACAATTTGGGATGATAATCTAACAACCTCAGTGAGAAAACCTTGTTGTGAAGCACAGGAAGTTACATAACGCTCCATTGTTTTTATAATTAGGATGCACAGGGGCCTGCAGGATAAAAGGCTGCCCATATCCTAATGACTATGGGAAATTGTAATGCTTGATGACCACAGTAATATTAAGTCCTGGGAGCACTCTTGAAATGACAAACATAACTCTAGGTGAGGCAAAAGAGGAGGGCAGCCCAAGAAATGCAGGATTCGCGGTTTTCCTTCCCAGCCAAGTAAATCCAGGAGGTAGGAGGTAAGGGTTGAGCTGAGATACATGAAACTGTTTGAGGCCCCATTTAGTAGACCAGGCTAAGCACCAGAAGAATGATTGTTTCCTATATAGCCATAAATCTCCTGGAGATAAGATTGGAGCTAAGATATGAGAAACCACTTGAAGTACCATTGAACTGATGTAAAATCAATTCCTCGTAGGAAAGTTGTGGTGAAACACCTGACCTTTCCCGATAAAGTGTTTTAACGGAAGTCAAGTACCCTCACCTGGCAATGTTGAGGGTAGGAAAAAATGTGGAGTTCAAGGAAGTGAAAATCCTAAGACACCACAGAAGGGAGATTAGCGCAGCTATGAAAGTGTGTTAGTCTGGGAACTTTAGAGAAACAAATCCACAGAAACTCGTGTATAAAGGAGAGTTTTATATAAATGTTAAGTGCACATCAAGAAAACATCCCAACCCAGAGTTGCCCAAGCTCACAAGTCCCACATTATGCCATATGTCCACCATCAATCCACAAAGTCTTCCTCCATCTCTCAAAAGAGATGAAATTATGCCGACTTCAGGGGGAAAGCGAAGTCAGTGAAAGGGTAATCAGCTCAAGATTGCCGGGGGCCTCTTGAGCACCCAGCTGCTCCAGCACCCAGGGCTTCATCACAGTAGGTTCATGTGGCTTCTGCTGAGGGATATCTTGCAGGAAGTAAGCCTTGGATGCAAAAGCAGTAACCCAGCTAAGGCAACTTCACCTAGACTGACCTTCACAAAGTTAGAGAATGGAGAACTAGAAAGGCGAAGTTCACCGAGCCATGTATTCCTCCGCCCTTCAATTAACCCCACCTGTGTTTATCAGCCAGTTTGGGACTATAAGCTAACTACCTCAGTGAGCAAGCCTTGTGAAACACAAAAAAGATACATACAGCTCCATTAGTTTATGCAATTAGGATGCACAGGAACCTGCAGGATTCAAGGTTTCCCATGTCCTCATGAATATGGGAAATGGTAATGCTTGAAGTCAACTCATACAACTTGTGATAACATGTCTGAGGAGGACTGAGTTTGAGACACTAAGAGTAAGGTAATTTGAAAAGTGCTCCTATTAGAGGAATAGGAATTCTGCTAAAATGGAAGCCAAAACCATCATCAAAATTATGATGATGCTTGCATGCAAGAAAAGTTTATGGGGACATTGCCCTACCGAAATCAGCAGTTTACAAATGGATAATTCATTTTAAGATAGTACAAGACAACATTGAAGATGAAGCCCGCCGTGAGAGACCATCCGCATCAATTTGCAAAGAAACAATCAATCTTGTTGGTGGTGGTGCAGTGGGTCATGAGTTCAGATGTTAATTGAATGGTTAGTAGTTGAAACACCCCAGTGGTTTCCATCAAGATTTACAGTCTCAGAAACCCTAAAGAAGTTCTGTCCTACCATGCCACTATGGGTTGGGAACCACTGGATGGCAGTGGATGTGCCCTTTGTTCTGGATCTAATCAAAGAGGACTGCCAATAAACAACAGAAACTATAGCCAACTCATATGTGTGTTTATGGTTCATTCTTGACTTTTTTCCATTGTTGAGCCTGTGTGATCTTGGGGGCTGTTTTCCCTTTGATCGTCTCTGGGTGGAGTTGTTCTGTGTGTGGGGTCTCTGTTATGTGCTTGCTGAATGTTGTTCTTCTGCCCATACTGGGTCAGCGAGGATATTTTGTAGTGCTGGGTTCCTTTTAGCATATTCTTTGAGATTTTCCTTGTCTTGGAAGACTCTCGCTTCTCCCTCAACTTTGATAGATAATTTGGCTGGATAGAGTATTCTTGCGTTTGCATTATTTCCTTGCAATTTTCTGAATATGCTGCTCCACTCTCTCCTCTGCTTTAAAGTGTCTGCGATAGGTCTGAGCATAGTCTTATCTGCTTGCCTTTATATGTGTTTGCCAGTTTTTCCTTTAGCTTCTCTCATAATTTTATCCTTTTCTTCACAGTTGGATAGTTTAACAACTATATGTCTTCATGACCTCTTGAGATTCCCTCTAGCTGGTGTTCTTTCTGCCTCCTGGGTACTTGCCTGGTTTTTGTTCATTAAGCTACAGAAGTTTCCTCCAAGCAGCCCATCACTATTTTGGATGTTGGTTTTCTTGATATGCATTCCTCTGGCAAGCCAATGATTCTGATGCTGTTCCTTCTCATAGCGTCAGACATAGCTCTGAGGTTTTCTTTGGCTTCTCTGATGGACTTTTAAGAATTTTTTACAGGGTTATTAATTTATGCTTGCAAATCCTCTAGGTCACCAGTGCAGTTCTCCGCCTCCTCCATTATCTGGGCGAAGTTGTGAGTTTGCTATTAGTTTTTGTTATCTCTCTTCTTGACTCTTGTATTTCCCTGTGATACATTGCCTTTATCTCCTCTATCATTTCATCCTTTTTCTCTAATGATTCCCTCATGACCTATATGACTCCAAGCAGCAACATCTGACTTTTTTAATGACTGCTGCTAGGTCTAGGTGGTCCTTCGCCATTGCATTTTGTTTCTCTTTTCTTGTTGGAGCTGTGGAAGCAGCTTGCTGGGTTTTGGTAGATTTATTGGAATTAGGTGCCATTTTACTGGGTGTCTCAGAGCTCTGGGCTCTCTCTTTTGGAAGTTGGTGTTGGTGTTTCTGCAGGCTAACTTTAGCCAACTTCCTTGAGGGGTTGTGTTTCGCCTTTATTTTGCTGGGGTTCCCCTTGGCCTTGGTTTGTACTCCAGCCACCTTCAGGTCTCCTTAGGGGCCGTTTTTAGCTCTGCATGTTGTGGTCTGATTGAATGTGTTGACCCCAGTGCAGGGGAGCGTATTTAGAGGATTAATTGGGGATTGGGTTATCTGTTTCTGGATAGGGGCACTTCCCACAAGTTGGTGGGTGGGAGGGTGGCTGCCACAGGTGTGAAGATACACTTCTTGGAGCACAGAAGGTGGGGCATATCGAGCAGGGAGAAGGGAAAATGTAGTAGGAAAGTCCCAAAGGGTTGGGTTGCTATGCCACAGCTTCAGAAGCTTTTCTCAAAACTGTGTTCCCTGCCTAGCTGGCCTGAAGCAATGTGGCAGGATGGGGACCTCTGTGTGTGTGGGAGGATAGGGGGCTGGCTTACAGATCTGTGAGGAGTGTGGAGATGGGGCAGGAACCTCTGGGTTGAGACCTCTGAGTGTGGGGGGAGGTCTGGTTGACATGTTTGTGTGGAGCACAAAGGCAGGGCAGAAGCCTCTGCTGTGTGCTTGGCTGCCTTGTGGCACCTAGGTACTAGCCTGCTGGGGGATAGAGGCTGGACAACAGGACTGTGAGGAGTGCCCAGATGGAGCACAAACCTCTGAGGAGATGGGCTGTCTGGAGGCATTTCAAGGAGCACTGAGTCAGGGCAGAAGCCTCTGCCATGTGCCTGGGTGCGCTGTGGGAATGGCGTGAGCCTCCCGGGAGGAGAGGGTGGGTCTGGCCAGCTAGTCCATGAGGTTCTCTCAGATGAGGCACAAATCTCTGTGGGGCCGGAAGCACCCACACGGGACCCTGGGAACCCTGTGTGGAGTGCATAGGCAGGGCAGATGCTTCCTCCATATGCCTGGCTGCCCTGTGGTGCTTTTCAAAGCAGAGTGGGTTCCCTGAGCGCTGCAAAAGAGACCATGGGTGTCTGCAGGGAGTGCTGGTGATAGGATGGAAGTCAGCATCTGGTTCAGAGTTGTCTCGTGAATCGACAGACAGAATTGATACCCTTTCTCTGGCCCAAAATCTCCCCACTCACCAGTCTCCATGGAGCTGTGGCGTGAGCTACCTATCTTGCCACCATCTTCCCTTGACTTGTTTGTGTGGTTAAAATTTGACTTTTTTCAGACAGCAAATTAATGGGTTATGTTTTCTGAGCCACTCTTCTAGCCTTTTTATTTTAGTATATGAATTGTGGGCGTTGATCTTCAGAGTTGTTATCATGATCTGTGGATTCATTTCTTTCATCTTGTGCTTTTTGTTTTGAATGTTTTCCTATCTCCCTTCATATAAGTGTGCTGAGGTTGTGTAAGAGCCTTCATTCTTGCCTTCCCTAGCCCCCCTCTGAGGCCACGTTATCTCGGTAATTGTTGTCGGCACATTGGCTTCTGGATGGAATAAGGCTATATGGTGGTCTCCAGTTTGTGCTTGGTGGACATTGGTCCACTGATCAGTGAGTTGGCGAGGATATTCTGCATTTTTGGGTGTTTTACAGCGTATTCTTTGAGTCTTTCCTCATCCCAGAAGACCCTTATCTCTCCTTCTATCTTAACACATTGTGGACGGATCCCGAGTTTACTACTGTTTCATGTGCCGTCTGTTATGGACGGATCACGAGATAACTCGTGATTTTTACACGCTGTCTTAAGATGCCATCTGCTTGGATATATTTTAACTACTTCATCTATTTAGGTGTTTACATCATTAGTGAATGTATCAACTCGATTGTCTTCATGTTTTTTTAGTTTATTTAGCATTTTAGTGCATTTTGGTTAAATCAAATAGCTACTATTTTCGTCTTCAATTTCTGCCTACTTTTAGAGATGACCTCGTGTCAGAAAACGGAAGAAAATGAACGAATCTGAAATACTTTCAGAAGTTTTTGATGATGATTATTCAGATGCTCCTGGTGAAAATGGATGACTGTGTGAATGAATGTTTTGATGGTTCTGAGGATGCTTCCAGTGACAGTGACATTATTAGACCTGCAAAGAATCATAAAGTGGCAGTGATTTCAAGTGATTCTGACACTAACGATGAAGGTGATTCTGTTTTTGTGAATGATTCGTTTTGTAATACTGTTACTAACAATTGGTGTGAAATGGACAATAGCTCTGGAAGATTCTTTAAAATTCAACCTGTGCTGGATTATATCCTCAATAAATTCAGGACACTTTACAGACAGAAGCAACAGTTGTTTTTGCACGAGGGGATAATTCCATGAAGAGGACGCCTGAGGTTTTGAACATACAACCCAGAAAAGATCACAAAGTATGGTTTACTTGCTAGGATGGTGTGCGAGAGTGACACAGGCTGTTTCTGCAATATGGAAATTTATTCTGGTGAAGGGAAGAAATTGGAAAAAACTATTCTCTCAGTTCTTGGCCATTATCTTGGTATGTGGCACCATATCTACCAGGATAATTACTATACCAGTACCTCTACTGCTGATTTACTACTGAAAACCCAAACTAGAGTCTGTGGTACGATTCGAGTGAAAAGAGGTTTACCGATAACTCTAAAAGCCAAAGAATCAAGAATGGAAAGACAAGCGAAATGTCAGAATTATATCAACAATTCATGATGCTTCTGTCTCAAATACAGGAAACAACAATAGAAAAACTGGAGAGGATATATTGAAACCTGTATGTATACATCAATATAATGCCCACATGAAGAGAGTTGATTGTGCAGATCAGTTCCTCTCATATTATCCTATTCTAAGGAAAACAATGAAATGGACAAAAAATCATCCTCTATCTCATAAAGTGTGGCCTTTTCGATTGTTATAGAATTTTAAATGGCCTGAATCCAGAGGGAAAAAAATAAAGTACAAGCAGTTTCTCCTTTCAGTGGCAAAATACTGGATTACTGACGATGAAAATGAAGGTTCTCTAGACCCAGAGAGAGATATGTCCAGTCCAATCCCTAATAGTGCAGGGAGAGCACCACGTAAAGATCCACTAGGAAAGCTTTCAGCTGACATGAAACAGCAGGAACATATGCTCATTTCAAGCAATGGGAAAAAAAATTCCTACCAGAGCCTGTAGAGTTTGCACTGCCAATGGAAAAACAAGTGAAACCAGGTATATCTGCAAATTTTGTAAGGTACCGCTTCACAGAGAAAAATGTTATACAAAGTACCATACATTAAAAAAGAACTAGGATCCTTTGTTTATATATAGGTCCTATGCTAACTACAATATATGAAATAATTTTAATTGTTTAGGACAAGGTCTCCACAACTAATCAAACCAAAGGGCGAGGAGAAATTTTTTGCACAGTGTTTCAGGGAGAATATTTGCAAACTGTCTTTGTTTCTCAATGCAGTTGTATAGTATAGTTGTAGAGTATAGTAACAATAGTACCTTGTATAACAAGGGAACATATCAACAAATGAACACTGGGAACAAAGAATGCATTTTTTGTTTGATATACTGTATTTATTTTTACTGTTTTTCAAAGTAATATGGTTTATATTGATTAGTTTTAAAAGAAGCTTATAAATTCATGAAAATTATAGTTCATAAAAGTAACAACCTTCCGCATACATTGCAAAATATAGTTTCATAATGTGAGACAACGTTTTA
The DNA here is from genome assembly GCF_000313985.2 of Echinops telfairi. Lineage (NCBI taxonomy): Eukaryota > Metazoa > Chordata > Mammalia > Afrosoricida > Tenrecidae > Echinops > Echinops telfairi. The sequence goes on from NW_022103906.1 coordinate 72,258, forward strand.
TATTCAAAAACTTAACATTATAAATAAATATGATGAAAAGTTGATGAGATGTAATTAATGCAAAAAAAACCCCTAACAGCCGAAAAAAAACACGGCCACTTGGCTAAGTTGGTAAAAAACTATCCAGTCTTTAATGTGTTAATACATAATTTGACAGGGTAGATTACTGGGGAGGTGTTTTTTTTCTTTCCGTTTTTGGAAGATGTTACTCCACTCTCTCCTCTTCATGGCTTCTTCTGGTAGGTCTGAGTATATTCTTACCTGAGAGCCATTGTATGTGACTATATTCCTTTTTCTTGTTGCTCTTAAAATTTTCTTTTTCCTCGATATTAAATAATTTAACTATTATATGCCATGGTGCGTTCTTCCTGGGGGTTAGTGTAATTGATGTTCTCTCTGCTTCCTCTAGGAGTGTCTGATTCTTACTCAGTGAGGTAAAGTTTTCTAGCAGAAATTCCCTTGTGTAGCAATTGACTTCTTCGCTGTGTCTTGTTTTGGTAGGCCTATAATTCAGATATTGCTCCTATTTGTAGCATCTGTCATTGTTCTCAAGTTTTTTTCTGCCTCTATTATTATCTTGTTTGAGTGTCTTGTTTCTTCAGGTTTGCCTGATTGGATTTGAGATCACTGATATGATTCTCAGTCTCCTCTAGTGTCTGCATGAGATCCGTGTCGTTGTTCGTAGCTTCTGTTATTCCATCTGTTCCCCTCTGTCATGGACTTCTCTATCATTGCATCCTTATTCTGCATAGCTTCCCTCATCTCTGTATTACTCCAAACTGCTTTCTGAAAATTTCTCTTTGTGGAAAATATACGTCAGATTCTTCTTATGAGCATTGTTAGCTTTGCTATTGTGATTTGTCTTTCTTGCTTGATTGTTGGAAGTGATGTGTTATGCTGTTGCTTACATGATGATTTTATACAGCTTGGTGCCATGTTTCTAGGAGACCAAATGGCCTGTGCTCATTATGTGACTGACAGTGATGTTTGCAAGTGCTTCCTATGGCCTACTATGTTGGTGGATCAGACTGCTGTGTAGCCAGTTGATGTGGTGACTCGGGGGTCAGTGGAAATGGGGGGCCTCAGACTCTGGAGTGAAGCTTGTGACTGTATGTATGCCCCTGGGCTGAGTGGGTCTGTGGTGTCTACTCGATTTTCAGCCTTTATTTTAAAAATTATTCTTAGGTACCTAATAGAGGACAGTGTTGGGGGAGGCTTTGATGCCACTGGAGGGGATGTTGAGTGAAGGCATAAACAACCCAACTACCGCTGGTGCAGGTGTTGGGAGAACCTCCACAGAGTAGAGGTTATGGGCACTGGTGGGGCCACTGTGGGGAACTCAGTATGACTGCTGTATAGCTCCAGATACAGTGATAGGGCTATAGGGTGGCAATGGGTGGGAGGTGGTTGCGTTGGGGTCTAAGGTGGTGTGGCCAGTGTGGGCTGGGGAGCTCCCAGAACTGGGTTGCTGATCCCCTGGGTTCTGGAGCTAGAATATATTTGGAGTAAGGATGCCTTCTGGACCAGGGATGTACTCTCCACTCTCCATTCGCATGGGTCTGGAGGTGCCCGGGCAGCTACTATTCGCTGCTGTGGAAGTGGCATGAGCTGGGAAGGTCCCAGTTTGTTACTATCCCTGCCCCCAGGGAATTTGCGTGCAGGATGGGGATTTCCCAGGTGTGACAATCCAAGCCACAGGGGGAGGTGGCTCAAAGTATTGTGCATCACTCATGTGAGCTGGGAGAGGCAGGGGCAGTAGGAGCTGTGCTGCTTGGGAAATGAGGGCTGGGAAGTGGTGGCACCACTCTGTGAACCAGGAGAGGCCAGGGCTACGACAAACCAAAGCGCCCTGGAAATGGTGGGTGCTATGCCCCATTGACACAGAAGATGCAGCCATGCAGGTGTGGAGGTGACCTAGGTACAGATGCTGGGAGGCCCTGCAGCCACAGGTGGTCAAACTTACTGCAGGTCAGGCCCTGAGTCCCTGGATCCCTGTTGGGAGGGACCAAAGCTTAGTAGCAGAATCACTGCCTTGTGGAGATTGGGGGGACCATAGGAGAAGGGAGCAGCTCCCTCAGGTTTGCATCATGAGTGGACATCTACTATGTGGTGGTCAAGCCGCAGCTTTGGGGTACACAACAAGACAGCCGTCCAGTTTCTGGGGTGGCGACCAGACCTGGGAGTGGCTGAGGGCACTGGCAAGTAGTGACTGAGGTGTGCAGAAGCATCCCAACTGGAAGGAAATCCTAGTTATACAGACACAGATCTCTGGGGATTTGTTGCAAAGGAGATGTGGGGGAGGGACACTTCCTGGACATGCTGTGCCCCTGGGGTTTTGTGGGGATTTTTCTACTCACCAGATGACCTCCAGGTCACCAGGGTCACTCATCTCTGCGGAGTTCCCCTATGGGCTGCTTACCGGGGCACCATCTTGAAGCTCCTCTATTTTTAAATTTTTTTAAAGGTGCCTAACAAGCCAAAGGTGGGGGGAGGCCTCCCTGGCATGGGAGGAGGTCCCAATTGAGGGCAGGAACAACCCAAGTTCCACCGGTACAGGTGGCTGGGGGAAACCTCCACAGGTTGGAGGTTCCTGGCACTGGTAGGGACAGCTGTCAATGCCACAGGTTGGGAGTGTCACGCTGGCATGTGTATTAGTCAAGGTCCTTTAGAGAAACAAATCCACAGCATCTCATGTATAAGAGAGTTTTATGTAAAGAAAGTGTGCATCATGAAAACATCCCAACCCAATGCTGCCCAAGCCCACAAGTCCAACATTAACCCATTAACCCAACACCAGTCCACAAAGTCCTCCACCTCACAAAACAGAGGCAATGATGCCGACTGCAGGAGGAAAGCTGAACGAATAAGCATATAAGCATCTCAGCACTAGCAGGGGTCTCCACATGGCTGCTCCAGCACCCAAGGCTGCATCGGGATAGGTCCATGTGGCTTCTCCTTGGGGATGTCTTGTAGGAATTCAATCTTGCAAGCTGAAGCAGAGAACTGCTCAGGCAGCTGAACCCTGGTGAGACCATCACAAACTAAGAGACCCGAGAACTAGAAAGGTGAGGCTCCCCACCTATTTATCCCTCTGCCTTTCAATTAGCCCCACATGTGATTATCGGCCAGGTTGGCACAATTAACTAACTCAGCATGGGACAGGCCGTTGCTCTTGTGGGTGCTGAGAGGGGAGAAGCACTGTGAACAATGATAAAACTGAAAGGGGCCAACCATTGGTTTTTGGCTGCAGTGGCATCTGAGGTAGTGTGGCCAGCATGGGCCAGGGAGATCCAGGGACTGGGTTGCTTATCCGGGGATGCTAGGAAAGTGCTTAGCCATGGCCTCTGCTTATGGGTGTGAGTCTGGCAAAGATTCAGGTTGCTGCCAAAGCACGGTGGGCTCTGCGTCCTGTGGGCATCGCAGATGGAGCCTTCACAGGGGTGAAGGGTTCCTAGGTAGTAGTGCAGGTGGGCTCCACATTTGAAGATCATCCAACCTGCTTCAGGTAGACTGTAGGTCAGTTCCTAGAGCACTGGGTGAAAGGACGGGAAGCAGAGCTTGACGGTGGGATCACTGCCATGTGTAGAGAGGGGAACTTCAGGTTGGGGGGGTTGTAAAGAAACAGCTCCTCTAGGAGAGTACTGAAAGTGGACAGCTGCTGTGTGAGGGTTCTGCCGAGGTTGTGTGAGTCTCAGAAGGGCAGCTGTCCAGCTCCTGGAGTGGCAACCAGGACAGGGGGTGGGGTGGAGCATTCAGTGTGTGATGAACATGGCAACGACAGTGGCACACAGGAGCAGCACAGTCAGCTGTGCCGGGAAGTCTCAGGAATCAGGTCTCAGATCTCTGTGGACTCTGACCCAGTTAAATGAGTGGAAAAGTCACCTCATGGAAAGGGGAAGAACTCTGGGTTGACGTGGGTGTCCCCTCACTCACCAGAATCTTCCCACCAGTCCTTCTGGACACCAGGCTGCCACTCACTGAGGAGCTCTCAGGATGTGATGCTTACCTGGGCGCCATCATCTGGAACTTTTGTGTTTGTAGTTTCTTGATAACCATATCTATTTCTTCTTTTGGTATTGGTCTATTGAGGTCCTTCGTGTCTATCTTGGATACTCTAGGGAATGATATTTTCCCCAAGTATTTGTCCATGTCTTCCATGTTTTTTAATTCATTAGAGTACAGACTTTCATAGCACTTTGGGATTATACTTTTAATCTCATTAGGGGTTGTTGTGATTCCTCCCATTTCATTCCTCATCCTGGCTATTGCTGTTTTCTCTTTCCTTTTTTTGTTAGGTTTGACAGTGGTCTGTCAAATCAGTTGATACTTTCAAAGAACCAGCTTTTTGCTACATTAATCATTTGCATCATTCTTTTGTCTTCCTACTGGTTTAACTCTGCCTTGATTTTTATTACTTCTTTCCTTTGGCTATTGGAGGTGTATTTGTTGACTCTATTATAGTTGCTGGAGATTTTGTTGCTGTGTATCAGTCATACGTCTCTCTTCCTTTCTCAAATATGCAGTTATTGCTAGAAAGCTACCTCTGATAATTGCTTTCACAGTATTCCATAAGTTTTGATATGTTGTATTCTCATTCTCATTAGTTTCTAGAAACCTCTTAAAATCCCCTATAATTTGGGCCAGTATTACCCATTCATATATCAGAAAATCATTGTTCATCCTCTGATTGTTTGTCCTTGTTTTTTTGGTTGTCCTTTTATGAATCTCCAGATTTATGGTGTGGTTATCTGAGAACAACATCTGAGTAATATCTATGTGTTTAAATTTACTGAGGCTCAACTTGTGCCCCAGCATGTAGTCTATTTTCTAAAATGAACCTTGAGTGCTCGAGAAGAATGTGAAATTTTTTTGTGTTTGGTTGGAAAATTCTGTGTGTGCCTATCAGGTCCAGTTCTCAAATTGGATTGTTTAGCTCTGTATCCTCCTTGCTGGACTTCATTCCTAGTGGTCTAGCTTTCTTTGATAACAGTGTATTAGCATAACCTACTATGATTGTTGAATTTTTTATTCCTTTTTTCATCTTTTGAATAGTTTGACGAATTTCACAGGTCTCTCATTAGATGCGCATATATTTTTTAGGCTCAAAGGTTCCTGATTTACTGATCTTTTGAGCATTACATATTGCCCCTCCTTGACTCTATGGTTTGAAACTTGAGGTAAATTTTGTTAAAGATTAGGATAGCAGACCCTGCTTTTTTTATGTTGTCATTTGCCTGGTATATTTTCTGCCAGCCTTTTATTCTCTCTCTCTCTCTCTCTCTCTGTACTTGTCTGGGTAGATTAGAAAAACAAATTCATAGACACTCATATGAATATAAGAAAGCAGTTTAAATACAAGAGCATTTGAGTGTTGAGAAAATGTCTAGTCCAGTCCAGATCAATCCATGAGTTCAATATTAGCCCTAATGTCCTCTTCAGTCTCACAAAATACATGCAATGATTCTGAATGCAGCAAGATCACAGGCCAGTGGGTTGGAAGTCTTGTGGATCCAGAGGCATTGTAAGCATCTCAGTGCTGTCAGGGGTCTGTACGTGCTTCTCTGGCTCCAGAGTTCTGGTTGCATCGGGGTATGTCCATGTGGCTTCTCCAGCTCTCAGCGCATAGCACCATGTGTATTGTCAGTAGAGAGTCATGGAGTGTCAGGAGAAGGCCATGCCCACACAGAGGCCTCATTTGGTATGACCCCATTGACACACTAGACTCCGTCCCTTCACTCTGTCCTCTAAAGTCCCAAATTGACACCAGATTATGTGACTACCACAGTCTGTGAGCTTGAGATTTGCTTCTTGTAGGGCACAGATTGATGGGTTGTGTTTTCTGAGCCATAGCATCTGTCACTGATCTCAGGTTTTTTTCTGCATCTATTTTTATCTTGTTTGACTGTCTTTCTCGTTTTCTGAGGTCTGCCTGATTGTTTTGATATCAGTGATGCGATTCTCAGCCTCTAGTCTGTTCATGAGATCCGTGATCTTGTGTATCGTCGGTTACCGCATCCATTAGGCCCTGAATTTCCCTTTGGTGCATGAACTTCATCCCCTCTATCGTGGACTTCATCTTCTTTATAATTGCATTCTTGTTCTGTATTGCTTCCCTTATCTCCTGTATTACTCCAATCCATGCCTGATTCTTCTATGAGCATCATTGGTTCTGCTGTTATGTTTTGTTCTTCTGTGTTCTTTTGTTGGGAGTGTTGCAGTATACAGTTGTTTACATGACTATATCATAGAGTTGGGTGCAATGACTCTGGGAAACCAAGTGGCCCTGCACTCTTTCCCCTTGTGACTGCTAACGGTGCTTTCAAGGGCTGCCTCTAGCTTCATATGGTGGTGGGTTGGACTGCTGTATAGGCAGGTTCTTGCAGCGACTCAGTGGCTAATGGTAATGAGGGGCCTCAGAGACTAGGGTGAGGCTGGTGACTATGTATGCCCCTGGTTGAGTTGGTCTGGGCTGTCAGGCCATGATTTGCAGGCTTTTTCTTTAAAAGCGCCTTATAGACAGACAGCAGCGAGAGAGGCCTCACTGAGTTGGAAGGGGCTGCTGAGAGATGGTGGAAACAACCTGGTGCAGGTGCCAGGGGAAAGCCTCCACAGGGTGGAGATGCTGGGAACCCGTGGGGGCTGCTGTTGGTACTGTGTGCGGGGAGCGCTGTGCTGGCATGGGACAGGCCACTGCTGATGGGGTGGCAAGTGGGTAGGAGCTCTGGGTAAGGCTTATTGGGGTCACTTGGTGGGTGTTGGCCACGTTGGGGTGAGGTAGTGTGGATGGTATGGGCTGGTGAGCTCTAGGGACCAGGCTGCTGATTCCCTGGGTTCTGGAGCAAGGATAGATGTGGGAGTCGGATATTTCTGGACCAAAGATGTACTCTCTGAGCAGCGGACCAGGAGAGGAATTGCTGGAGAAGTGGTGGATGCTGTGCCCCACAGGCGGGAACAGTATACACGGCTACCACAGGGGTAGAGGCCTCTCAAGCAATGGTGTGGTGGGCCTGTGCAGCTGTAGATGACCATACTTACTGCAGGTGGACTTCAGGTCAGCCCCTGGGGTCCTGAGTGAGTGGTGGGAGTGATCATAACTTGTGAGATTGCCATCACCTGGAGAGGGGAACTGCTGGCAAATGGAATAGCTGCCTTAGGGGTGTGCAGCCAGTGGATAGCTGCTGTGTGCTGGTCGAGCCATGGCTGTGGTCGGACTCATCAGGGCAGCCGTCCAGCTCACGGTGTGGCAACTAGGCCAGGGGTGGTGGAGTGGGGAATTCAATGGGTAATGACCACAGCATGCAGAAGAAACAGAGTTGGCACAGGCCAGGGAATCCCTGGGATCAAGTTGCAGGTCTCTGGAGCAAGGCATATGCTGGGGTGGTTCACCTCTGGATAAAGGAAGCACTCTGGGTTCATGGCTGTCCTTTCACCTACCAGAATCCTCCCACTCGTCCTCCTGGACACTGGCTCACTGATCGCCATGGAGCTCCCAGTATGGGCTGCTTACTTGGGCTACATCTTGCCTCTGCTCCCATTCCCTTTGATCTTAATACATAATTTGGCAGGATAGAGCATTCTTTGGCATGATTTTTTTTTCAGCTTTGGGAAGATTTTACTCCACTCTCTCCTCTTTTTCATGGTTTCTGCTGATAGGTCTGAACATATTCTTATCTGAGCACCATTGTATGTGGTCATCTTTATTTTTCTTGCTGCTCTTAAAAAATTCTTTTTTCCTTCAAATTTGGATAATTTAACTATTATATGCCTTGGTGCATTCTTCCTAGGGTTTAGTCTAATTGGTGTCCTCTCTGCTTCCTGTATGAGTGTCTGATTCTTATTCATTAGGTGGGGAAGTTTGCTTCCAGAAATTGCCTTGCTAATTTAGCTGATGATGTGATGTGTCTTGCTCTCTTAAACCAATTATTTGAATATTGTATCTATTCATATCATCTGTCATTAACCTCAGGTTTCGTTCACCTCCTTCATTATCTTGTTTGACTGTCTTTCTCATTTGCTGAAGTCTGCCTGATTTTCTTCAAGATCACTTGTATGATTTCAGCCCCCTGTAGTTTGTTTGTGAGCTCCGTGACCTTGAGTCTAGTTTCCATTACCTCATCATTATTTTCTGTATTTCCCTTCGTTGTGTGGACTTTATCCCCTCTGTCATGGACTTCATCTCCTCTATCATTGGGTTCTATATTGTTCATATTCTGTATGACTCTTAGCATCCTCCTGAAAATGTCTTTATGTGGTAGATCCATGTGTTTCTTCTATGAGCGTCATTACCTCTGCTTTTGTGTTTTGTTTTTCTTATTTTCTTGTTGAGGGTGTTGCGGTATGTTGCTGTTTTCTTGACATTTTAGTAGAACTGGTTGCCATGTTTTTGGGACACCAAGGGTCCCTGAGCTCTTTCTCTGTTGGACTGGTAGAGTGTTTTCAAGGGCTGCCTGTGGCCTCCTATGGGAGTGGGTCGAACTGCTATGTAGGCAGGATTTTGCTGTGATTCAATGGCCAACGGCGGTGTGGGGCCTCAGAGATTGGGGTGAGGCTGGTGATTCTCTGAATGCCCCTGGGTCGAGATGGGCCATGATTTTCAGCCTTTTTTTTTTAAGGCACCTAATAGAAGACAATGGTTGGGGAAACCTAACTTCCACGGAAGGGATTGCTGAGCAAAGGCTAGAACAACAAAAATGTCGCTGGTGCAAGTACGGGGGAAAACTGTTACGGAGTCGAGCCCAACAAAAGACCACTGACCCACAAGCAGCTGCAAAGTAACAAAGCAAAACTTTACTACAGAAAAGCAAAACTTTATAGACAAAAAGACAAATCCGGATTTGGGCTACAGCATGGCCACGCAGGGTCCAAAGCTGAAGCACCCGGATTTGGGCTACAGCATGGCCACGCAGGGTCCAAAGCTGAAGCACTCGGCCAAAATTTTTCTTTCCTCTTATACACTTCAAACCAGCAAAGCGAGGGG